>NW_026652288.1:38890469-39313474 GCF_009828535.3 Hylobates moloch | reverse complement strand
CATGGTGGCACATGCCTATAATCTCAGCGGCTCGAGAGGCTGAATTCAGCATGAGAATCACTTACCCGAGATGGCACCACTGCACTCCAGCCTGGGCGACAGAGTGAGACTACCTCAAACAAATAACAACAACAACAAAAACCCAAACCAAACAAAAAAACGTTTCCGAGAAACTAGATTTTTCAGCCTCTTTCTTTGGCCCCTCAGCTTCCTCAGCGTTTGGGGTTTGCTTAGAACTGCTCACTGTGGAAGTTTGCAGCATCCAGGCCCTCAAACACTAGGTGATGAGCAGTGGGTAGCAGTAGCCCTGACACTTTTCCTTGAACAGTACCATGGTGGATCTAAGCCTCTCTGCTTACAACTTTTTTCTAAGTTGTAAAGCCCACAAGCTTTCTTGGCTTTACTGAACATTCTTCAAATTACAAAAATCCTTTATTAAATCCTGAGTGCTTAAAATATATAGTTTTTTTTATTTACAACTCTTTTTCTCTAATAAAGGGACTTCAGTGAATAAATTGTATAAAAACGCGGCCGGGCGCGGTGGCTCACGCTTGTAATCCCAGCACTTTGGGAGGCCGAGGCGGGCGGATCACGAGGTCAGGAGATCGAGACCACGGTGAAACCCCATCTCTACTAAAAAATACAAAAAAAATTAGCCGGGCGTGGTGGCGGGCGCCTGTAGTCCCAGCTACTCGGAGAGGCTGAGGCAGGAGAATGGCGTGAACCCGGGAGGCGGAGCTTGCAGTGAGCCGAGATCGCGCAACTGCACTCCAGCCTGGGTGACAGAGCGAGACTCCGTCTCATAAAAAATAAAAAAAGTTTTTAAAAAAGGGAAAACATGAGAGGCCAAGAAGCAACGTCGTTGAATGAGCAGTGGCAACCCAGATGTATTGTAATCGGATGCTAGAAGGAAATTATAGATGGAATGATGGAGAAGTAAGCAAAACGTTAGCATTTGAGAATTTTCTTCTTTTTTTTTTTTTTTTTTTTTTTAAGAGACGGAGTCTCACTCTGTTGCCCAGACGGGAGTGCAGTGGCGCGATCTCGGCTCACTGAAACCTCCACCTTCTGGGTTCAAGCAATTCTCCTGCCTCCCAAGTAGCTGGGAATACAGGCCCACGCCGCCAGGCCTGGCTAATTTTTTTTTGTATTTTAGTAGAGATGGGGTTTCACCATGTTGTCCAGGCTGGTTTCGAACTCCTGGGCTCAGGCAATCCACCCGCTTCAGCCTCCAAAATGCTAGGATTATAGGCATGAGCCACCGCGCCCATTAGAGAATTTTCTAGTATTGAAGAAAGGCATGACTCCCCAGGTGGCACAATAAAAACCAATTATATTCTGGACTGACTTCTGGAATGGTTAAGTGAGGAGTTTATGAAATCCTCTCCCCTAAAAGCAATGATAAAAGTGTACAAAATTGTCAAAAACCACTATTCAAAAACGCTGGAAGCTGATCAAGAGCATGGACATAATTAAGAAGCATTTGTTGAAAGCAAGTCTACTGACTCTTGGAAAGAACAGGGGGATCTATGGTACTTTAGCCAGGTGCTGTTCCCATCCTGCCCGCCCCTCCCCTCAAGTCTGCCTTCAGGACTGGCAGTTCGACGGTACTATCAGAGGGGGCAGAATGGAGTTAGTAGCAGACATGAAAAAAATGCATGCCCTGAGTACTGCTGAAAACAATGGAGAGCTCAGTGACAAACAATCAGGGAATTTTAATAATAGCCTGAGCTCCATACCGGTTAGGGTAATTAACAAAATGGCAGACCAGACAGTTACAGGAAGAACCATGGAATGAGACAGCAATAGAGGGCCTTGCTAAGATCCCACAGGTTCCTAGGGGTCTGGAAGGCTGTGCACATGCACACAGCTGTGGCTGCTCAGGAGAAAACCAAAAGAGGCCTGGCGTGGTGGCTCACACCTGTAATTCTAGCACTTTGGGAAGCCGAGGCAGGAGGATTGTTTGAGCCCAGGAGTTGGAGATCAGCCTGCACAACATGATGAAACCCTATCTCTACAAAAAATTAATTAGCCAGGCATGGTGGTGTCTGCTTGTAGTTCCAGCTACTCAGGAGGCTGAGGTGGGAGGATCGCTTGAGCCTGGGAGGTCGAGGCTGCAGTGAGCTGTGATTGCACCACTGCACTCCAACCTGGATGACAGAGTGAGACCCTGTCTCAAAAAAGTCCCCAAAACAAAAATTAACAAACAGAAAACACGGGATACTTAACTTTTACTTAGGGGCTCCTATAAAAATACTTATATACATATATATATAATCACCTTTAAGGTGATTAAAAATCTAACATGAACAAAACAAATCAACAGATATAAAAAGCTCCAGCCGGGTGCGGTGGCTCACGCCTGTAATCCCAGCACTTTGGGAGGCCGAGGCGGGCGGATAACGAGGTCAGGAGATCGAGACCATCCTGGCTAACACGGTGAAACCCCGTCTCTACTAAAAATACAAAAAATTAGCCGGGCGAGGTAGCGGGCGCCTGTAGTCCCAGCTACTCGGGAGGCTAAGGCAGGAGAATGGCGTGAACCCCGGGGGGCGGAGCCTGCAGTGAGCCGAGATCGCACCACTGCACCCCAGCCTGGGTGAAAGAGCGAGACTCCTTCTCAAAAAAAAAAAAAAAGCTCCATATGTTTTCAAAGACAAGTTCTATCTCTTTTTTTAAGGAACTGATATGACATATCAAATCTGGAAAATATAATACAGAAGGAAATTAGAATATAATCTCATATATAAATATAGACGCAAACTTTTTTTTTGAGAAGGAGTCTTGCTCTGTTGCCCAGGCTGGAGTGCAGTGGAACAATCTGAGCTCACTGTTACCTCCGCCTCCTGGGTTCAAGCGATTCTCTTGCCTCCCAAGTAGCTGGGACTACAGGCGCCCGCCATGACGCCCAGCTAATTTTTATATTTTTAGTAGAGACAGGGTTTCGCCATGTTGGCCAGGCTGGTCTTGAACTCCTGACCTCAGGTAATCTGCCTGCCTCGGCCTCCCAAAGTGCTGGGATTACATAGGCATGAGCCACCGTGCCCAGCCAGATGCCTCTAAGACCTTCTAAGGAAAGGAATAGTAGCCAAAGAGAAAGTGCCAGGGCAGACTTTTCTACGAAAAAGTGATCAGATACTGGCCCTTGCCCTCTAAAGGATATACTGCACTGACCGAAAAAGTGTCCCCTTTAGGACAAAGGGCATCTGTTTTCTCTGGCCACTTTCCAAGGGATTCTAGGCTTGAGGAAGAAGAGAAGCTAGAATATTTGTTACAGCTGAGAAATGTCACTTTATTCAGTAGCAGTTTTCCGGAGCTGAATGAAGACGAGTCCTCATCTAGCCCCACCTCAAAGTGGGGAACAAGTAAAGAGGCTTAAAATCTGTGGCCCAGACTCATTTTCCCATAGGATCCCAAAGTCCTAATATTAAGCCCAATCATAGTAAGAGTAGGAATATTGGGCAGCCTCTCAATACGGTGAGGACTGAGTTGCGGTAGGCTTTTCCAGGCAAGTTCTAGGAAGCCATACTGGGCAATGCCCTCAGGTTGGATAGTATGGACTTTGTTCTGCCCAGGGAGGGGTACCACATCCTGGAACTTGAGGGGACCCGCAGGGTCACGGGAATGACCACAAAACAGGTGGTAGAACAAGCGCTCACCATGTGCCAGCTCCTTGGTCTTCAGGGCATTTTTGTAGATGGTCTCTTGGTGTTGAAGTTCGTCTCTCTGCAGTAACTCTAGTAGAAGCCTCTGGATTCTGGGGGACTTAAGTTGGTACAAGTCCATGAGCTGATAGAACTGTTCCATCCAAGCAGCACTGTCTTTTGCATATCGCTGCTGCAGCATCTGCAAAACATGGTACAGTGCCACAAACGTCTCCCACAAAGGCATGTCTTCCTTCTTTTTAGAAATTGGTTGTGCCTTCTTCTCCAATTTGGGTAATTTGGGTGGCCTGCCCTTACCCTTAAAAGCCCCAAGATCCTTCTGGAACATTAGTGCTAGAGTTTGTTTGTCCACAGAGGCATGGGCACCTGTGAAAATGTCTCTTGTGGCAGGATAAAAATGTTGCATCTCCATCTCTTTGAGGGCATCAGATAACTGTTGTACCCGCACGCTCCTGTGAGGCTCTCCCAAAAGATGCCAGTTTATAGCTTTGGGGACTTGAATCCTCGTGGTAGTTGATGGTATCACTGGAGCAGGGATGGGCAGTGCTTCCTTCTTTGCCGTTGGAAATTTGGAGCTCTCACCCTTCCTCATCAAGGCTGGGAAGTCCTTCTCAAATACCAAGGCTAGAGATTTCTTATCCACAGAGGGACAAACAGCTGCAGGAACATCCCTTGTGACTGGATAAAGGTGCTTTATCTCCTTGAGAGCAGTGGATAACTGTTTTGCCTGCTTCTTCCTGTAGGACTCAGCTAAGAGATGCCAGCTGAGAGCCTGTGGGGTCTGAGTCCTCTTGATGGCTGATGGTAATACTGGTTTGGGCATAGAGGATGGCCCCAACCACTTCTGTGTTTCTTTTCTTCTAATTGGAGGGATCTCTTTTAAGAGCACTGGACTCAAAACCTCCTTGCAAGGTTGTAATATATCAGTGTGACTTAACTCTAGGTTCTGCCTGAGATGTTTAGCAATGACCTTAAGATTGGATATACGCATCCATTTCAAGTATCTCTTTGAAGTAAAGTCTCTGAGGATCTGACTCAGTCGATGAAAACTGTTCCTGGAAAGTTGCTTTCCTGCTTCCAGCCTTTTTAAGGCATTGTTAATCCAGTCCTCATCTGAGAAGCTTGCTTCTGAGAAGGCCGGCCTTCGATATCTCCTACCTGGCATTTCAGGTGAAAAGGCTGGGGCTACAGCTGGAGCCTGACCCTCAGTTTCCCCCATCAGAGAATTCTGATACCCCAAGAACCACTTCCATCTTTCACCTTTGGGTCTGTGTTTAGGTTTCTGTGGTTCCACGAAAGTATCAGATAATTGAAACTCTGGCCTATGGAGACCTTCTTGGACCTGGGTCTCTAAGCCTGTTTCCATGGCTTGTAAAAACATACCCCTGGCTTTCTCCAAGAGTTCATTGTCTTCTCTTCCCAATGAACTTGTCAAGGGGTGTACTCCAAGAAGTTGACTGCCCTCTCTGTCTTCAAAATCCAAGTGATCCTCTAACACTTTCAGGGGAATTCCCTCTTTTTCCTCCAGGGTTACCTGGAATGGTATTTTGGAGGGGCTCTTCAGAACTGTTGGCCACATAGCCTTGTCCGTAAGTCTGGAGTATTTCCTTACATCAAGCAAGCCCTCTTTCTTAAAATGCATTTCTCCCTTAGCTGTACCCTCCCTTTCCTCAGCAAGATCCTCACCTTCAGTCACCAGCCTAGATAATCTCACTTCTTCCTTTGAGAACTTTGTTTTCAATACTCTCTCCTCTTCTGAGAACATTGCCTCCATAAGTCTGCTCTCCTTTTCCTTCTCTTCACTCAGGCTTTCCACATCCTTCTGTCTTTCCTCCTCCTCCTTTTCTTTTTCCTCCATTTCCTCTTCCTCCTCTTCTTCACTCAAGCTGTCTTCTTCCTCATTCAAGCTCTCCTCCTCCTCATTCAAGCTCTCCTCCTCCTCACTCAAGCTCTCCTCCTCCTCACTCAAGCTCTCCTCCTCCTCACTCAAGCTCTCCTCCTCCTCACTCAAGCTCTCCTCCTCCTCACTCAGGCTCTCCTCCTCCTCCTCCTCATTCCAGCGCCCCCACTCCTCTTTGCTAAGGCTCTTCTCTTCCTCTTGTAGGCCCTCTTTTTTCTTACTCAGCCTCTCTTTCTCCTTAGTCAACCTCTTTTCCATTTTCCTTTTTTCAGTCGAACCCTTTTCCTTTAGCTTCTTAGCCAAGTTATCCTCCGATTCCTCTTCACTTGTACTTGCTTTCTTCTTCTTCAGACGTTTCCTTTTCTCTTTCTTGGGCAGAATCTCCTCCTCTTTCCCCTTCTTAATTAGACCTTCCTCTGTTTCCTTCTCCGTCAAGCTCTTATATAAGTCCTCAAATAGTATACCTCTGAGATTATCTAATAACCACTTCATCTGAGTCTTCTCTAGTTTATGCTCCTCAACTCTCTTCAGAAGCTCCTCTATCTGCCTTTTTTCTAACAAATTTGTCTTCTGAAACTCCTTTAACATAGTCTGTACCTGGATTTTATTGAATAGTATCTTTTCCTGGACCTCCTCTAATAACTTTCGGTCCTCCTCCGAGCTCTCTTTATCAGTTACCATTCTCTCTTTGGCGGCCAGTCTATCTTCTAGTTTCCTATCTTTCTGAGCCTGTTCCTTCTCTTCTTCAATTATTTCCTCCTGTTCCTTAAAAAATTGCCACCTGCGGCCATCAATTTCACTCTTTTCTATAATGGATGTTGTCTCTCCCTCAGTTATTTTTCTTTCTTCTGAAGGAACTGTAATCAATTCTCTAACTATTCCTGCCAGGATCCCAAACAGTTGATTCTCTTTCATTCTTATATTTTCTTCCCTGGAGTGAGCCTCTTTCTCTTCAGAAGCAATCCCTTTTTCCATATCCAGTTTTCTCATTGCCTGTTTTCTTCCCTCTTTGGTCTTCTTTTTTTTCTTGGCAACATCCCTCTCCTTGGTCGTAAGGTCATAGGCCAGTTGCCTGTCTTCCTGGGACAATTTGCCCTCTTCTTTCATAATTTCTTTCTCTTCTTGGGTTATTTTTTTCTTTTTCTCAGTTATGCCAATTCCTTCCCTGGCCATTGCCTTTTCTTTCTCAGCAACATGACTCTTTTTCTTGGCCAGTTTACTGTCTTTTGGGGCCTGTCTCTTTGCCAATGCCCTTTTCTCTATTTCCTTAGCCTCTTTCTCTTTTTCCTGGAACTTTTGTTCCTCCATTTCACCAGCCTGTTCCTTCTCTTCTAGGGACAATTTCTCTTTTTTCCAGACTCGTTGTTTTTTTGGCTCTACCTCTTTCTCCTCTTTCCAGGACCGTTTCTTGTCTTTCTGACTCCATACTCTCTCTTCGTGGGCCAGTTTCTCCTTTTGTAAGGCTAGTTTTTCCTGAATCCATTGTTCTTCCTCAATTGCTTTCTCATCTTTCTCAATCTGTTTCTTCTTTTTCTTAGCTTTTTTCTCTTTTCTTATGGTCTGTTTCTCTTCTTTTGGGGACCCTTTCTCGATTTCCTCTGTGATTTTTTCCTTTTCGGAGACCCGTTTTATGTTTTCTCTGGCCCATTGTTTTCTTTTCTCAGCTTCTTGCTCCATTTTTTGAGCTAATTTCTCTTCTTCTTTTGACAATTTCTCCAGTTCTCCAAACTTTTCATTGTCTTCTAGGTACAGTTTCTTTCTTTCCCAGGCTAACTGTTTGCTCTCCTCTTTTTGAGCCTGCCTCTCTGTCTGGTCTTGTTCTTCCTGTTCCCCATAAAGCACCTCTTTGCCAAACCATTTCTCTTTTTGGATTAATTTACTCTCTTGCTCTGCTATCCTCTCTGTTTCTAATGTCTGTTCTCTCTCTTTCCCAGACAGTCCTTCCTCTTCTCTAGACCAATGATCCTGAACCAGTTTCCCCAGTTCCCAGGCCTCTTTCTCCTCTTCCTCAACATGTTTCTCCTTTTCCCAGATGTGTTTCTTCCTTTCTCCAACTTGTTTCTCTATGTCTAGGATTAGTGCTTCCTTTTCCTCAGCCACTTCCTCCTCTTCTTCAGCCAGTTCCTCCTCTTCCCAACCCAGTTCCTTCTCTTCCCAGGCCAGCTCCTCCTCTTCCCCAGCCACCTCCTCCTCTTCCTTAGCCAGCTTCTCCTCTTCCCCAGCCAGCTCCTCCTCTTCCTCAGCCAGCTCCTCCTCTTCCTCAGCTAGCTCCTCCTCTTCCCCAGCCAGCTCCTCCTCTTCCTCAGCCAGCTCTTTCTCTTCCTGGGCCCTCATGCTTTCCTCCTGGGCCTGCATCTTTTCCCATTCCAACCTTTCCCTTTTCAGGATTGGCTTCTTCTTTTTCCTGATCACTTCCTTTCCTTTCCCTAGTAGTCGTCTCCTTTTTCCAGTTAGTCTTTTTTCTTCTAGGACTAACTTCTGATCTTCCATAGTTAATTCCTTTTGTGGGGAAGCAGGTATTTCTTCTTCCTGGGCCATTTTTTCTTCTGGATGGGTCAGTTTCTTTTTATCTTTGGTTAGTTTCTCCTTTCTCTGCATTTTTTCCTCTGGCTCTGTCAGTTTCCTTTCTTCGTTAGCTATTTTCCCTTCTTGCTTGGCTAGTTTCCTCATTTTTCTTTTAAATTTCCTTTTCTCTAAGACTAAGCGATCTGCTGGGAAAACAGCTTTCTTTTTCTTTTCTTCTTGAGAAAATTCCTCATCTTCCTTTAACACTTTTTTATCCTCTCGTTCTGTCAATACTGCTGTCGTTTTGTCCTTGACAGCCCCTTTAATGACTTTTTTTGTTATGGTGGGTGTTTCTTCCAATACTCTGCCATCTAATTCTAATGAGACTGAGCTTGAATCCTTTAAAAGGGGGCATATCTCTTGGAAGAGAGTCCAGCTGGGCTGTCGGTCAGCAAGTATCACCCTAGCCAGGCCTACCAATTCTTTGCCCAGATCCCTTAACATTCCTGGATGGGAACTTGCTATCCTTGAAGTGACAAGAGAACAAATGCCATCCCTCCAAGATCTGGTGTCTGGTCTACCTGCACGTCCAGGAGTCCCAGCCAAACCCCGGCTCTTCTTCTTTTCACTTTTCTTCCTTTTACCTTCTTCTTGCTCATCAATTTTTATGATGTCTTCCTTCGGTTCTTCTGTAGTCACCTCTGAAATATCCTTCAAATCTTTTTTCTCTTTCCACTGCACATCTGCTATTCTGCCTTTTCTCATTGCCTTTTTCCAAAGCCTTTTAATGTGTTCTTTTCTTTCCAGCTTAGAGATCACGTCTCCATAATCTTTCATGCTACCTTGATCTATGGCTTCCATGGCGTCTGTGGCCTCCAGGGTTTCTGTGGCCTCCATGGCCTCTATAGCTTGTAAAATGACCTCCTCCTCTGTTTCAGCATAATCCTGGGATTTGACTGTGCTTAAAGAACCCAGTGGTAGCTCTGGCTCTAAGGTAACATGTTGGGTTTCAACTTGCTCTGACTTCCCGGCCTCTCTTTGTTCACCTGCATCTTCTGAAGGCATCAACACGGAACTAGACTTTTCCAGTTTTGTCTTTCTGTGCTTCCTGGCAACTCTCAGGTCCTTTTTAACTGCAGAGATATTGGGAGAAAAACAGTTAACAGAAACACAGAGGTCTTGAGTAAGATCCTTTGTAAAATCTAATTCATTGAGCTATCATAAGAGACACAAAGCAGGGGGACTAAGGCTTTATCATATGGAAATGCTCAGTTTCATCCCACCATCCATATTCTAACGAAATAAGAGCTTGGTATTTGCTGTGGGGTAGATCTTTCTCAGGAATGTCTCTTTCTGTGAATAAGATTCTCCCACTGAACTCCATTCTCACTAGTATCCTTTTATATACCTTGGCCTTACCCACCCTGCCTTTTGGGGCCCTGAGATTGGCCCCAAACATGCCCCATATATCACCCTATACATACTAAGCTTTCTGCTCCTTGCTTGAAAATGTCTCTTTCTTTTCTTTGGTTTGGTGATCTTTACAGGTTCTGACAAAGGTATGAACATGTCTTCAGAAAAGACCTTAAGTTCTTCAGACCATGGTGTATCAAAAGAAAAAGTAAATGACTTTTCTCTTTGTAACAAGGTCAAGTTTTCATTTAGCTGCTGCTCCACATGAATAAGCAGGGACTGTATATCTTCAGCTTGAATATTCAGCAGTTGGCCCAGAGTGATTTCTCCGATAATTTCTTGCCTATATAAGTCAAGGGAAAAGAAGGACATTACTAAGCTAGTGACAGAAGAAAATTCAAAAAAGAAAAAGTTACAATGGAAGAGAGGGATAAGGCTGAAGTAAAGTCTGTTTAAAGAAGAAAGAATGTGGCTGGATGCAGTGGCTAACGCCTGTAATCCCAGTGCTTTGGGAGGACAAAGCGGGTGGATCACTTGAGGTCAAGAGTTCAAGACCAGCCTGGCCAATATGGCGAAACCTCATCTCTACTAAAAATACAAAAATTAGCTGGGCATGGTGGTGGGTGCCTGTAATCCCAGCTACTCGGGAGGCTGAGGCAGGAGAATCACTGGAACCCGGGAGGCAGAGTCCGCAGTGAGCCAAGATAACATCACTGCACTCCAGCCTGGGCGACGGAACGAGATTCCGTCTCAAAAAAGAAAGACCGAGGGATGGCAAGGAATGTAGTGACACATAACTCGTTCTATTGTGCTTTGCTTTACTGTGCTTCACAGACACTGTGTTTTTTACAAATGGAAGGTCTGTGGCAACCCTGCCTAAAGCGAGCCTCTCAGCGTCATTTTTCCAACAGCGTGTGCTTGCTTCTTGTCTCTGTCACATTTTGCTAATTTTGATAGTATTTCAAACTTTTTCATCATTATTATTGTATCCATTTTGGTGATATGTTATCATTGATCTTCGAAGTGACTATTGTAATTGTTTCAAGGCACCCATGTGAGCTGCACCCATGTAAGATGGTGAACTTAATCAATAAATGTTGTGTGTATTCTGACTACTCTATTAACCAGCCATTCCCCCATCTCTTCTCCTCAGGCCTCGCTATTCCCTGGGACACAACAATATTGAACGTAGGCCAGTTAATCGCCCTACAATCTCCTCTAAGTGTTCGAGTGAAAGGAAGAGTCACATGTGTCTCACTTTAAATCAAAAGCTAGAAATGATTAAACTTAGTGAGGAGAGCATGTTGAAAGTCCAGACAGGCTGGAAGCGAGGTCTCCTGTGCCAAACAGCAGGCCAAGTTGCAAATGCAAAGGAAATGTTCTTGAAGCGAATTAAAAGTACTACTCCAGTGAACACTCAATGATAAGAAAGTGAAACAGTTTTATTGCTGATGTGGAGAAAGTTTTAGTGGTCTGGATAGAAGATGAAACCAGCCACAACGTTCTGTTAAGCCTAAACCCAATCCAGAGCAAGGCCCTAATGCTCTTCAATTCTATGGAGGCTGAGAGTTGAGGAAGCTGTGGAAGAGAAGTTTGAAGCTAGCAGAGAATAATTCATGAGGTTGAAGGAAAGAAGCTGTCTCCAGAACATAAAAGTGCAAGGTGAAGCAGCAAGTGCTGATGGAGAACCTCCAGCATGTGATCCAGAAGACCTAGCTGAAATAACTGATGAGGGTGACTGCATTAAATAACAAATTTTCATTGTAGACAAAACAGATTTCTATTCAAAGAAGATGCCATCTAGGACTTTCATGGCTAGAGAGGAGTCAATGGCTGGCTTCAAAGCTTCAAAGGACATGCCAGATCTCCTGTTAGGGGCTAATGCACCTGGTGACTTTAAGTCAAAGCCCATGTGTATTTACCATAATGAAAGTCCTAGGATCCTAAAGAATGGTGCTAAATCTACTCTGCTTGTGCTCTATAAGTAGAAGAACAAAGCCTAGATGACAGCACATCTCTTTATAGCATAGTTTACTGAAGATTTTAAGCCCAATATTGAGACCCACTGCCAAGAAAGATAGATCATTTTCAAAATATTACTGCTCACTGACAATGTGCCTCATCACCCAATAGGTGTGATGGAGATGTACAAGGATATTAATGTGGTTTTCATGCCTATTAACACAACATCCATTCTTCAGCCAATGAATCATGGATGACTTTCAGAGGTTCAAGACTTTGGTGGAGGAAGTAACTGCTGCAGTTACTTGTGGTGGAAATAGCAAGAGAAATAGAAGTAGAGCTTGATGATGTGACTGAATTGCTGCAACCTCATGATCAAACTTGAATGGATTAAGAATCTACTCCTGTTGAAGATGCTTTGAACATTGCTGAAAAGACAAGGACATTAAAATATTACATTAATTTAGTTGATACACCAGTGGCAGGGTTTGAGAAGATTGACTCTAGTTTTGAAAGAAGTTCTATTTGAGTAAAATGCTATCAAACAGCACCACATGCTACAGAGACATCTTTCATGAAAGGGAGAGTCAACTGATGCAGCAAACTTCTTTGTCTTATTTTAATAAGATGTCATACCCACCTCAACCTTTAGCACCCACCAGTCAGCAGCCATCAATATCAAGGCAAGACCATTCATCAACAAAAAAAAATGACAACTCGCTGAAGGCTCAGATGATCATTAGCAATTTTTAGCAATAAAGTATTTTTAATTAAGGTATGTGCATTGATTTTTTTTTTTTAAGATGAAATTTTGCTCTCATCACCCAGGCTGGAGTGCAGTGCTGTGATCTCAGCTCACTGCAGCCTCCGCCTCCCAGGTTCAAGTGATTCTCCTGCCTCAGCCTCCTTAGTGGCTGGGATTACAGGTGCCCAGCACCACGCCCAGCTAATTTTTATATTTTTGGTAGAGATGGGGTTTCACCATGTTGGCCAGGCTGGTCTCGAACTTCTGACCTCAGGTGATACGCCCGCCTCAGCCTCCCAAAGTGCTGGGATTACAAGTGTGAGCCACTGTGCCCGGCCTGTGCATTGATTTTTTAGATATAATGCTACTGCACACTTAATAGACTACAGTCTAGGGTAAATGTAACTTTTATATGCACTGGGAAACTAAAAAATCCATGTAACTTGCTTTACTGCAGCATTCACTTTATTGCAGTGGTCCGGAACCAAACCCACAATATCTCCAAGGTATGCGTGTAGTCAGTGGGACACATGATGCTTCTTTCTTTTTTTTTTTTTTTTTTTTTTTTTTTGAGACGGAGTCTCGCTCTATCGCCCAGGCTGGAGTGCAGTGGCGCAATCTCGGCTCACTGCAAGCTCCGCCTCCCGGGTTCACGCCATTCTCCTGCCTCAGCCTCTCCGAGTAGCTGGGACTACAGGCGCCCGCCACCACGCCCGGCTAATTTTTTGTATTTTTAGTAGAGACGGGGTTTCACCGTGGTCTCGATCTCCCGACCTCGTGATCCGCCCGCCTCGGCCTCCCAAAGTGCTGGGATTACAAGCGTGAGCCACCGCGCCCGGCCAATGATGCTTCTTTCGTTGGGAGATTTGCGGACATGAGTCTTGAGGAATCTTGAGAAATTGAAGAAATGATGGAAAGACAGGCTAGTCAGTGGTCAGAAGGAAAGGGGTAGGTGCTGGGTAAAAGAGCAAATTGAAACAAAGAACAAAGGGGGAGGAAGAGAATTTATTTATTTTTATTTTTATTTTTTTGAGACTGAGTCTCACTCTGTTGCCCAGGTTAGAGTGCAGTGGCATGCTTGCCGCAACATCCGCCCCCCGGGTTCAAGCGATTCTTGTGCCTCAGCCTCCTGAGTAGCTGGGACTACAGGCATGCACCACCACACCCGGCTAATTTTTGTATTTTTAATAAAGACAGGGTTTCACCACATTGGCCAGGCTGGTCTCAAACTCCTGACCTCGGGTGATCTGCCCGCCTTGGCCTCCCAAAGTGCTGGGATTACAGGCATGAGCCACTGTGCCTCGCAGGAATAGAATTTAAAAAGCGTTTTTGAAATGGGAAGAAACAGTCAGATTTTGGAGGATAGGAGATGGAAGGAAACAGAAGAGGGGAAGGTCACCATCCAACTTACTGCATTTTCTGGAGAGTTTCTTGTTTCTTCAGCAGGTGTACCAGCCTGGTCTTGGTTTGGATGCCTGTGACTCTTACCATAAGGTATAAGGCCTTAGCCCGCACATTCTCATCACTGTCCATCAATCCCATAGCCAGTGGAATAGCAAAATGATGGTTCATGAGGCCTAGCCTATCCAGTGCCTCCCAGGCTAGCTCACGGATACGTGGATTGGAATGGGTTGTATCTTGTAGGAGGCGATGGGCAGTCTTAGAAACCAACTCTGAAGATATCTGGCAAGTGGCAAAAATACGTTTAAGTACCCTAAAATATCTCTTGTATTCCTCTACAGAGCAGTAAATTGTGAGGTTGAGGATGGCCTCTATTAAATCATCCATAAGCCTTTCACTATATTTTCTTCTCATCCAATTTTGGTTTGCCATGCTTTCAAGAATATCAAGGGAAGTTCCTTTTCGCACTTTGGATTTATCCTTTTGTTGACTCCTTGAAATTTTCTCTTCTACTAGAGTCATAGATGACAAGTCCCAATTCTTAACTTGGTAGGATGAATACAGATCACAGCATAGGAAGACTGGGGTACCCTCAGGCCAAAGGCGGGCACGGATCACTGAGTTGGGGATGTAGCCATCAGGAGCAAAGGGCCATTGCTGCCCTTGACCAAAGAAGCACTGTAGCATTGGGTAGGCACTGAATCCATCCCAGCTAGCCAGCTGCAACGGAGCAGGAACCTCATGTCGGGCATGATTATACTTGGAATCAAGAGTAGAGAAATCAATATCCTTATCCTCCAAAAGAGGAAATTTGGTCTTTTGAATCACAAGGGACATGCTTCTCTCTTCTTCTACAACATGAGGCACAGTATTGTCAAAAGCAATGAACCGTTTGTTGACAAGGGTCTCTAGCCCCTGTAATTCCTGCCGCCCTTTTCCAAGGTAGACAAATCTGGGTACAAATACTGTTTCAAACATAAAGAAGAAGCTAGGAAGGAAGGGTTTAGGGACTTCTTGTATTTCATCTGCATTTTTTAGGATACGCAGGTGAACCAGCTGAGCTGGAGGGAGCAGCTTTAAGCAAGATACTATGTAGATACTCTGGTTGAAAGTCAACAACAGGTCACCTCGATTATTGGCAAAGCAGAGTGGGCCAAAATGCAGGGCTGAGTCGAACTCGGTTACAAGTCTACCGTGGAAGTCCCAGATCCGGACTGAGCCGTCAATGCCACCTGTGACAAAAAGTTTCAGGGGAAGGCAGACATCAAATGAAGTGATGTCACACTCATGCAGGCATTTTGTCTCTCTCCACACAAAGCTCTGTTTTGATTCTGAAGATGTCAGAAAGCCTTCATAGTGCCAGAGACACCAGCAGTAGCTTTCAGTGATGGCACCCACAGAACCTGGCAAGAGTATCACATGTTTTAGGGGGCAGCCACAGAGGATTTTGCCGACAGGCTGAAGGACTACCTTGTTCACCTGAAGCACGGCCTCTGTCAAGTGTATGATGTTATCCGTGCCATAGGAACAGAGCAAGGCATTTTCCTGAGGGCCTTCCAGGGTAGACAATGCCAATACTGCCCCAGAGTGAACAGTCTTCTCTATTCGGGCACAACTATAGTGGGAAAGGATTCTCACAACGCCACTCTCATGCCCACAGAACATCAATCCTCCTAGGCCTTTTTGCAGATGGGACCTCCCATAGGCCAAGCATCTTACTCTATCCTTATGGTCTGCTGAAGTGCACACAAGATACTTGGCTGTACAAGGAGAGCGTGTTGCATCAAACACTAGCACCTCTGAACTGCCTATTGCCACAAAGAGCTCCTCTCTCTCTGAGTCATAGGCCCAAGCCAAAGCCTTATCCATAACAAGTAGAGGCCAGGTGATAACCAGGAGATCCCCTGTTACTGGAGACAAGAAGCGTAATAAGCCATCCTCAGTGGCACATAGAATCCGAGTCCAGTTATGGCCGCAGCAGACCCGCTGCACCTGCTGGGGAGCAGAACCACAGACATTGAAGAGGCTATAAAAGTAGGGCAGGTGATGCAATGAAAAACTGTAGGTGGTCTGGCAGAAAAAAGTGGTATTATCAATAAACTGCAGTCTCTGAAGATCCTCGTCAATATTTAGCTGCCGCAGCAAGTTCCCATAAGTGAGATTCCATTCCCTCACTATGCCTTCACTGCCTGCTGTTAGTAAGGTGTGGATCTCTGGCCGGCTATGGATACATATCACTGATGAGGAATGGGCTTGAAAGCTGTGGAGGAAGTTACCTTGGTCTAAATCCCAAGCGTGGATCTCTCCAGCCCTGTTTCCAGCGTAGAAATTGCCCTGAGAGACACAAGTAAAGGAGCAAGTGATGGAAGAGCCACTGGCGACAGGAGTGAACTTCTTCACTTCTTCCAGCTGACCCTGACCCCGGTGAATGAAGACCCTTACTGTATCCTCACACAGAGCCAACAGGGATCCCTGGGGGCCATTCGGGGAAAATCCCTGTACAAGCTCATGATCAGCCATAGGTACTATTTGAGCCATCTCGATGCCCCTGCCATTTGGTAAGATAAACCAGGTAACCACAGCCCCCAGGGTACCAGATAGCAGCAACTCAGCTTCTGGATCATAGAAGAGGCAGTTGGTGGAGAAATGACAGGGCACTGTACCCAGAAATCTGAACGCTCGAAGGTGATCTCCAAAAAGCCTCAGGCGCATGTCACCACAGTAAGCAATTAACATGTGGTAGGAACCTGTGTGGACCATTGCTTGGATGGGCGGCAGCTGATCCATCGTGCGAAGCCTCATCTTCTCTACCATTCCTTTCATTTCTGTACCCTTTTTCTGTATCCAAAGTACTGCCTAGAAGAGGATGAGAGATGAAAGCCTGACTGTGGAGGCAGATCATTTCCCAAAGTGTGGGGTAGGGAAGGCTGAATATTCAGATCCCTGTTCCCTCTGGTGTGACTAAGGAAAGACTAGACAGCTTGACTTTAGGAGTCTCCTAGTACAGCAGCCCCCACTTACCCATGGTTTCCCTTTCTGTGGTTTCAGTTACCTGTGTGGTCAACTGCAGTCCAAAAATATCAAATGAAAAGCTCCAGAAATAAACAATTCATAAGTTTTAAATTGCATGCTGTTCTGAGTAGCAGGATGAAATCTCAGGCAGTCCCATTCCATCTTGCCTGGGACTTGAATTATCCCTCTGTTCAGCCTATCTATACTATATACCCTATTTGCCTGTTAAGTCACTTAGTAGCCATCGCAGTTGTCAGATTAACTGTCACAGTATCGCTGTGCCTGTGTTCAAGAAACCCTTATTTTATTTAATAATGGTCCCAAAGCACAAGAATAGTAATACTGGCAATTCAGATATGCCACAGAGACGCCACAAAATGCTTCCTTTAAGTGAAAAGGTGAAGGTTCTTGACTTAATAAGGGAGCTTGCAGTGAGCCGAGATCGCGCCACTGCACTCCAGCCTGGGCGACAGAGCGAGACTCTGTCTCAAAAAAAAAAAAAAAAAAGGAAAGCAATTGTATGCTGAGGTTGCTACAATCTATAGTAAGAATGAATCTTCTTGGGCCGTGTGCAGTGGCTCACGCCTGTAATCCCAGCACTTTGGGAGGCCAAGGCGGGCGGATCACAAGGTCAGGAGTTTGAGACCAGCCTGAATAACATGGTGAAACCCCGTGTCTACTAAAAATACAAAAATTAGCCAGGCATGGTGGTGCGCGCCTATAATCCCAGCTACTCAGGAGGCTGAGGCAGGAGAATCACTGGAACCTGGGAGGCGGAGGTTGCAGTGAGCCGAGATCGTGCCATTGCACTCCAGCCTGGGCAGCAGAGTGAGACTCTCTCTCTCTGTCTCAAAAAAAAAAAAAAAAAACAAGAAGAAGAATGAATCTTCTGTGAAATTGTGAAGGTGGAAAGAGAAATTCATGCTAGTTTTGCTGTTGCACCCCAAGAACACGCATTATGGCCACAGTGCATGATAGCACTTAGTTATGATGGAAAAAGCATTAAATTTGTAGGTGAGCCACATGAACAGAAACATGTTCCAATTGATGGCAGTCAGGTTTGGTACTATCTGCAATTTCAGATGTCCACTGGGGGCTTGGAATGTATCCCCCATGAATACGTGGGGACTATTATACTAGGAATTGGGTATGTGATAGAAGCACCACGTTCAAGGCCCTTTTCTTGGCCTTCAGTCTACTTTATGGAGAATATGAATTCTGAGGGCCTGATAACATGAGGTGAGGAAGGATCACTGCATCCAGTCAAACTGGGATATGGAGATGGGTGCTAAAATGAGCTAATTCACAGTCACTACCATCATTCTAAAATGAGGGCAGTTCAGGTGTGATGCATGTAAATTGAATTAAGAAGGAGAGGGGGAAGAATGAGGTGGCTTTACCTGCATTTTTCCACAGGGTTCCATCCAGTTTAAGGAGACAAAACAGTTGACCTTGATGGAGTAGTAGAAGCAGACAAAAGGCTTGTTCTGGGGATGGTGAGACTCCTGGTATAGAGTCTCAGGCCAGTCACTCAGTAGAACCACATCATTCTTTGGTTCTTCATCAATCTGAGAGAGAAGAATGACCTGAGTTAAGAGTTCTGAGTCCCCACTCATTCATTCATTTAAGAAATATTTACTGGCCAGGTGTGGTGGCTTGCACCTGTAATCTCAACACTTTGGGAGGCCAAGGCAAGCAGATAGCTTGAGCCTAGGAGTTCGAGACCAATCTGGGCAACACAGCAAAGCCCCATCTCTACAAAAAATACAAAAATTAGCTGGGCATGGTGGTGCATGACTGTAGTCCCAGCTACTCAGAAGGCTAAGTAAGACAGGAGGATCACTTGAGCCCAGGAGGTCAGGCCACAGTGAGCCATGATTGTACCACTGCACTCCAGCATGGGTGACACAGTGAGACCCTGTCTCAATAAGTTAAATAAATAAATAAATATTTAATGAGAAATGAGTGGTCATTTGTTGTTTTTGAGCTAACCAACATTTACCCTACTACTGGAAAGCAGCATTGAAGGAGTCATCCCTCCCTCGCCCTCAGTTTGCAACAGAATACATCTGTATCAATCGGTCTCTTCTACGCTTTCTCAACCAAATTTCCATAAAAAAAGTAAGCCCTCATGTCCTAAAGTATCCAATCTACATAATGAATTAATTTCTCTCCTAGTCATCTAGAATGCTACTAGTTATGAAGCATTGAGAGGAATGAGAAAATAGCCCCTCAAATCATGTTCTGTGTTCCATGGTTCGGATGAAGAGCCACAGTTGAGAAAGGCTGACAGGTTCTATGAAAGGCTCTGAGGGTACAGTGCTGAGCAAAACAGACATGGCTCTGGCTCTTAAAAAGATGAGTCAGAGGGGAAACAGACGTTAAACAAATAACTAACAACTGAGTATACAAAACAAGTAAGTGCGTACAAAGAAAGGAATACACGGTGGCTCACCCCTGTAATCCCAGCACTTTGGGAGGCCGAGGCGGGTGGATCACGAGGTCAGGAGATCGAGACCATCCTGGCTAACACGGTGAAACCCCATCTCTACTAAAAATACAAAAAATTAGGTGGGTGTGGTGGCGGGCACCTGTAGTCCCAGCTACTCGGGAGGTTGAGGCAGGAGAATGGCGTGAACCCCGGGGAGCGGAGCCTGCAGTGAGCCGAGATCGCGCCACTGCACTCCAGCCTGGGTGACTGCGAGACTCCATCTCAAAAAAAAAAAAAAAAAAAAAAGAAAGGAATACAATTCTGTATGAGTATGACAGGTGACAGAGGAACCCAACCATGGCAAATATTTATACCTGTCACAGTTGGAACAACTTTTTCAAGTTCCAGCCTACACCAAAAGGACCACTCTTGTTAGAATCGCACACACGATACACCGCCTTTAGGAAACTCATACTTCACAGTATGTAATAGAATGACCACCATGTGTGGCAGACCTTGTGGCATGCACTTCTGTCACTATTCTTTCTTTCTTATTTAGATGGAGTCTCGCTCTGCCACCCAGGTTGGACTGCAGTGGCGCAATCTTGGCTCACTGCAACTTCTGCCTCCTGGGTTCAAGTGATTCTCCTGCCTCAGCCTCCCAAGTAGCTGGGATTACAGGCGCCTGCCACCATGCCCGGATAATTTTTGAATTTTTAGTAGAGACAGGGTTTTGCCATGTTTGTCAGGCTGGTCTTGAACTCCTGACCTCAAGTGATCTGCCCACCTCAGCCTCCCAGAGTGCTGGGATTACAGGCGTGAGCCACCATGCTCAGCATTCTGTGACTATTCTTATGTGTACCCAAGGGGAATGTGTGCTATTTACAACATGGAGTTAGCTGTGTGTCAGCTCTTCTGGCCATGTGGGGTGTGTGTATATATATATGTACCTATCAAGGGAGTTACATACCTTGTAATAGGTTACACTGTAGAACATATACAATACATACCACCTTCCAGTGATGTAGCAGATGTCTGTAATATACGTACATGAACTCCCCATGCTGATCAGCCAAAACTGAGTTCATGAAGTTTACTTTTGGGGTCACTCTTCTCAGTAGCTACTTGAACTATACCTGCTTCCTGAACAATACCCCGTGGATCTAACTCTCCAAGTTTCTCTGCATCAGAATTTGTGCTCTGACTACCTAAGTTGGAAGGTATAATACTAAATCAACTGAAGTATTAAAACAACTTTACTTATAATGTCCATCATACCTGCTTCCTGCATCCACAAAGGATTTGAGACTATACTGAGGCCAATATCTATCTACAACTTAGAATCTCTCTTCTTTCTGTAGGTCTTTTTTTTTCTTTCTCTCTCTCTTCTTTTTTTTTTTTCTTTAGAGACAGAGTCTTGCTCTGTTGCTGTTGACCTGACTAGAGTGCCATGGTGTGATCATAGCTCACTGTGACATCAAAATGCTGGGCTCAAGCAATCTTTCCACCTTAGCCTCTTGAGTAGCTGGGACTATAGTCACGCACCACTACACTTGGATTTTTTTTTATTTTTGTAGAGACGGGGTCTCGCTATGCTGCCCAGGCTACTCTTGAACTCCTGGGCTCAAGTGATCCTCCTGCCTTGGCCTCCCAAAGTCCTGGGATTGCAGGCGTGAGCCACCATGCCCAGCCCTAACTGTATTTCTTATTTTCAGATCTCAAGAGCTTACAGCACCATTGTCATTGCTGATTCAGTAGCAGTAGCAGAGTTGAGTGAAAGGACCCTGGTGTCTGAGCTCCCAACCCCTCATCTCTCTTAATCAGAAAGCTCATTTACATACCTCTTATTCCATTAGTTAATCATCATTCCTTTTCTCCTTTCCAGCCTTTATATACAAACAATTCATTCACTCATTAAACAATATCAATGCTTTGCTATGGAAAAAAACTAAGAATATCTTAAATGAATGCAATGTATCTGCCTGATATTACTGCTACCTACTCTACATCAAACCCTTCTCCTTTCTCTTCCCCCTCCTTCCATCTGAATAAAATTCTGATTTGGTTTAGGGTGATCATGGACCCAGAAACTCTAGCAACATAGAGTACTACTATGGTACTCCAAGGCTGGCATGGCCCTGTGGCTCTCTGACCTTCCCTCTTCTGTCTTCTATCTACTTGCAGTTTGAGGCTGATACCTGGAAGTGCAACAACTATCTTGTAACCCTAGGATAATAAGCTAACATAATAGAAATGGTGGAAAAGAAAGCAAAAGACAACACGTAAGACAAAGATGCCTCCTACTTGTTTAATCCATATAAATCCATTTTCTGTTATTGCAGCAGAAAATGTTCTAACTTACCTAATGTGATCATCTTAATTTAGCAGGGGAAGTTATTGGGGGATGTGGAAGGGCCTTTCCTAAGTTGCCTATGTCTTGCCCATGCCACAGCCTGCCTTGGCAGGAATAATTAGTCCAGGGCCCCCATGTGCACAGCTCTCATACACATCACCTTTATGTCCTTCAGGATCTTATTTATGAGGAACTTCAAGTTCTTCCACTCAGGAATAAGTCTGTATGAAGATGATTTCCTAGTGATATCCCAGCTCTTTATAGACATCTTGGATTACAGAACCTGTGGAAGGTAAAGGTCTCTTAATCAACAACATCTGATGTTAAATGGGAACTTAAGGGAATTGGGAAAGAGGGAAGGGCAGCAAGATAAATTAGAGAAGTACCCCTTTAGAGGCCAGGCATGGTGGCCCATGCCTGTAATCCCAGCACTTTGGGAGGCCAAGGCAGGTGGATCACTTGAGCCCAGGAATTTGAGAGCAGCCTGGCCAACATGGTGAAACCCCATCTCTACTAAAAACACAAAAATCAGCTTGGCATGGTGGCAGGTGCCTGTAATCCCAGCTACTCGGGAGGCTGAGGCAGAAGAATCACTTGAACCTGGGAGGAGGAGGTTGCAGTGGGCCGAGATTGCGCCACTGCACTCCAGCCTTGGCGACAGAGCGAGACTCCAAAAAAAAAAAAAAAAAAAAAAAAGAAGTGCTCCTTTAGAAACAGGAGAAACTCCTTTGTTTTAAAAAAGATAGGAATGAAAATGAACTACTAGTATTTGCAACAACATAGATGAAACTCAAAAACTTAATACTGAGTACAAGAAGGCAGACACAAAACAGCACGTATTGTATGATTCCATCTGTATGAAATTCTAGAAAAGAGTCATCTAGGCCGGGCGCAGTGGCTCATGTCTATAATCCCAGCACTTTGGGGGGCCGAGGCGGGTGGATCACGAGGTCAGGAGTTGGAGACAATCCTGGCCAACATGGTGAAACCTCATCTCTACTAAAAATAGAAAAATTAGCCAGGCGTGATGGTGTGTGCCTGTGGTCCCAGCTACTCAGGAGGCTGAGGCAAGAGAATCGCTTGAACCTGGGAGGTGGAGGTTGCAGTGAGCCAAAATCATGCCACTGCACTCCAGCCTGGGCGACAGAGTGAGACTCCGTCTCAAAAAAAAAAAAAAAAAAAGTAATCTAGCCAACGGGGGCAGAAAGTAGATCAGTGGTTACATGTGGCCAAGATTTAGGAGGACTGAGTGGGAAGGGATGAAAGGGAACTTTTTGTAGTCTTGTAATATTCTGTATCTTGACTGTGGTAGTGGTTACATGGGTATAGAAATTGGTCAAAACTCATCAAAAAAAATATGGTATACTTATTACATGAAAATTATACCTAAATAAATTTGATTTTATTTGTTTGTTTAGAAAGTCTTGCTCTGACACTCAGGCTGGAATGCACTGGAGTAATCAAAGTTCACTATAACCTGCAACTCCTAGGCTCAAGGGATCCTTCTGCCTTAGCCTCCCAAGTAGCTTGGACTACAGGCACATGCCATCATGCTCAGCTAATGTTTTATTTTTTGTAGAGATGGGGTCTTGCTATGTTGCCCAGGCTGGTCTCAAACTCCTGCCCTCAAGCAGTTCTCCTGCCTCAGCCTCCCAAATTGCTGGGATTACAGGTGTGAGCCACCACACTCGGCCTTAATTTCATTTTTAAAAGGGAATAGAGTGACCTGGCACAATGGCTCCTGCCTGTAATCCTAACACTTTGGGAGGCTGAAATGGAAGGATCACTTCAGCTCAGAAGTTTGAGACCAGCCTGGGCAACATAATGAGGCCTTGTCTCTAAAAAAATTTTCAAAAATTAGCCGGGTGTGGTGGCAACTACCTGCAGCCCCAGCTACTCGAGTACCTGAGGCAGGAGGATTGCTTGAGCCTGGGAGGTCAAGGCTGCAGTGAGTTGTGATCATGGCACCGCACTCCAGCCTGGATGATAAAGCAAGACCCTGTCCTAAAAAAAAGAAAAAAGCCAGTCGTGGTGGCTCATGCCTGTAATCCCAGCACTTTGGGAGGCCGAGGGGGGTAGATCACGAGGTCAGGAGTTCAAGACCAGCCTGGCCAAGATGGTGAAGCCCCATCTCTACTAAAAATACAAAAATTAGCTGGGTGTGGTGGTGCATGCCTGTAATCCCAGCTACTAGGGAGGCTGAGGCAGGAGAATCGCTTGAACCTGGGAGGTGGAGGTTTCAGTGAGCCAAGACTGCACCACAGCACTCCAGCCTGGGCAACAGAGCAAGACTCCATCTCAAAAAAAAGAAAAAGAAAAAGAAAAAAAGGCCGAGTGCAGTGGCTCACGCCCGTAATCCCAGCACTTTGGGAGACCGAGGCGGGCGAATCACGAGGTCAGGGTCAAGAGATCGAGACCATCCTGGCCAACATGGTGAAACCCCGTCTCTACTAAAAATACAAAAAATTAGCTGGTCGTGGTGGTGCACGCCTGTAATCCCAGCTACTCGAGAGGCTGAGGCAGGAGGATCGCTTGAACCTGAGAGGCAGAGGTTGCAGTGAGCCAAGATTGCACCACTGCACTCCAGCCTGGCGACAGAGCGAGACTCCGTCTCGAAAAACAAAAAGAAAAAGAATAGAGTGAAGTGGGTGCTTTATATAGTCTAGAAACAGAACAAAAAATACATTAAGTAAAGCTTTTAGGTGAGTTTAGGTGAGCCAGCTGTAGCTTAGCTGAAATAATGCAGGGGCCTAACCCTCCCTTAGCTCTCTTTATTAGGAATCTAATATTTGTGGACATAATTATATTTATTAACCATCATCCTTCTTTCCTACTGAAGTCCTCATATATGTAAAAGTCTTACCCACTTTCCACAAATATTTCCTCACGGCTCATTATATGCCGACTGTGCTGAGAGCTGGAGATGAAGCAGGGAAGAAGAATGAGTAACTGCCTGGATGGGGTTTACTGTCTAGCATAGAAGGCAGGCACTGAACAAGTTCATATAGATATCCAGTTATGACAAGATGCCAGGCTAAAATAACCTGAAAGCCTCACACTACAGAATCCGAGAAATTCTGGGTAAAACAACAAGTACCTGAGCTTCAGGAACCAGAAACTAGGGAAGCAGAGGGTAACCCACAGCAACAAGTGCTGACTACTGTTGTGCTGGTCCTGAGAAAGTGTAGTTAGCAGAGCCCATAAATACCACAAATATCAATGACCATAATGGCTAGTGGCTTGGATAGTATTGTCCTGGTAAAGAGAAGACCCAGGACTCGGGCCAATGATAGGGAGTTGGAATTAAAACCCTTCCATGAAGCACTGGAACGCTGGACAAAAACAAACTTTAGAGAGAGAGACTTCCACAGACAGAGCTGACTCATGACCAGTTTCCTGAAAGCTTACACTTCTTTAAACTTTTATCCAGGCATACCCCAAATTCACAGTGGTACCTATCACGTTCTCCAAATGATTCTCTGACATGTCCCTCACTTGGACTGACAAGGGAAAAAAGCAAGAGAGAAGGAGAAACACCACAGAGCACATCAACAGTTCTCTCTGGAGAAATCATCATTTTAATTTTTATACCCAAGAGGATAATAATTTAAGAGTCACAAAAAAATATCCTTCACAATCTCTTAGCATGCTCTTCATATGTTATCAAACACCTACTGATCTCAAATAAAACTCCCAGAACACGGAAAGCCAGATTTAACATTCTGTTATATGTGTATATTAAAAATCTTAAGGAAACTACCATAAAGAAAAAAAACAAAAATAGAGGCCAGGCATGGTGGCTCATGCCTGTAATCCCAGCACTTTGGGAGGCCAAGGTGGGCAGATCACCTGAGGTCAGGAGTTCTACACCAGCCTGGCCAACATGGCAAAACCCCATTTCTACTAAAAATACAAAACTTAGCCAGGCGTGGTAGCATGCACCTGTAGTCCCAGCTACTCAGGAGGTTGAGTCAGGAGAATCACTTGAACCCAGGAGGTGGAGGTTGCAGTGAGCCGAGATCGCTCCAATGAACTCCAGCCTGGGTGACACAGCGAGACTCCATCTCAAAAAAAAAGAGAGAGAGAGAGAAAGAAAGAAAGAAAAAAAACGAATAGAATGCATGATTTTATCAGTTGAGGAAAAGGGGTATGAAATAAAGAAAACATTAGAAAACATTAACCAATCCAACATTAGAAATAAAATAAGAACGAAAAAAGAGGTATGATATATAGAAATGAGGTGATAGAAACAAATCTTTCATTATCCTAATAAATATAGATTAAACTCATCAGATAAAAGAGAGACCAAACTGAATATTTAAATGAATTAAGTATGTGCTGTTTATAAGAGAAAAATCTAAAATGTAAGACATAGAAACTTTACAGTATCATGGGCTTCTGTTCCTTAAAATGATCTGAAAGCAATAAGGAGAATGAAAAAAAATCTTTGCAAGCTCAACATTCAGCAAAACAAGGATAAGTATAATCTGTAGACAACAAATTACATGTAAAAGCTGGGAAAAGCAGCTCAAATGAGGAACAACTATAGGGAGGAAGTGGAGACAAGAAACTATGGAAAGAAATTTGAGCAGAAAGAAAGACAAACAGAAGCAGATATAAGAAAACACTTGTGGTGGCTCACGCCTGTAATCCCAGCACTTTGGGAGGCCGAGGTGGGTGGATCACGAGGTCAGGAGATCAAGACCATCCTGGCCAACATGGTGAAACTTTGTCTCTACTAAAAATACCCAAAAATTAGCCAGGTGTGGCAGCGTGTGCCTGTAGTCCTAGCTATTCAAGAAGCTGAGGCAGGAAAATTGCTTGAACCCGGGAGGTGGTGGTTGCAGTGAGCCAAGATCTCGCCACTGCACTCCAGCCTGGGTGACAAAGCAAGACTTCATCTCAACAACAACAAAAAAAAAGAAAAAAAAAGAAAAGGAAAAGAAAATACCTGGAAAATTAAATGTCCTACATGCGAGGAGTTCACCGTCAGGTAGGGATCTATACCTCTTGTTTGCAACTACACTGTAAGAAACTGGAAAGCAAAAACAGAGGAGACAGAGTTATCAGTCTCCTACAAAAGCCGTATGTGAGGGAGAAGGAACCTCTTACAAGAAAAACTCATCCAGGAAAACCCAACTTAGGCAATGTTCTGCAAGAAAAAAGGGACTAGCTACATTAACCCAAAACTACAAAACGAACTCTGAAGGAAAGAGTAACAAAATAAACTAACATATGAAGAGCTTTCACTGGAAAACTGCCTCAATGGATGAGATAAAAATTATAACTAGGCCAGGTTGGGGCTCTTGCTTGTAATCTCAGCATTTCAGAAGGCTGAGGTGAGAAGATTGCTTGAGCCCAGGAGTTCAAGACCAGCCTGGGCAACATAGCGAGACCCCGTCTCTACAAAAAATAAAAAATTAGCCAGGAGTGGTGGCACACTACTGTAGTCTCAGCTACTCAGGAGGTTGAGGTGGGAAGATTGCTTGAGCCCTGGAGGTTGAGGCTGCAGTGAGCTATGATCTCACCACTGCACTCCAGCCTGGACAACAGAGTGAGATGCTGTCTCAAAAACAAAAAAAAAATTATAACCAAATATTTTGCCATGAATGAAAAAAAAAACTTGATGCAATTGCCTCTATGATGGAAGACCACAAAGCAAAAATACAAAAATCCAGGGAAGAGATGCTGAAAGAACAGGGTAAGAACAAATGGAGAGCAGGCAGAAATCGAAGAAAAATCAAGTATCACAAGCATAAGGACAAGTTGAAAGAACACAAGGGAGAAAAACCCAGTGAAGAACCTAGAGGATGAAAATGGGAAAAGCAGGCCAGGCGTGGTGGCTCACACCTGTAATCCCAGCACTTTGGGAGGCCGAAGTGAGAGGATCAGTTGAGGTCAAGAGTTGGAGACCAGCCTGGCCAGCACGGAGAAACCCCATCTCTACTAAGAGATACAAAAATTAGCTGGGCGTGGTGGTGTGTGCCTGTAATCTCAGCTACTTGGGAGGCTGAGGCAGGAGAATCGCTTGAACCCAGGAGGCAGAGGTTGCAGTGAGCCAAGATGGGACCACTGCACTCCAACCTGGACGACAGAACAAGATTCAGTCTCAAAATGAAAAAACTAACAAACAAAAACCAGAAAGATTACTTAGAAAATACGTAGTTTCAACCAATGTTGCTGGGACAACTGAGTATCTACATGCAACATAATGAATTTGGACTTCTACCTCAAACCATTAAAAAAATTAGCACAAAATAGATCAACTACCTAAATATAAGAACTAAAACCAGGAATCTTTGTCACTTTGGACTAGGCAACAGTTTCGTAGATACGACAAACCACAAGCAACTAAAAAAAAACTGGACTTCATCAAAATTAAAAACTTTTGTGCACTAAAGGACACTATTAAAAAAACTGAAAGATTTCACACAGGTCCAAGATTTGCTGAAAAAGGTAAAAAAAAAAGAAAGTGAAAAGACAACCCACAGAATGAGAGAAAATATTTGCAAATCATGTATCTAATATGGGCCTAGTATTCTGAATATATAAAGAACTGTTACAACTGAACTACAAAAAGGCAAATAACCCAATTAAAAATTGGACAAAGGATTTGAATAGAAATTACTACAAATAAGATATATACAGGCTAGGTGAGGTGGCTCATGCCTGTAATCCCAGCACTTTAGGAGGCCAAGGCAGGCAGATCACCTGAGGTCAGGAGTTCGAGATCAGCCTGGTCAACATGGCAAAATCCTGTCTCTACTAAAAATACAAAAATGAACCAGGCGTGGTGGCATGCGCCTGTACTCCCAGCTATTCGGGAGGCTGAGGCAGGAGAATCCCTTGAACCTGGGAGGCAGAGGTTGCAGTGAGCTGAAATTGTGCCACTGCACTCCAGCTTGGGTGACAGAGCCAGACTTCGTCTCCAAATATGTGTGTGTGTGTGTGTGTGTGTGTGTACAAATGGCTAAGAGCCACATGAAAAGATGTTCAACCTCACTGGTTATTAGGCAAATGCAAATCAAAACCTCAATAAGATACTTCACATCTACCAAGATGGCTTTAATTTTTTTTAATGGAAAATAACAAGTGTTGGCAAGGAAATGGGGAAATTGGTACCCTCTGACATTGCTTGTGGGAATGTCAGATGGTGCAGTGGCTGTGGAAAACAGTGTAGTCAATTGTTTTAATTTAATGTTGTCTTGGTATCAATTTTAAATACAAGTTTAACTTTCTCATACAAGAAACAGGAATCAGTCACCCTTGACACAGTTTTCAGTTCCATACCACACCCAAAGGACCCAGGACAGTGGCCAGAGATAAGAACTTAGAGGCATCTCTCCCACCTAGAAGACTGGGCTCCCTGCTTTTCCACAGCTTCCTTTAAAAGAATTTGTCAGCTGGGAGGAGTGACTCACACCTGTAATCCCAGCACGTTGGGTGGCTGAGGCGGGTGGATCATTTGAGGTCAGGAGTTTGAGACCAACCTGGCCAACACGGTGAAACCCTGTCTCTACTAAAATACAAAAAATTAGCTGGATATGGTGGCGGGCACCTGTAATCCCAGCTACTTGGGAAGCTGAGGTAGGAGAATCTCTTGAACCTAGGAGGCGGGGGTTGCAGTTAGCCAAGATTGTGCCACTGCAATCCAGCCTGGGCGACAGAGTGAGACTCTGTCTCAAAAAAATAAATAATATGAAATAAGGCCGGGCGTGGTGGCTCAAGCCTGTAATCCTAGCACTTTGGGAGGCCGAGGTGGGCGGATCACGAGGTCAGGAGTTCGAGACCATCCTGGCCAACATAGTGAAACCTGGTCTCTACTAAAATACAAAAAAATTAGCAGGGCGTGGTGGCAGGCGCCTGTAGTCCCAGCTACTCGGGAGGCTGAGGCAGGAGAATGGCGTGAACCCGGGAGGCGGAGCTTGCAGTGAGCCGAGATGGTGCCACTGCACTCCAGCCTGGGGGACAGAGCCAGACTCTGTCTCAAAAAAAAAATATATATATATATATGAAATAAAAGAATTTGCCTATGGGCCAGGCACGATGGCTCATGCCTGTAATCCCAGCACTTTGGGAGGCCAAGGTGGGTGGATCACTTGAGGTCAGGAGTTCAAGACCAGCCTGGCCAAGATGGTGAAAGCCCGGCTCTACTAAAAATACAAAAATTAGCCAGGCGTGTTGGGGCACACCTGTAGTCTCAGCTACTTGGGAGGCTGAGGCCGGAGAATTGCTTGAACGCGGGAGACAGAGGTTGCAGTGAGTCAGGATCAGACAGAACAAAACTCCATCTCTAAATAAATAAATAAATAAATAAGCCTGTGAACTTAAAGTGATCCACTCCCTATTCCCTTATATATACTGCCAGTTTCTTCTCTCTTTCTCTCTGGCCACCTGACTCTTCATTCCTGCCTTGCATGTTCCGGGAACATCTGGACTGCCTTCCAGGCTCATTGTACCTTCCCTGCCCAGGATCTGTAAGTAAAAAAATCTTTGAACCTGTTTTCTATTGTGGTAGTGTGTTGGATTTGCGCCTTCTATCTAAAAAACTAGGGGCTGCCTCAGGCCGGGTTTCCCCAAGGATGCGAGAGGGAACATAACGCTGGGCTTCCGGTGTCAGAGCTGGGGCATGGGTCAGACAAAAGCCACAAGGACATCTGCCAGTATAAACAAGTTTCCTGCACAAAGTTTCCCCGGTCGTGGGTGGGACAACTGAGTGTCAGGATGTCTGCCAGGTAAAAGAAGTATTCTAGGCCAGGTGTGGTGGCTCACACCTGTAATCCCAGCACTTTGGAAGACCGAGGTGGGATGATCTCCTGAGTCTGGGAATTTGAGACCAGCCTAGGCAACATAGTGAGACATCATCTCAAAAAAAAAAAAAAAAAAAGTATTCTGTGAAAGTCACACTGTAAACACCCATATCCAGCTCCCCTTCATTTCCCATTAGGTTTAGGATTGCTAGGTGCTCTGGTACTGGAACCCCCCCCCTTTTTTTTTTCTTTGAGATAGAGTCTTGCTCTGTCGCCCAGGCTGGAGTGCAGTGGCACTATCTCAGCTCACTGCAACCTCTGCCTCCCAGGTTCAAGTGATTCTCCTGGCTCAGCCTCCAGAGTAGCTGGGACTACAGGGGTGTGCCATCACGTCCAGCTAATTTTTGAATTTTCAGTAGAGATGGGGTTTCACCATGTTGGCCAAGCTGGTATCAAACTCCCGACCTCAAGTGATCCAACCACCTCAGCCTCGCAAAATGCTGGGATTACAGGCGTGAGCCACCTTGATTTTTTATTATTAAGTTCAACAGACATTAGATTACTCTGTAAAACTGCTATAAAAGTTCCTAAATGCTTACTCTGAATTTCTGTACTTATCTTGTGGGGGAGAAGGACAAATAGCTCCCGGCTGACACCAGTGTGCTAATGGAGGACCTCCTTTGGGATTCCTATCCCTAGGTGAACAATTCCAGCCCTTTCTTTTCCACCTAGCAAGAGTCACTACCTCTTTTTCTTCTTCTATCTCACTAAATTCCTACCATAAGTAAAGCGTATTTATTTTATTATTATTTTTAGATGGATTCTCACTCTGTCACCCAGGCTGGAGTGCAGTGGTACAATCTCGGCTCACTGCAACCTCTGCCTCCTGGGTTCAAGCAATTCTCCTGCCTCGGATTCCTGAGTAGCTGGGATTACAGGTGTGCACCACCATGGCTGGCTAATTTTTGTATTTTTAGTAGAGACAGGGTTTCACCATGTTGGCCAGGCTGGTCTGGAACTCCTGACCTCAGGTGATCCGCCCGCCTCGGCTTCCCAAAGTGCTGGGATTACAGCCGTGAGCCACCACACCCAGCCTACCATAAGTAAAGTTTAAACTTTCCAAAATCCTGCATACAACTCTCAAGTACATGCAAGGGAAGACCAAGTGGCCCCTGCAAAGAAGGATTTTTTAAAATGAGAAAATTAAACATATTTAAAAGTCAAGGGGAATAAGCCACTAAGAAGAGAGAGTGAAAGTACAGGAAAGAGAGAGTGGGCTGCTACAGCAAGCTGATACGTGAAGAGAAATAAGAGTTAGATCCCACAATCTCAGAGCCTTCCCAGTTTCCTCTGGTAATTCACGACTAGGAGCTCTAACTGGGAAAATGGGGGTTTCCTGACACTTCTAAATCTTAGACTAAGACTTCATTCCATTAAGTTTTTGGTGAGAGTCAGATATTTCACTTTAACCCTTCTTGACCTCAGAGAAATTCCCTTTTCTTTTTCCCTACTAAAGCATTTAGAAAAAGAAAAGTTGCCGGGCGCGGTGGCTCAAGCTTGTAATCCCAGCACTTTGGGAGGCCGAGGCGGGCGGATCACGAGGTCAGGAGATCGAGACCACGGTGAAACCCCGTCCCTACTAAAAATACAAAAAAATTAGCCGGGCGTGGTGGCGGGTGCCTGAAATCCCAGCTACTTGGAGAGGCTGAGGCAGGAGAATGGCGTGAACCCCGGAGGCGGAGCTTGCAGTGAGCCGAGATCACACCACTGCACTCCAGCCTGGGTGAGAGAGCAAGACTCCGTCTCAAAAAAAAAAAAAAAAGAAAAAGAAAAAGAAAGTGAGGCTAGGTGCAGTGGCTCATGCCTGTAATCCCAGCGCTTTTGGAGGCCAAGGCAGATGGATCATCTGAGGTCAGGAGTTCATGACCAGCCTGGCCAACACGGCGAAACCCCATCTCTTCTAAAAGTACAAAAATTAGCATTCACCTGTAATCCCAGCTATTTGAGAGGCTGAGGCAGGAGAATCGCTTGAACCTTGGAGGCGGAGGTTGCCGTGAGCCGAGATCGCGCCACTGCACTCCAGCCTGGGTGACAGTGAGGCTTTGTCTAAAAAAAAAAAAAAGAAACAGTGAGATAATGAAATAAAAATGCATTATAATTTTAAAATGCAGTATTAATGCAGGGTGCTATTAAGTATGAGAGAAGTGAGGGGCGCACTTAAATCAAGGGAGAATAAGAGAGATGGAACAGAAACTTTAGAGTCAAATAGACTTACGTTTAAAAAGCTAGATTCTCCCCTTCAACTTTTTTTTCCTTTGGACTTCTCAGATTGAAGAAAGTTTTATCTCATCTATGGCAGACGTCTTCATGAGCTCAGTGGGACCAATGCCACTCAATATACATTCTCCCCATGGGGAAAACCTGTTACTAACATCATACAAACATCAGAGGCTTCCCCTCTGAATCTCCATTGCCTCCTGGCTCACACACAGAGGATTACATGCCCCTAGTTCTAGAAGAGACAGACTCCAGCTACAATTTCCCCTAGAAAGAGTGTCACTGGCTCCAACATCATAATGCCTTGGACTCCCCCAGCCCCTCCCCCATATGTCCAGTGAAAGTAGCAACAGGAAGAGCATGAAAATCCCCACATGAATGTGCCAAGCGCTGGGAGGCAGGGGAAATCTGGTATTTGTGATAGTGGAAAGGGGTCACTACATTGTGGTGGGATGGCGAGATTTAAACTGTCCTTTTATGACAGAGTGACTTTCTGAGGGCTGGCCATTTGAGATCCTACAGCCGGATGAGTAGAGACACTAATATATTGTGAGGGAGGGCAGGGAGTGTGACCCTTTTATCTAAATAAACTTTATTGTGTGCTTACATGTGCCATACACTGCTCTAGGAACTGTTCATGCCTTGTCTCCAAACAATGCCTTAAAGCAGGGCTGCCAGATAAAATACAGTTAAATTTGAACTTGATGCCTGGTTACATTTGAATTTCAGTGAACAATATTTGGGAGATACATGCTAAAAAATTCTGTTTTCTTTCTTTTTTTTTTTTTTTGTGTGTGTGTGTTGTTTTTTGAGATGGAGTTTCACTTTTGTTGCCCAGACTGGAATGCAATGGCGCAATCGCAGCTCACCGCAACTTCTGCCTTCCGGGTTCAAACGATTCTCCTGCCTCAGCCTCCCGAGTATCTGGGATTACAAGCGCCGGCCACTATGCCCACCTAATTTTTGTATTTTTAGTAAAGACGGGGTTTCTCCATGTTGGTCAGGCTGGTCCCGTACTCCTGATCTCAGGTGATCCACCCGCCTCGGCCTCCCAAAGTGCTGGGATTACAGGCGGGAGCCACCGCGCCCTGCCCTTGTTTTCTTTTTTAACTGACATCCAAACTTAATTGGGTGTCCTCCATTCTAATTTGCTAAATAAAATGTGGCAACACTACTTAAAGCTACTATCATTCTCCTTCCTCCAGGTGAGGAAATGCCCCACGACACAGCCAGAATGTGGCAGGGCCAAGAGTCAGACTCCAGACATGTTCTGAGCCATTATGCCATTGTCCCGCCTGGCCGTGCTGGGATGTGCGTGGGACGCTCTGGCCTTTGTGACAGAGGCCCTGCATCAGCGGTTTGCAAGCACGGCCGGCTCTTTATGGTTCTACGGGATCCCATGCAGCCCTTCATAAAGGCAACGCTTGAGTTCCACCAGGCCGGAAGAAGCCATGAAACAAAAGCTATGAGAAGGCCGGGCGCTGTGGCTCACGCCTGTAATCCCAGCACTTTGGGAGGCCGAGGCGGGCGGATCACCTGGGGTCAGGGGTTCAAGACTAGCCTGGCCAACATGGCGAAACCCTGTCTCTACTACAAAAATTAGCCGGGCATGGTGGCGCGTGCCTGTCATCCAAGCTACAAAGTAGGCTGAGGCAGAATCGCTTGAACCCGGGAGGCGGAGGCTGCAGTAAGCCGAGATCCCGCCACTGCACTCCAGCCTGGGCAACAGAGGCGACTCTGTCTCAAAAATAAAACACACACACACACACACACACACACGGAAAACACGGCCGTGGACTCCGTGTATAGAACCTGGTGTCTCAGGGCGTTGGGCAGGAGCAGGGGCAGGTGTCTAAGCCGGACCATGGGCTCCCTTCCGCGCCAGTCCGGTGCGCTACGAGAACCTTGTTGCCGCCTAGCTGAAGCTGGGAAAAGCAGCCGCCGCATTTTGGCGAGAAAGCACGCGGGACCCACCGAACGCGCGTGCGTGCAAGCTAGGGCGGGGCTAGGGCGGGCGCGCAGAGCAGGGGCTCTACCATCCGAGGAGCCACGCTTCCCGCCACATCCCACCTCCCCTCCCGGGAGCTTCCGTGAGGCTCGCCCGGCAGCTCCTGCTCCACAGCAGGCTTCCTACCTTGACGCCTCACGCGCTCTTCAGCCCTCTTTTTCTGTGGGTCTCGCGGCTCTCCCCCTCTCCAATTCCGAGTAGTGCCTTGCGCTGGGCGTTCGGAGACCGACACAAGAGGGACAGGAGGGGGAGAGCGGTATTAAAGGGTGGTGACTCAGGAGTTCAAGACCAGCCTGGCCAACATGACGAAACCCCGTCTCTACCCAAAATACAAAAATTAGCCAGGCATGATTTTTTTTTGCATTTTTAGTAGAAACGGGGTTTCACCATGTTAGCCAGGATGGTCTCGATCTCCTGAACTCGTGATCCACCCGCCTCGGCCTTCCAAAGTGCTGGGATTACAGGCGTGAGCCACCGCGCCCGGCCATGTTCTTATCTAAAGTCCATTCAGCAATTAGGCACTAGATTCCACCCCCTTTTATCTGTGCAGTGTTTGTTTGTTTGTTTGTTTGTTTGTTTGTTTGTTTCGATGGAGTCTTGCTCGGTCGCCCAGGCTGGAGTGCAGTGGTGCGATCTCATCTCACTGCAACCTCCGCTTCCCGGGTTCAAGTCCTCCCACCTCAGCCTCCCGAGTAGCTGGGACTACAGGCATGTGCCACCACACCCAGCTAACTTGTTTAGTAGAAACGTGGTTCACCATGTTGGCCAGACTGGTCTCAAACTCCTGACCTCAAGTGGTCCACCTGCCTCGGCCTCCCAAATGCTGGGATTACAGCGTGAGCCAGCGTGCCCAGCCAAAAGCAGGAGCTCTGTCCAGTTCTTGACTCCAGCAATTCCCTCACCTTGAAAACAAATACACACATGCACACACACACATGCACACACACACACACTTTAAAAAATTCCCCTACTCCCATCAACCACTGCTCCATTCCAGGCAGAACTCAGAAAGTGTTGTCTATATTTCCTGCCTCTAATTTCTCTTTTCTTGCCCTCTATTGAACCCATTCCAATTACACTTCAGCATCTGTCACTACCAGAACTGTCCTTGTCAAGGTTTCCAACAATCATCTTGCTAAATTTAATGGTTGACTTTCGATTGTTATTCTACCTGACCTGTTGGCAGCACTTAACACAAATAATTACCCCCTGCTCCTTAATACACTTTCTTCACTTAGTTTCCTTGACATCACGCATTCTTGGTTTTCTTTCTACCTCATTAGCCTCTCCTTCTCCATCTCCTGTGCTGATTCTTCCACTTTTCTTTAACCTCAATATCAACGCTCCTCCAAACTCAATCTTTGTTCCTCTTCCTTATCCACACTCCCTTGGTCATCTCGTCCGGTCTCATGGCTTTAGGTATCTTCTCATCTGGAGTTCATAATATGGCCCCTTGTTACTTTTTTTTGAGACGCAGTCTTCGCTCTGTCACCCAGGCTGGAGTTCAGTGGTGCAATCTCAGCTCAAGGCAACCTCCTCCTCCCAGGTTCAAGCAATTCTCCTGCCTCAGCCTCCCAAGTAGCTGAGATTACAGGCGCCCATCATCATGCCTGGCTAATTTTTGTATTTTCAGTAGAGAAGGGGTTTCACCGTGTTGGCCACACTGGTCTCGAACTCCTGACCTTCAGTGACCCGCCCACCTCGGCCTCCCAAAGTGCTGGGATTATAGGTGTGAGCCACCGCGCCCCGCCTACTTTCTGACCTCATTTTCTGTTACTCTTCCCTTCACTCAATTTGCTCCAGGTATACTGGCTTTTTTGCTGTTCTTCAAACCCGCCAGGAACCTCATTGGTATCAATGTTTGCCACATTTATAACTCCAGCTCATACCTTTCCCTTCAACTCCAGAGTCATATATCCAATTGCCTATTAAACAAATTCACTTAAACATCTAATAGGCATCTTAATCTCAATTTGTCCAAAACTGAATTTATGAGTTCCTAATCTTCCTTCCAGTATCCACTTCCTTGTTAATCTTCCCCAACTCGATTGTACCTCCAACCTTCCAACTGTTCAAGCCAAAAAACCCTGAAGTCATCATTAACTCTTCCTTTTCGCTCATATCCATACCCAGTCTTATCAGTAAATCCTTATGGCTCATCTTCCAAATAGATCCGGATCTGCCCAATATTCCTCTTTCCCCTAGATTACTGTAGCAGACTCTTCATTCATTCCCCTGCTTCCACTCCCCTTCCCTGCACTTCTGACTACCTCACTGCAACCTATTCTCTACATAGCAATCAAGGTGCTTTTTAAAAATAGAAGACTGCAACACTCCTCAGCTGAAACTCTCCCATTGTTTCTATCTCATGCAGAGTAAAAGCCAAGACCTTAAAATGGTTCCAAAGTCCCAACATAATCCGGCCCCGTTACTCCAGGAACACTGGCCTTTTTGCTGTTTTCCAAACCTGCCAGGTACCTTATTGCCATGGTTTTGCCATTGTGTAGATAAGTTTATTTATTTATTTATTTATTTATTATATATTTTGAGATGGAGTTTCACTCTTGTTGCCCAGGCTGGAGTGCAATGGCGCGATCTCAGCTCATTGCAACCTCTGCCTCTGGGGTTCAAGTGATTCTCCTGCCTCAGCCTCCCAAGTAGCTGGGATTACAGGCATGTGCCACCACGCCCGGCTAACTTTGTATTTTTAGTAGAGACGGGGTTTCTCCATGTTAGTCAAGCTGGTCTCGAACTCCCAACCTCATGTGATCTGCCTGCCTCGGCCTCCCAAAGTGCTGGGATTACAGGCATGAGCCACGGCGCCCCGCCATAGATAAGCTTTTGATTTGCTTGTAACCAATAAAAAATGTTTTTTAAAAAAATTAGCCAGGCACAATGGTGTACACCTGTAATCCCAGCATTGAACCCAGGAGCTTGAGGTGGCAGTGAGCATGATTGACTGTGCCACTGCACTCCAGCACAGATGACAGAGCAAGACCCTGTCTCAAAACAAAACAAAACAAATGTCTAACTTGTAAGGAGCAGGAAACAGAATTTTAAAAATATATGTGGTATATATTTATTGGTATTAAAGTTTTATAAGTAGCTAAAGGTTGAAGCTATTGATATTAAAGGTTCAGTGCCTTTATATGCTATCTACTTATTGTATATGCCATTTATTGGAATTAAGTTTCTATAATTAGCTAAAGGTTGATAGTATTGTTTAGATCCTTGGGATCTTTTCTTTCTCTGATTAAATCTCTCAACCATTTATTTCTCTCCGCTTTCTGTTAAAATATCCAAAAGCAGGCTGGGTGCAGTGGCTCACACCTGTAATCCCAGTACTTTTGAGAGGCCGAGGCAAGTGGATCACTTGAGGTCAGGAGTTTGAGACCAGCCTGGCCAACATGGTGAAACCCTGTCTCTACTGAAAATACATAAATTAGATGGATGTGTCTGGGCACGGTGGCTCACGCCTGTAATCCCAGCACTTTGAGAGGCCAAGATGGGTGGATCACGAGGTTATGAGTTCGAGACCAGCCTAGCCAACATAGTGAAACCTCATCTCTACTAAAAATACAAAAATTAGCCAGGCAGTATGGCAGGTGCCTATAATCTCAGCCACTTGGGAGGCTGAGGCAGGAGAATTGCTTGAACCTGCGAGGCAGAGATTGCAGTGAGCTAAGATCACGCCACTGCACCACTCCAGTCTGGATGACAGAGAGAGACTCCATCTTAGAGAGAAAAAAAAAAAAGCGTGTTACACTTCCGTATTGAGTATTCAAATTTCCAACAATCTGTTTCTCCTTATGGTTTTGTCACTTTGCTGTATTTTAGGCAGGATTGTTAGCTGCCTGTTTAAGATTAACATATTTCCTTCTGTTGTACTTTTTATTAGCATATTTTTCTTTGTCCTTTATTATTTTTTATATTTGTATGCATATGTCCTAGTTGTACATATTTGGGGGGTACGTGTGCTATTTTGATACCTGTAAACAATGTGGAACTATCAAGTCAGGGTAATTGGGATACCCATCACCTCAAACATCTGTCTTGTCTTTTCTTTTCTTTTTTTTTTTTTTTTTGAGACGGAGTCTCACTCTGTTCCCCAAGCTGGAGTGCAGTGGTGCAATCTCGGCTCACTGCAGCCTCCACCTCCAGGGTTCAAGCAATTCTGCATCCGCCCCCACCTAGTACCTGGGATTACAGGCACATGCGCCACCATGCTCAGCTTATTTTTGTATTTTTAGTAGAGATGGGGTTTCACCATGTTGGCCAGGCTGGTCTTGAACTCCTGACCTCAGGTGATCCACCCACCTCAGCCTCCCAAAGTGCTGGGATTATAGGCGTGAGTCACCTTGCCAGGCCAATTTGTCTTTTGTGTTGAAAACATTACAGTCCTTCTCTTCTATTTTGAAATATATACTAATTGTTCACTATAATTTCCCTACTGTGCTATCGAATATTAGAATTTATTCCTTCTATATAACTATAGTTTTGTACACATTAACCAACCAACTTCTCTTTATGTACCCTCTCTCCCCTTCCCTTCACAGTCTCTGGTAACCACCATTTTACTCTGTTTTATCTTGACTTTAAATTTTATTTTGTGAGCTAGTAAGACTGCTACTTTAGGTGTCTTTTAATTCATATTTATGTAGCATATAATTTTACTTCCTTTTATTTTCAAGCTTTCTTTTTATTTTAAATGTATTCCTCCTTGACAACATATTATTTGGACCTTTATTTTTTTAATCCAGTCTGAAAGTCTCTGCCTTTTAAAGGGTGAGTTTGGCTGGATGTGCTGGCTCATGGTGGCTAGCCAGCATGGTGAAACCCCGTTTCTACCAAAAATATACAAAAATTAGCCAGGTGTGGTGGTGCATGCCTGCAGTCCCAGCTACCTGGGAGACTGAGGTGGGAGAATCGCTTGAACCTGGAAGGCGGAAGTTGCAGTGAGCTAAGATCATGCCACTGCACTCCAGGCTGGGTGATGCCCGGCCCCCTATTTATATCTTAAATTTATCACTATTTATACCTTCTGTGTCAGTCTTGATCCATTTAAGAAATATAAAACACACAGTGGGCTAAACGAAAGAAGTTTACTATAAAGAGTTTTTAAATTCTGATCAAATAATGATTACAGGCCGGGCGCGGTGGCTCACGGCTGTAATGCCTACACTTTGGGAGGCTGAGGCAGACAGATCACCTGAGGTCAGGAGTTCAAGACCAGCCTGGCCAACATGGTGAAACCCTGTCTCTACTAAAAATACAAAAAGTAGTTGGGCATGGTGGTGGACACCTGTAATCCCAGTTTCTTGGGAAGCTGAGGCAGGAGAATCACTTGAACCTGGGAAGCGGAGGTTGCAGTGAGCCGAGATGGTGCCATTGCACTCTAGCCTGGGTGACAGAGCGAGACTATGTCTCAAAAAAAAAAAAAAAAAAAAATTACAAGCTATAAGGAAACTCCATATGGCAACCTAGGACTAAGAGAGAATACTCAAAGAAGGACAAACTTGGAAAAGGGCTCCCTCCCCAAAACTGGAGTTCAGATGTAACTGGAGAAGACAAAGCCCATTAGCCAAACATAGTGGCTCACGCCTGTAGTTCCAGGTACTCAGGAGGCTGAGGCTGCAGTGAGCCATGATCATGCCACAGCACTCCAGCCTGGACAACAGAGCAAGACTATGTCTCCCAAAAATAATAATAATAATAAGGAAGAAGAAGAAAAAGAAGAAGGAGGAGGAGGAGGAGGAAGGAGAAAGGAAGAGAAGAAGGAGGAGAAAAGAAGAAGAAGAAAGAAGAAGAAGAAAAGGAGGAGGAGGAGAAGGAGGAGGAAAGAAGAAAGAAGAAGAAGGAGGAGGAGGAGAAGGAGAAGAAGGAGGAGGAGGAGAAGGAGAAGAAGGAGGAGGAGGAAAGGAGAAGAAGGAGGAGGAGGAGAAGGAGAAGAAGGAGGAGGAGGACGAGGAGGGGTGGGGGGAGGAGGAAGAGGGAAGCAGAAGGAAGCAGGAAAAGTTTGCCAGTTTTCCCTGGCTGGAGCTGGTCTGCAGTTTCTGAGCAAACAGAAAGCAACCATCTAGAGTGCAGGCAAAGCACAGACAATCAGCGACCTGTGGCATGGGTGTGCAGAAGAAGCAGAGACGTCTGGGGCACTGGTTTTCCATATTAATACAGGAAGGTAATTGTAAGGCCAGACCAAAGCTGCAAAGTCACCAAGAGACCACACATTCTGAGAACATGGCTGTGGCAGAGCTGTATTGGATGTTCTCTCCCCAACACCCACCATGCAGCAGCCAGGAACAGCAGGAGAGCCCCTTCCTCTGTAGCGTCCTTCCAGAGCCGCCAGTGACTCTCACAAGCATCTCTCACTGTAGAGATGCTTAAAGGAAATCTGTCCATTACGGCAGAGCATATGTTAAAGGGTGAATTTGGAGCTGAGAGACGATAAATTTTTTTATTTTATATATTTCTTTATTTTTATTTTTTGAAGACAAGAGTTTTACATTGTCACCCAGGCTGGAGTGCAGTGGCATGATCTCAGCTCACTGCAACCTCTGCTTCCCAGGTCCAAGTGATTCTCGTGCCTCAGCCTCCTGAGTAGCTGGGATTACACGTGCCCACCACCCACCTGGCTAACTTTTGTATTTTTAGTAGAGACGGGGTTTTGCCATGTTGGCCAGGCTGGTCTCAAACTCCTGACCTCAAGTGATCCACCCACCTCGACCTCCCAAAGTGCTGGGATTACAGGTGTGAGCCACTGCGCCCAGTCTGAGAGGCAGTAAATTGACAACATCAGCTCTAACAGGACAAGTACTTTACCATGATCCTCATGTCCCTCTGATCTTCTCCCATCCCTCCATTCATATTGATATTGTCCAGAATTTTATTTTAGAGTTATGAATGTTCTCTTTATTTCATTAGATCCTAGCCTTATTAGTATAGCAATAACAAGGAACAGTTATCAAAATAATTACCAAAATAAATCACCCTTTCTTTCCATTTTTCGTTTTTTTGTTGTTACTGTTGTTGACACGGAGTCTCACTCTGTCACCCAGGCTGGAGTGCAGTGGTGTGATCTAGGCTCACTGCAACCTCAGCCTCCCAGGTTCAAGCGATTCTCATGCCTCAGCCTCCCGAGTAGCTGGGATTATATGTGCTCATCGCCACACCCATCTAATTTTTGTCTTTTTAGTAGAGACAGGGTTTCACCGTGTTAGCCGAGCTGGTCTTGAACTCCTGACCTCAAGAAATCAGCCTGCCTTGGCCTCCCAAAGTGCTGGGATTACAGGCGTGAGTCACCGCGTCCGGCCTCTTTCCATTTTTCTTGCAGCATCTGTAGGATTTCTCTCTCTGTCTCTCTCTCTCTCTTTTTTTTTTTTTTTGGCCTTTCTTCCAAAACTTTTTCAAAATAGGCCTCTATTTGGCAATCTTTGTGAGGCCTTGTGAGCTTGAAGTTATTTTTTTTCAGGTTTTAAAAATAACTTTTATTGGCCAGGCACGGTGGCTCACGCCTGTAATCCTAGCACTTTGGGAGGGCCAAGGCGGGTGGATCACGAGGTCAGGAGTTCGAGACCAGCCTGGTCAACATGGTGAAACCCCATCTCTCCTAAAAATACAAAAAATTAGCTGGATGTGGTGGCCAGCGCCTGTAGTCCCAGCTACTCAGGAGGCTGAGGCAAAAGAATCACTTGAACCTGGGAGGCGGAGGTTGCAGTGAGCCGAGATCATGCCACTGTACTCCAGCCTGGGCGACAGATCTAGCTAGACTTCGTCTCAAAATAAATAAATATAACTTTTATTTTTTTTTAAGTTAATGTGTGCATTATAGGAAACTGAAAAACACAAGAAGCAAAGAACAAAATCATCCACAATCACAAGCACTTTACAGTTTGACGTGTCCTTCTAGGCCCTGTGTGTGTATAGACACATTTCATTTTATGGGATTGAGATCGTTCAGTGTGTATCATGCTTTTTCACACATCATGAATATTTATCAGTTCAAAATCCCCAAGCTATTTGAGTATTTTGATAACCAAGAATACACTACACCAGCTCAATCTGTTAGAAAAAAATGTAATCCTGTCTTTCTTGGGACAAAAATTTCATAGAAGACAAAAATGGCAACAAGCCTGTAGATGAAAGCATTGGCAGAGTTCGATTAAAATACTGCATTCCCTTAACGCTCAATTTAAATGAAGTTATTTTTTGTAAAGTCTTCATTGATTGACAATTCAGTTGTAAATTTCTTGGTTCACAATTCTTCCCCTTCAATATTTTACTCCCTGGTCTATTTGCATCCAGGGTTGCTACAAAGAAATTTGATGTCAGTTTGAACCTTGTTCCTTTGTAGATAATCTGATCTTTCTCTCTAGAAGCTTCTCTCTTTCATTCCCTCTCCTTCCCTTTCTATATATCTATATATCCATGTATCAGCTTTCTCAGCCTATTTGCATGCACGTGGCCAAATATGGCTATTCCAGCCCAATATTACAGTTCCTCAGTTCAAGCAGCCAGCAGGGTTTGACCAGATGCTCTCAGTTCTAGTTCCAAATTCCTTGAAAGGAGAAGCTGATTGGCTTAGCTTGGATCTGGTATACACTCTGGGTCTAATTAAACATGACCAAAAGGAGGGTCATGGCTGCTAGGCTCACTCCTCTGGGGGAAGGGATAAATCTTATAGAAGAGAGAATGGCGTGGTATTGATGATTCTCTCCCTTGCCCAGAGGCCAGATTTATACCTGGCTCCTGTGCTTCCTCTCCAGCTACTGGTATGCAGTTGTCCTGAGTGATAGCTCCTCTGAACATGAGTTTCTGTTCCCTGGACTCACTAACTTACCTATCTTTTCTTATTCCCCCATGAACCCTGAAAATTTGAGACAGGTCTCAGTTAATTTAGAAAGTTGCCAACGTTGAGGACACGCGCCCGTGACACAGCCTCAGGAAGTCCTGACGACATGTGCCCACGGTGTCGAGGCACAGCTTGGTTTTATACGTTTTAGGGAGAAGAAACATCAACCAATATACGTAAGAAGTACATTGGTTCTGGCTGGGCGCAGTGGCTCACACCTGTAATCCCAGCACTTTGGGAGGCTAAGGCGGGTGGATCACCTGAGGTCAGGAGTTCAAGACCGGCCTGGCCAAGATGGTGAAACCCCGTCTCTACTAAAAATACAAAAATTAGCCGGGTGTGGTGGCGGGTGCCTGTGATCTACTCGGGAGGCTAAGTCAGGAGAACCACTTGAACCTGGGAGGCGGAGGTTGCAGTGAGCCGAGATGGTGCCATGGCACTCCAGCCTGGGTGACAGAGTGAGACTCCTTCTCAAAAAAAAAAAAAAAAAAGTACATTGGTTCCCTCCAGAAAGACAGGAACTACTCAAGCAGGGAGGGGACTTCCAGGTCACAGGTTGGGGAAAGACAAATGGTGGCATTCTTTTGAGTTTCTGATAAGCCTTTTCAAAGGAGGCAATCAGAATATGCATCTATCTCAGTAAGCAAAGGGATGACTTTGAATAGAATGGGAGGCAGGTTTGCCCTGAGCAGTTCCCACCTTGAATTTTCCCTTTAGCTTAGTGATTTTGGGGGCCCAAGATTTTTTCCTTTCACACCCCTCGCTATGCTGGAAAGGTACATCCCTGTCCCCTTGTCTAAAGCTAATTCTTCCACCCGGACTCTCGACCCCGTTCTCTTTTGCTTTATCAGGGACCTGGCTTATCCCAGTATTCCCCTGTCCATCCTACGCCTTCAAGCTTACCATCTCCATGATTTGGCCACGTCAGCATGACAAACATGACAGAGCAGGAGTATCACCACCTTGGACAAGCACTGTCGTTTTAAGTTCACCTTGATCAAAAACTGCCTAAATCCAAAGGGCATCAGCCTAATGGCTAAGGTCAGCATGACCATAAACCACAAATAACATCTCTGGCCAGACACATTCCAGACTCCTCCCCGACCACAGACATGCCAGCCCCGAGATAACCTTCCTGCCGGCTGGAGAGATGTCAGCCCCAAGATAACCTCCCCTCCAATTAGAGACATTCCAACCCCACCATAAACTTCTCCCCGACACAGAAACATTCCAAGCTCTCTCACCAATAAATACTTAGTCTGTAATAGAGCGCACTCCTGACTGAAATCAGCCAGAAGCCCCTCTCAGGTTTATTGCTCTAAAATAAACCTGTCTTGACTGTTGAGCCGCTTTTCATGTTTCTTCCCTCTTTCTTTAACTCTTTGCAGAGTTAAAGAAAGTACTTTAACTTTCTTTGCTTAAGTGCTTAAGTGTCTCCTGTTGACAAAAAGAGTTAAACTCTGTAAAATATTTGCAGAGATTTATTCTGAGCCAGATACAGTGACTATGGCCAGTGTTACAGCCTCAAGAGGTCCTGACAACATGCACCCAAGGTGCCCAGGCTGCAGCTTGATTTTATACATTTTAGGGAGACATAAGGCATCAATCAATACATACAAGTTGTAGATTGGTTTGATCTGGGAAGATTGGACAACTGGAAGTGGGGTGTGTCCAGGTCATAGGTGGATTCAAAATTTTCTAAATGGCAGTTGGTTGACTTTATCTAGGCTGGGCATGGTGGCTCATGCCTGTAATCCCAGCACTTTGGAAGGCTGAGGTGGGTGAATCACCTGAGGTCAGGGGTTCAAGACCAGCCTGATCAGTATGGTGAAACCCCGTCTCTACTAAAAATACAAACGTTAGCTGGGTGTGGTGGTAAGTGCCTATAACCCCACCTACTTGGGACGCTGAGGCTAGAGAATTGCTTGAACCTGGGAGGCGGAGGTTGCAGTGAGCCGAGATTACGCCCCTGCACTCCAGCCTGGGTGATAGAGGGAGACTCTATCTCAAAAAAAAAAAAAAAAAAAAGAAAGACCTGGAATCAATAGAAGGAGTGTCTGGGTTAAGATAAGGGGTTGTGGAGACCAAGGTTCTTACTACGCAGATGAAGTGTCCAGGTAGCAGGTTTCAGAGATAATAGATAATACATGTTTATTATGAGACTTAGAAAAGTGCCAGACTCTTAGTTAATTCTCTCATTCTCCCCTGGATCAGGAAAAAGACCTAGAAAGGGAAGGGGAGTCTCTACAAATGTTGATTTTCCCCACAAGAGTCAGCTTTGCAGGGCCATTTCAAAATGTGTCAAAGAAATATATTTTGGAACAAAATACTTCCATTTCTTTCGGGGCCTCCTATCTGTCATGTTGGTATCTTATTGCTACAAAAAGTATGTTTTCTTAGTCTTAAGGTCTCTGTTTCACTGTTCATGCTGGTCTGCTGTGCCTGAATTCCAAAGGGAAGAAGGTATAAGGAGACATGTCTGACCACCCATTCCCATCATTGCCGGAACTAGTGTTTCAGGTTTACCTTAGAATACCCTTGGCCAAGAGGAGGGGTCCATTCAGTTGTTTGGGGGGCTTAGAGTTTTATTTTTGGTTTCCACTCCCATATTGAAATCTTCTCACCTGGCCGCGCATGGTGGCTCACACCTATAATCCCAACACTTTGGGAGGCTGAGGAGGGCAGATCACCTGAGATCAGGAGTTTGAGACCAGTCTGACCAACATGGTAAAATCCTGTCTCTACTAAAAATACAAAAATTAGCCCAGCATGATGGTGCGCGCCTGTAATCCCAGTTACTCGGGAGGCTGAGGCAGGAGAATCTCTTGAACCTGGGAGGTGGAGGTTGCAGTGAGCCAAGATCACACCACTGGACTCCAGCCTGGGTGACAGAGTGAGTCCGTCTCAAAAAAAAAAAAAAAAATTCTCCCCACCTGAACTTATCTGCTGTTGCTTTCTCTCCTCCCTTCACTTCCTGGTCAATTCTATCGAGTTTACGTTGTCTTTTCTTCTTGCCATCCATGGTGAGAAGGTGTGTTAGTGAAGCAGCCTTGTAGTCTGGAGTAACACCCAAGGTTCATTGTCTCACAGCCACAGAGAACAAGGATGCAGACACACCAAGAGTGAGGTTGAGAGTGGAAGTTTACTAAGCAAAAGAAAGAGAATAGCTCTCTGCTGCAGAGAGGGTTCCTGGAAAAATGGGTTGCCAGATCCATGGTGAAATGCAGGGGGTTTATAGGTGATCTGGCGAGGAGACAGTGTCTGATTTACATAGGGCATGGAAAACTGATTGGATCAAGTGTGCCATTGGCATAGGCATGAATCTCTGGTAACCCCAGCCTGATCTTTTATCATGCAGGTGGGTTCTCTGCCTGGCCTGTGCTATGTTGCCCATTTCTTTATTGCTGTACAGGTGGTAACAAAAAAAGGGAAGATGGAGCCTCCATGTTGGACATGCCTGGCCCCAGATAGCCCTTTTCTGTTGGCACTGCTGCTGGCATTCCCCCATGCAAGCTTCTAGCTTCCTTATTTATGTTTGCAGCTCGATTTTTCAAGCTGCTCTTTGTTTAGAAAAGAAATGATTTGGGGGCTGCTTTTTGTTAGAAAAGAAATTCTGCCGAGGACTCTTGCCCTCACTACCTCCCTAGATAATTTCCTTCTACCTCCTGTATCTTTAGGACTTGGGGAATGTATCTGAGTTGGGGGGGCACTCTTCCACCCATTACAGTCTAGCTTCAACCCTCTTTACTCACTGAATTGGCTTTGGTCAAGGTCGTCACAATCTGCTTGTTGCTAAATCCAGTGAAGCCCCATCAGTCCTTTTCTTTGCAGTAGCTGACCCTACTAGCCACTCTCTCCTTGAAGCACTCCTCTTCCTTTGGCTTCTCTGCTCCTACACTTTCTGATTGTTCTTCAGCCTCTCTAGCCTTTCCCTCAAAGTCTCTGTCAATGCTCCATGATTATTTTTGTGTTTCTGCATGGTTTGGTTTCCTGAGCAAAGGAGAACTTGCTTAGATGTGCTAGAAAATGTCTCCTTTTCTCCAGACCCGTTTGCTCGTCACATGCCAATGATGCTAAACTTGGAGCCGTCTGCTCCTGTTCAAAGCATAATAAAACTGGCCAGGCGCAGTGGCTCATGCCTGTAATTCCAACACTTTGGGAGGCTGATGCAGGTGGATCATTGGGTCAGGAGATCGAGACCATCCTGGCTAACACGGTAAAACCCCATCTCTACTAAAAAAATACAAAAAAGTTAGCAGGGCGTGGTGGCGGGTGCCTGTAGTCCCAGTTACTCGGGAGGCTGAGGCAGGAGAATGGCGTGAACCTGGGAGGTGGAGCTTGCAGTGAGCCAATCGTGCCACTGCACTTCAGCCTGGGCGACAGAGGGAGGATAATGAAACTTATCTTGGCTGAGTGTGGTAGCTCTTGCCTGTAATCTCGGCACTTTGGGAGGCCAAGGCAGTCAGACTGCTTGAGTCCAGCAGTTCAAGAGCAACTGGGCAATATGCTGAAAACCCGTCTCTGCAAAAAAATGCAAAAATTTAGGCCGGGCGCGGTGGCTCACGCCTGTAATCCCAGCACTTTGGGAGGCCGAGGCGGGTGGATCACGAGGTCAGGGGATCGAGACTATCCTGGTTAACACGGTGAAACCCCGTCTCTACTAAAAATACAAAAAATTAGCCGGGTGCAGTGGTGGGTGCCTGTAGTCCCAGCTACTAGGGAGGCTGAGGCAGGAGAATGGCGTGAACCCGGGAGGCGGAGCTTGCAGTGAGCCGAGATCGCGCCACTGCACTCTAGCCTGGGCGAAAGAGCAAGACTCCGTCTCAAAAAAAAAAAAAAAAATGCAAAAATTAGCCAGGCATGGTGGTGCATGCCTGTAGTCCCAGCTACTTGGGAGGCTGAAGTAGGTGTTAGCACTTTAAGGAATGTATCTGAGACACGCAGCAACAAAATATGCTAGTGGTGGTGAATCCATAGGGTCTGTAGCAACCTCAATTCTTGCCTCCTCAGAAGAATTCGACCGAGGGGCATAAGGCAGGGTGAGAGACTGAGGCACCTTGTAAACGAGAAGTGAAAATTAATTAAAAAGTTTTAAGGCTGGGTGTGGTGGCTCACACCTGTAATCGCAGCACTTTGGGAGGCCGAGGAGGGCGGATCACGAGATCAAGAGATTGAGACCAGCCTGGCCAACATGGTGAAACCCTGTCTCTACTAAAAATAAAAAAATTAGCCGGGCGTGGTGGCATGTGCCTGTAGTCCCAGCTACTCAGGAGGCTGAGGCAGGAGAATTACTTGAACTCGGGAGGCGGAGGTTGCAGTGAGCCAAGATCGTGCCACTGCGCTCCAGCCTGGGCAACAGAGTGAGACTCCATCTCAAAAAAAAAAAAAAAATGCTTTAGAGCCGGAAGGAAATAAAATATACTTGGAGGAGGTCCAAGCGGGCGGAGATCAGGTGTGTGGTTTAACCCTGGACTTGGGGTTTTATACGGACTTGGAGCTGTATCCATTGGTATATGCTTCTGGGGGGTGGCATTCCTTCCCTGATTCTTTCCTTGGGGTGGGCTGTCTACTTGTGGCCAGCACTTGGTAGGGGACGCATGCACAGTGTGTTTACCGAAGATGTACACATGCCCACTTGAAGCATTTTTCCCTTTACTAGTCAAGTGTTCTTAGAAGAAGGTCATATACCAGTTAAACACTGCCATTTTGCCTCTTAGTGCACATGCTTGAGCCCACTTGCCCAAGTCCTAAGATCTTATAGGGAAGCTGCTGATCAGCAGTTCCAGGAGTTTTCTATCTACTGGGATACTGCCTTTCCCTGGTGCCGACTGTGACCAATTATTATTTTAGAGAGATGTTTGGGGCAGGGCACGGGGGACATGGACCAGCAACCTACTTAACAGGTGGATCCCTTGAGCCCAGGGAGGTTGAGTCTGCAGTGAGCTGCAACTGCACCACTGAAATCCAGCCTAGGTGGCAGAGTGAGACCCTGTCTCAAAAGACAACAGCAACAGGCCGGGCGTGATGGCTCATGCCTGTAATCCCAGCACTTTGGGAGGCTGTGGTGGGTGGATCACAAGATCAAGAGATTGAGACCATCCTGGTCAACATGATGAAACCCTGTCTCTACTAAAAATACAAAAATTAGCCGGGTGTGGTGGCACGCACCTGTAGTCCTAGCTACTTGGGAGGCTGAGGCAGGAGAATTGCTTCAACTCGGGAGGTGGATGTTTCAGTGAGCCGAGATCGCGCCACTGCGCTCCAGCCTAGCGACAGAGTGAGACTCCCTCTCAAAAAACAACAACAACAAACAAACAAAAACTTATTTCAGGGAGAAATGCTTGCATTCCAAGGTAGGGACTCTCCCTTCTCTTCCTGAGAGAATTTATTCACATTCCAAAGCACTTGTTTACACTAGGGAGATCAGTTTTCTCTCCCTCTCTCAGGAGGGCCGCGAAGCATGCGGGCAGCACGTAGTCTACATAAACTGTCAGGTTCACACTTTCAGGGTTTGTCCCCTGTGAGACAAGAAACTCTGTTGCATGGTCATGGTCCATCTGGCTCCTGCCATGTCACCTGTAGGGTACTGGACATGGGAAACTGATGCAGTTCTTGCTGTGTGTAATAATATTGTCTGATTTCTGAGCTAGAAACCCCATGTTTGTTTTGTAACAGGAAAAAATTTAATTGGGAGGTCATTGGGCTGAGACAGATCCAGTGATTTGGGTTCCTACATAAGCAACCTGAAGCCCAGTGTAAACAGTAAAACAAAACTAGAGACTTAACCAGTCGGAAACTGCTAACTGTAAACCAAAAATAAAAACCTAAGCTCCCCCACCAACCAACTGAAAGGAACTCCTCCAGGCCAAGGAGACCCCAGAGAAACCTGAAAACCTGAATTCCCTGCCATGACAGGAAAGGAGATCGGACACGCCTGATCCTATGCCCCGCCCCCACTTTTTTGGAGTTTAGGCACAACTGACCAGAATTAAGGTTAAAATAGAGATCCTAAGACTGAAAAAAACAGACTCTTTGTGACAATAAGATACAAAATTGCAACCTAACTCTGGTATAGCATCACATGACAGCCGACCCTGAAGGAAATCAAAATATTTTACCCCAAAATATATTTCTTTTATATATTTTAAATGGTCCTGGCCAGGTGCAGTGGCTCACGCCTGTAATCCCAATACTTTGGGAGGCCGAGGCGGGTGGATCACCTGAGGTCAGGAGTTTGAGACCAGTCTGGCCAACATGTGAAACCCCGTCTCTACTAAAAATACAAAAATTAGCTGGGTGTGGTGGCGTGTGCCTGTAATCCCACTCCAGCCTGGGTGACAGAGCGAGACTCTTGTCTCAAAAAAGACAAAAAACAAACAACCCCCCCCAAAAAAAACCTGATTTTCTTCATAGAGTTGACATTCTGGTGGGGAGAGATGAGCATTAAATAAATATATGTCAATTGCTAAGTACTACAGAGAAAAATAGAGCCAAGTAAGGAGAATGCAGAATGCCGGGGGGCGGGGAAGAGAAGGCCTCTCTGATAAAGCAATATTTCAGTAGCGATCTGGAGGAAGTGAAGAGTGAACCATATGTTTATTTTGGGGAAGAACATTCCAGGAAAAGGAACAGCAAGTGCCAAGGCCTTGAGGGGGGATTGCACTTGACATATTTGAGCATGGTTGCTGGAGCTGGGTGAGAGGAAAAGTGATAAGCCATGTACTCAGAGAGGTGAGGAGAGGGGCTCGGCTGCAAATCATGTCAGCCTTTTAGACCATTGTAAGGACTTTGGCCTTTCCTCTTAGTGAAGAGCCACTGGAGGATTTTGAACAAAGGGAATGGCATGATCCAAAGTTTGTTTTTTATTTTTTTAATTTTCATTTTTTACAAATAGGCTCTCAGTCTGTTGCCCAGGCTGGAGTGCAGTGGTTTAATCATAGGTCACTGCAGCCTCGACCTCCTGGGCTCAAGCGATCCTGCCATCTCAGCCTCCCAAGTAGCTGGGACCACAGGCGGTGCCACCATACCCAACTAATCTTTTTCTTTTTTTGTAGAGACAGTATCTCACTATGTTGCCCAGGCTGGTCTCAAACTCCTGGCCTCAAGCAATCTTCCCACCTCAGCCTCTCAAAGTCTGGGATTACAGCTGTGAGCAGGGAAAGTGCTGGGATTACAGGTGTGAGCCACTAGGCCTGGCCTGATGTTTGTTTTCAAAGGATCCTTCTGGTTGTTGTGTGGAGAACAGAATATGGGAGGTCTAGGGCAGGAGCAGTGAGATGAATGAGTTCATTATAATAATCCAAATCAGAGATGGTAGCTTGGCCGGTAAAGCCAGATAGGACCTCCTGTGGGGTATAAGTGAAAGCGAGGAATCGAGAATGATTTCAAGTGGCTTGAGTAAATGGAAGAACATAAATTGCCATTTGATGAGAATGGGAAGAACTGGAGGAGTAATAGTTTTGGAAAGATGAAATGAGGATGTTACTGGACACAGTGGCCCACGCATGTAATCCTAGAACTTTGGGAGGCCAAGGTGGGATGATCATTTGAGTGCAAGAATTTGAGACCAGCCTGAGCTACATAGAGAGACCCTGTCTCTAAAAAAATGTTTAAAGCTTAGCCAGGTGTGAAGGCCTGTGCCTGTAGTCCCAGCTACTTGGGAGGCTGAGGCAGGAGAATTGATTGAACCTGGGAGGTGGAGGTGGAGGTGGCAGTGAGCTGAGATTACGTCATTGCATCCAGCCTGGGCAACAGGGTGAGACTCCTTCTCAAAAAAAAAAAAAAAAGTTACAGTTGTCAATTTTATGTTTTATATATTTTACCACAATTTAAAATGGCAATATTATACAAGGCAAATAAAGGTTGCAGAAATGTTCCAGATTAAAGGACATAAAATAGACAAGATAACTAAATGCAATCAATACCTGACTCTAGATTAGTTCTTTGTTTGGTTAGAGATGGGGTCTCATTATGTTGACCAGGCTGGTTTTGAACTCCTGGCCTCAGGCAATCCTCCTGTCTCAGTATCACAAAGTGCTAGGATTACAGGCATGAGCCACTGTGCCCAGCCTAGGTTTGCTCTTACAATGGAAGGGAAGGAATGCTTTAGACTGGGCGTGGTGGCTCACGCCTGTAATCCCAGCACTTTCAGAGGCCAAAGTAGGTGGATCACCTGAGGTCAGGAGTTCGAGACCAGCCTGGCCAACATGGTGAAACGCTGTCTCTATTAAAAATACAAAAATTAGCCGGGCGTGGTGGTGGGCACCTGTAATCCCAGCTACTTGGGAGGCTGAAGCAGGAAAATCGCTTGAACCCGGGAGGCAGAGGTTACAGTGAGCTGAGATCACGTCACTGCACTCCAGCCTGGATGACAAGAGCGAAACTCCATCTCAAAAAAAAAAAAAAGAATGATTTAAAGGACATTATTAGGACAACTGACAGAATGGGATTATGGATGTAAAGTATTGCAAATGTATGAAGTTGATAACTGTACAACAATTATATAAGAGAATGTCCCTATCCTTAGGAAGTACATACTGAAGTGTTCTATGTAACTTACCCTCAAATATTCCAGATAAATATTAAATTGTTTATGTGTACGTGTGTGGAGAGACAGAATAAGCAAATGAGGCAATATTTTAACAATAATTTAATCTGAATAAAGGGCATAGGGGTTTATTGCATTATTTTATTTTTTCGATTTTTTGGGAATTTGAAATAATTTCTAAATAATGTTCTAAAGTTCAAGCTGGGCATGGTGGCACACACCTGTAGCCCCAGCTACTCAGGAGGCTGAAGTGGGAGGATCACCTGAGCAGAGGAGGTTGAGGCTGCAGTGGGCCGTGATCATATCACTGCACTTCAGCCAGGGAGAGAGAGAGACTCTGTCTCAAAATAAAATAAGTTCAAAAACAAACAAAAACCCCAGTGAGCCTGTTCCTTTTGTTCCATTCTCTTTTTTTCTTTTAAGACAGAGTCTTGCTCTGTCGTCAGACTAGAGTGCTGTGGCGTGATCTCCACTCACTGCAATCTCCAACTCCCTGGTTCAAGCGATTCTCCTGCCTCAGCCTCCCAAGTAGCTGGGATTGCAGGCACGTGCCATCATGCCCAGATAATTTTTGTATTTTTAGTACAGACGGGGTTTCACCATGTTGGCCAGGATAGTCTCAATCTCCTGACCTCATGATCCACCCGCCTCGGCCTCCCAAACTGCTGGGATTACAGGCATGAGCCACCACGCCTGGCCCCATTCTCTCTTAAACCCACTCTAATCAAACCACCTATCCCACAACTCCACTGAAATGTATTTGTCAAGGTTACCAAATATACCCATTTGCCAACTCCAGTGGTGACTTCTCTCACTCTTTCTCTTACTTGACCCATCAGCAGTATTTGACATAGTTTACCACTCCCTCCTTCTTGAAATGTGTGCATCTTTTCACTTCTGGACACCACTTTTTTTGTTTTTCTCTTACATTCCTGGCCGCTCCTTCTAAATATCCTTGACAGTTCCCCTTCCAAACACTGTAGTGCCCAGGGCTCAGTCCTCACAGCCAACCCATCTAGGAGTTTCTGTATTCCCTCAGGGTCATTTCCCAATCTCAATCTAGTGTCTTTCTTTCTTTCTTTCTTTTTTTTTTTTTTGAGATGGAGTCTTGCTCTGTTGCCCAGGCTGGAGTGCAGTGGCATGATCTCGGCTCACTGCAACCTCTGCCTCCTGGGTTGAAGCAATTCCCCTGCCTCAGCCTCCTGAGTAGCTGGGATTACAGACACACACCACCATGCCCAACTAAGTTTTTTTTATTTTTTTAAGAGATGGGTTTTCACCATGATGGTCAGGCTGATCCTGAACTCCCGGCCTCAAGTGATCCACCCACTTTGACCTCCCAAAGTGCTGGGATTACAGGCGTGAGCCACAGCACCCAGCCTACTCCTTTTGCTTTAACTCTTGTCTCCTTAATTGCTAGAAGGAAGGTTCATAAGTCCCTAAGTAACTGGGGGGGGCCTAATTGAGCCTACACCTAGTTTTCCAAATTCTTATCCTATCACCCTACCCAAATTCCATGTCTAGATAGTAGTAAAGGGAATGAAAGACATAGGGACATCAGCTTACTTCCTGTTTGTTTGTTTGTTTGCTTTTTTGAGACAGGGTCTTGCTCTTGCCCAGGCTGGAGTGTAGTGGCACAACCATGGCTCACTGCAGTTTCAACCTCCCAGGCTCAAGTGATCTTCCAACTTCAGCCTCCTGAGTAGCTGGGACTACAGCAGGCACACATCACTGCACCTAGCTAATTAAAAAACAGGCAGGGCACAGTGGCTCATGCCTGTAATCCTGGCACCTTGGGAGGCCGAGGCAGGTGGATCACAAAGTCAGGAGTTAGAGACCAGCCTGACCAACATGGTGAAACCCCTGTCTCCACTAAAAACACAAAAATTAGCCGGGCATGGTGGTGTGCGCCTGTAATCCCAGCTATTCAGGAGGCTGAGGCAGGAGAACTGCTTGAACTGAGAGACGGAGGTTGCAGTGAGCCAAGATTGTGCTCCACTGCACTCCAGCCTGGGCGACAGAGTGAGACTCCAACCCCCCCCCAAAAAAAAAAAAATTTTATAGAGATGGGGTTTCACCATGTTGCCCAGGCTGGTCTCAAACTCCCGGGCTCAAACGATCCTCCCACCTTGGCCTCCCAAAGTGCTGCGATTACAGGCGTCAGTCACCATGCCTAGCCTAAACTCTTTTTTTTTTTTTTTTTGCTTTAACTTCAGATGGCCTCACCTCTTAGTGCCATCCAGTGATGAAGTCACCAGGTGGAGGTGGTACTGGCTAAAACTTGAAGATTATTCCTTCACTCTGAGAATCTCCTCAACATCCACCATTCCTGCTATCTGGAACTCAAGTCATCAGCATGCAGAACTACAATCAGAAAAATAGAGTCAGCCCCACTGTAGGCCCCCAAATACTAAGGGACAAAATGTTGCATCTTCTGATTCTAAAGCCCATTCTTTTTCCACTATATCAATACCTCTCAAATTCATGCCAAATGTACATTAGTTTTTGTGTCTGGTACTTTCCTTCTTAGAGTGCTTGGGGAGGATGGTGGGAAGGAATGAAGAGGACAAGGACAGACTCGTCTGCCTCAATACATCCACACAGTGGGCACCACTGTCTTTTGGGAAGCTTCCCCCTCTCTCAGGAGTACGTGAGCAAGTTGTTTCCCTGGCTACCTTCCTGGGGAACCAAAGTTTGCGGGGAAAGAACACATCGAAGTGCTTGTTGCAAACAAGAACCTCCTCTTTATTCCACATACAGAAGCTGTGTTTCCAGAGCTGGGAAAGGGCTTCGACCTGGCCCTACTTCTGTGTGGGCCTAGAGATGAAGGTCTAGGGCCGGGCGTGGTGGCTCACGCCTGTAATCCCAGCTACTTGGGAGGCTGAGGCATGAGATTTGCTTGAACCTGGGAGCGGAGGTTGCGGTGAGCTGAGATCACCTCATTGCACTCCAGCCTGGGCAACAAGAGTGAAACACCGTCTAAAAAAAAAAAAAAAAAAAAGAGAGAGAGAGAGAGAGAGATGAAGGTCTAGATCCTGGTAACCAGGCCTTTCTCCAGTTGGCAATGAAAAGTCCCAACCTCCACTCAGTCCCAAATTAGAGAGTGGGAGCAACGGTGTGTGTCAGTGCCTTGGTGAGATGAAGATCAGCTTCAGGCAGGCTCTTCCAGGCAAGTTCTAAGATCCCGTACCGGGCAATGCCCACGGGAAGAATGGTGCGCACACAATTCTGCCACGGGAGGGGTACTACACCCTGGAACTCCTGAGGACTTCTAGGAGTATGAGAACCGCCACAAAACAGGCAGCAGAACAGCCGTTCCCCGGGAACTAGCTCTGTGGCTTTTAGGGCCTCTTCGTAGATGATCTCTTGGGGTTGAGGTTTCTCTCTCATTAGCAGCTCCTGAAGCAGCTTCTGGATTCTGGGGGACTTAAGTTGGTACAGGTCCATGAGCTGGGAGAACTGTTCCATCCAAGCAGTGCTGTCTTTTGGATATCGCTGCCGCAGCATCCGCAAAACATGGTACAGTGCCACAAATGTCTCCCACAAAGGCAACTCTTCCTTTTTTTTAGAAATGGACGATGTCTTCTTCTCTAACTTGGGCAATTTGGGAAACCTGCATTCATCTTTAAAATCCCAGAAGTCCTTTTGAAACATCAGTGCCAGGGTTTGTTTTTCCACAGAGGCATGGGCACTTGGAAAAATGTCTCTTGTGGCAGGATAAAAGTATTGCATTTCCATCTCCTTGTGAGCAATGGATATCTGCTGTGCCCTCTCACTTCTGTAAGGTTCTCCTAGAAGATGCCAATTTTTAGCTCTTGGGTCTGGAATCCTCTTGGTAGCTAATGGGGACTTTTGTGTGGGGACAGCCAAAGGTTTTGGCCAGCTCTCCTTTTCCTTTGCTTTTATAGGAGGAATCACTTTCAGGTATTTTGGACTCATGGACTTTCTACTGGGTTTTGAGATCCTTGTGCCTTGTGACTCTAGGGCCTGTCTGTGATGGTACACGATGGCTTCAAGTTTGGCCAGATGCAGCCATTCTAAGTTTCCCTTTGAGGCGAGGTCTTTGAGCAGCTGGCATAGTCTATGGAAACCATCCCTGGAAAGCTGTTCTCCCACTTCCATTCGTTCTAGGACATGGCGGATCCACTCTACATCTGAGAGGCTTACGTCTGCATGTTGTTCCTTAGCTGGGATTTGGGAGAGAGGTAACTGTACCTCAGTCTGTCCCGTCACAGGTGGATGCTGCAAAAACCACTTCCACCAGGCACCTAGTGGTTTGTGTTGGAGTTCCTCAGCTTCCACGGTCCTCCTTAATATGTGGGACATAAATGGGGTCTTTAAGTCCTGTGCTTGGGACTCCAAAACTGTACCCAAAACATGTGGAGGTATGGGTTCATATTTTCCCATCACTTCTCTTTCTTTATCCATTGTCCCTGAGAATTTCCTGGGTATTTCAACTACGGTGGCCTTTTTATCTTCCCAGGATATTTGTTTCTCCAGCACTGGCACTGGTGTTTTCTCTTTCATCTCCAGAGCTGTTGACATCAGTTTCTTCAAAGGGCTTTTTAGAACTCCTAGTCTTATAGCCCTGCCTTTGACAGGAGGAACTCCTCTTAAAATGGAAAGGACTCTTTCCCTTCCTCTTAGGCTCTTTCTTCTTTGTTCTTGTAACTTAAATTGTTTTTCTTTTTTTACGATCTCTTTTTCCCTGTCCACCTCTTCTTCCAATGAGCAGCTCTCCTCTTCCTCTTCCTCATCACTCAAACTTTCTGTCTCTTCCTCACTCATAATTTCTTCTTTCTCCTCAAACACTTCTTCCTTCTCCTGAACTTCCTCCTTCTTCTTTTCCTTTTTTTTCTTCTTCTCCTCCTCCTCTTCTTTCTCCACTTGCTTCTCCTCCCCTTCCTGCTCCTCCTTCCTTTCCTCCTCTTCCTCCCTTTCCTCCTCTTCCTCCCTTTCCTCCTCCTCCTCAGAAGACAAACTCTCTTGCTTTTCTAGTTCATCTAACAGGCTTTCCATTTCTTCAGAAAAATGCTCTTCACTTTCCACTTCATCCACTTGACTGGAAAACTTTTCCTTTGGTTGGTCAACTCTCTTGGCCTCTTTCCTCTTTCTCCACCTTCGTTTAAGGAATGGGATTACCTCTTCTTCTTCTGTTCCTCCTTCCTCTTCATCATCCAGTATGACTTCTGAATGCTCTCTGGCCAATTTGCTCTCTTCCTCAGTCATTTTTTCTTCTTTGTTTATCATTCTTCTCATTTCCTTGGCCAGTCTTATCTGCTTCCGAGCCAGTTTCTTCTCATCTATAGTCAGTTCTGATGGTTTTTCAGAAAAATCCCACTCTTTGATACCCAGCTTACTCTGTTCTATATTCAATCTGCTCTCCTTAACAAAGAGTGCCCTCTTTATCTTTGTCATTTTTATTTCTTCCTGTGTTAGTTTCCTTTCATCCCTGGTTACTTTTTGAAGTGCCTTTAAGATTTTGTTCAGTTTTGCTGGTTCCTTGGAAAGGCTCTCCTTTTTTTTAATCAACTTCCTTGAAGCCTTGGCTAACTTTCTTTGCCCCTGGACAAATATTCTCTGTCCTCTAGTAAATTCCAGTTTTGCTTTGGCAATTTTGCTTTCCTCCGTGGCCAATATCCTGTCTTCATGTAGCAGTATCTTCTCCTCTAGTGACAATTTTCTCTCAAATAGTTCTTGTTCAACTTTAGTCATTTTCCTTTGTCTAGAAGTTTCTGGAGTCTCTCCCTTAGACAGTGTTTCCTTTCCCTCAACCAGTCTCATCTTCTCCTTGGCCAGTCTTTTCATTTCCAGGTTCAATGCCTTTTCTTCCTTAGCAATATCCAACTCTCCTCTGAGCCATTTCTTTCCTTGGACCATTGCCTTCTCCAGAGCTAATTTCATTTTTTCCTGGGCCAATTTCTCCTGTTTCTCGGCCAGACTATCCTCTACTTGGACCAATTTTTTCTCTGTTTCAGCCAGTTTCTCCTTCTTCTTGACCATGGTCTCCTTTTCCTGTGTCAGCTTCTCCTCTACCTGAGCCAGTATCTTCTTGAACATTCCCAATTTGTTCTTTACCTGCACTAATTGCTTTCTGCTGCGGGTGAGTCTTTCTCTGTTATAAAGTAGGTTCTCTTTCCTCTGAGCCAATTTTTCCTTCTCCTGGGCCAGATTCGTCTTTTCCTGAGCCAGATTCTTCTGGTACACTATCATCTTGTTCTTTGTGAGTTCTTCCATGCTGTTGGTCCATCTTTCCCTTTTCTGGGCCAGTTTCATCTTCTTCTCAATCAATTGCTCCCTTTTCTGTCCCAGTCTTTCCTCTTCCTCAGGCATTTTTTCCTTGTGCTGGGCCAGTTTCTCCTCTTCCTGGATCAGCAACTCTTCTTCCTGGGCCAGTTTTGTCTCTTCTTCAGACAGTTTTTCCCTTTGCCAGGCCAATGCCTCCTCTTCCTCAGCCAGTTTCTTCTTTTCCTCAACGAGTTTCTCCTCTTCCTGATTCAGTTCCTCTTCTTTCCAAGACAGTTCTTCCATGTCCCATTCCAGTTCCTCCATTTCCTGGGCCAGCTCCTTTTCTTGCCAGTCCAGATTTTGTTCCCTCTGGGCCAGTTCTTCCACTTTCTGGACCAATATGTTTTTCACCTCAGCCAGTTTCCCTCCTTTCTTTGCTAGTTTCTCTTCTTCTCTAGCCACTTTCTCCCATTTCTTGGCCAGTTTCTTCCTTTTCTGGGCCAATTTCTCCACCTCCTGGCTTAGCTTCTCCCCTCTTTGGGCCAGTGTTTCCTCTTTCTGGGCAAACTTACCCTCTGCCTGGGCCATTTCCCTGTCATCCTGGGTTATTTTCACATACGCCTGGGCCAGTTTTCTCTCTTCCTGGGCCAACTGTCTCTCTTCTTGTGCAAGTTTCTCTTCTTCTTGTGCTAATTTCCTCTCTTCTTGCGCTCGCTTTTTTTCAGCTCGGGCTCGTTTCCTGTGTATTCTGGCCCGTTTGTGTTCTTCTTGGATCTGTCTCTGCTCTTCTGTGACCTGCTGTTCTTTTTCTTCCCCCTCCCGAGACACTTCTTCCTCCAAAGTCACTTCTTCCTCCAAAGTCACTTCTTCCTCATCCTTGTACTGTTGCTCCTTGGACTTAGATGATAACATATTTTCCCAGACTTGTTTCCACTCCTCCCATTTCAGCTTCTTGTCCTCCTGAAGCATTTCCTCCTCTGGGGATAGCTTCTCTCCAGCCTGATGTAGTTTCTCCTCTTCCTGAAGAAGCCTCTTCTCCCATTCTTCCTTCCATGCCTTCCAGGATTTCCTTGTCTCACCATGGACCTGTTTCCACTCATCCCAGGACTTTTTCCAGTCCTGCCAAGATGGTGTCCTCTCAGTCATAACCGGTTTTCCTTCTTGTTTGACCACTTTCTCCTCTAGTGTGGCCATTTCCTCCACTTCCTCACTCATATCCCTCTCTTCTTTGGTCATTTCCCTCTTTATTTTTCCTACTTTTCTTTCCTTCTAGACAGCTTTCCTCTCTTGCTTTGGTGAGGTTTTCTTCTCTTCTTTCTTTGATATTTCTTTTCCCTTAGTTACATTACCTGGTTCTAAAAAAATAACTTTCTTTTTCATGCCCTTTTTCAAAATCACTTGGCATTCCTCCAAGCCCGGCATGTCTCTTGCTTTCTTTTGTGCTTGTTCTTCTTCCCTTGGCATCACTTCCTTGTGTCTGATCACCTCTTGGGTCACACCTTGTATCATGTCCTCTCTAATTGCTCCTTCCTGGATAAAAATTGGTTTCTCCTCTGGCGGGACTACATCCCAATCAAGTTCCTCAAGCAGAACTTTACTTTCTTTCTTCAATAGGGGGCAGATCTCCTGAAAGTGTTCCCAGCTGGGATGCCTATCTACCAGGGTCTCCTGAGCAAATGTCACTAGCTCAGCGTTTAGATTTTCTGACATTTTTGTTTGGGAACCAGATATCCTCAGGGTCATAAGACGACATAGATCGTCCCTCCATGATGAGCCATCTCCAGCGGTTGACCTGCGGCCAGATATTCCAGAGGCTCCCCGTCCTTGGATTTTAACCTTTTTAGTAACTGGCTGTTCCATTACAGGAGGTGTAGTTTCCTCAGTTATAACTTTGGCTTCTTTTCCCTTCTTCTTGTGCTTCTTTTTGAGTTTCTGAGCTGTTGCTTTCTTGTCTCTTTTGTCACGTATTTTCTGCAGCCTCTTCAGGGTCAATGCAACGTGATCCTTCGAGATATCTTCCTCTTGAGAATCAACATCTTTTGAGAGCTTTATTACACTGGTGCTTGAAGACCATTTGGAATGGACGGATGCTTCCTCCATCTCAACTGGTGCAGCCTCAGTCCCACTTTCATCCTCTAAGAGGCCTGGCTCTGTGCTCATCTGTTTAGAGTCTCTCTCTTTCGTCTTCTTGAGACCTCGCAACCATTTTCGGCCTGCAGGAAAAATCGAGAGATGGAGGTAAGCAAAGTATGGGAAGCTAAATGAAACCCTTCCCAATATTAGGTGTGAGCTAAGAAGAACTGTCATAAAAGAAGTAGCAACAGAGAGAGCTGAGGCCTTAAAAAAAAAAGCATTCTCTTTGCTTTATTCCTAGCCCCCTACTCCTGCCAAATCCTAGAGAGCTAGGCCTTAGAGTCTTCCCGAGTTTGAGTAGATCCTTCCTTAGAAAGTCTTTTTTCGGCCGGGCGCGGTGGCTCACGCCTGTAATCCCAGCACTTTGGGAGGCTGAGGCGGGTGGATCACGAGGTCAGGAGATCGAGACCATCCTGGCTAACACGGTGAAACCCCGTCTCTATTAAAAAATACAAAAAAATCAGCCGGGCGTGGTGGCGGGCGCCTGTAGTCCCAACTACTCGGGAGGCTGAGGCAGGAGAATGGCATGAACCCGGGAGGTGGAGCTTGCAGTGAGTCGAGATTGCGCCACTGCACTCCAGCCTGGGCGACAGAGCGACACTCCGTCTCAAAAAAAAAAAAAAAAGAAAGTCTTTTTTCTTTTCATTGCTTTCATAAAAATCAATTTTATTGAGGTATAATTTACATAGGATATACCTATTTTAAGCAAACAGTTTGATGAGTTTGAAAAATGTATACACTTTTGTAACTACTGCAATCACAATCAGGATATAAGGCATTTCTATTATCCCCCTAAATTCCCTCCTATATAGTGTCCCAGCCAACATCTATCTACCCTTAACCCCTGGCCCTAGGCAACCACTGATCTGCTTTCTGTGACTGTAGATTCATTTGCCTTTTCTAGGATTCCAAATAAATAGAATCATTAAAAAATGTGCTCTTTTGTGTCTGCTTTCTTTCAACAGTTTTTGAGATTCTTCCATGTTGTTGCATGTATCACTCTTTTTTATCACAGTAGTATTTCATTTTATGAATACACTATAATTTCCTTATCTATACACTTAAAAAAAATTATACTTTGAGTTCTGGGATACATGTGCAAAACGTGCAGGTTTGTTACATAGGTATATAGGTGCCATGGTGGTTTGCTGCACCCATCAACCCATCATCTACATTAGGTATTTCTCCTAATGCTAGCCCTCCCTTAGTCCTTCATCTGAGAGTGTCTTTTCTATGATGAGATCTTTCCACTTATCTCTCTTCCCACCTGGTATCTCTCTCTCTCTCTCTCTTTTTTTTTTTTTTTTTTTTTTTGAGATGAAGTTCACTCTGTCACCCAGGCTGGAGTTCAGTGGCAACATCTTGGCTCACTGCAATCTCCACCTCCTGGGTTCAAGTGATTCTCCTACCTCAGCCTCCCGAATAGCTAGGATTACAGGCACCCACCATCATGCCTGGCTAATTTTCGTGTTTTTAGTAGAGACGGGGTTTCACCATGTTGGCCGGGCTGGTCTTGAGCTCCTGACCTCAAGTGATCCGCCCACCTCGGCATCCCAAAGTGCTGGGATTACAGGCATGAGCCATCATGTCCCGCCAGCCCACCTAGTATCTCTTGATCCACTTTAACCCTAACTAACCTGCCTCTTGGGGACCCTGAGGCACGGACCAGATTACCCCTTACATACTATGCTTTTTGACCCCTGCTCGGCCTCGTCTTTGGCCTTTGCTGGGCTTGATGGCCACTTCAGATTCTTCAGAAACTGTAGGAGGTTTCAGGGAGGATTTAAGTTCAGAAGGCTTTGAGACATCTAAAGAAAAAGCCGGCTTTTCATCTCTATGTGACAGGGTCAGGTTTTCATTCAATCTCTGCTCCACTTGAGTGGAAAGGATTTGGAGATCTGTGGCCCGCATCCCCAGCAGATGGTCCAGGGGTTCCTCCCCGATCATCTCCTGCCTATGAAAGTCAAAGGAGAAGAAGGACTATGTTGAGTCAGGAACAAAAGGGAGAATGGGAAGCAAAAAACTGTTGTGGAACAGGCAGGAGGCTTGGCAAAGTGGCCAAGACAGATGGCATATGCAGAGGAAAATAATGGCTGAGACAAAAGAAACTATCTAGGAAGCCAAGATGGCAATGAATGGAGTGATCTGTATTGGAGGCTGTAGAAGCAGGAGAAAAGGATGAAAATGGAACTTGAAGAGGTAGCAGACACATAGGAAAAGCAATGGAGAAAGGGGTGAGCAGGCCAGGTATAGTGGCTCATGTCTGTACTCCTAGCACTTTGGGAGGCCAAGGTGGCAGGAAGATTGCTTGAGCCCAGGAGTTCGAGACCAGCCTGGGCAATATAGTGAGACTCTGTCTCTACAAACAATTAGCCAGTGTGGTGGTGTATGCTTGTAGCCCCAGCTACTCAGAAGGCTACGGCAGGAGGGTTGCTTGAGCCTGGGAAGCAGAGGTTGTAGTGAGCCAAGATCGCACCACTACACTCCAGCCTGGGCAACAGAGTAAGACCCTGTCTCAAAAAAAGAAGGAAGAGGAGTGAACAGTCAGGGGATTGTCAAGGATAGTCATCTAGGAGTGAGCAAAGGCTATGAGAAAGAAGAAACATCAGGGAGAATTAGTGAACAGGGATGAAGAAATAGCAAAGGAAAGGAGGGGGAAAATGGGGAATGGGGTGAAGCATTGAGGGAAGCACAAACTTACTGCATCTCCTGAAAAGTCTCTTGTTTCTGGATCAGCTGTAAGAGTGAAGTCCTAGAGTGGATTCCAATCTCAGCCATGAGGCTTAGGGTCTTGATCCTCACTCTTTCATCCTTGTCCATTAATCCTTGAGCCAGAGGCATGGCAAAAAGATGAGTAATCATTCCTAGACGCTTCAGCCCTTCCCAAGCTAGTTCTCGGATCAGCGGGTTGGAATTGGTTGTATCATCCAGTAGCCGATGAGCTGTCTCAGAGCGTAGGGCTGGAGACACCTGATAAGAGGCAAAGATTTGCCCTAGTGCACCAACACAGCACTGGTACTTCAGCAAGGAAGCATGGACCATAATATTGAGCATCGTCTCAATCATGCTATTGATGGTTATTTCACTCATCTTTCTTCCCAGCCAACTTCGGTTTGCTCCATCTGTAAGGACACTGTAGGTTACATCCTTGGAAAGTCTCATTTCTAGGAAGTCTTTATCCTCCTCCTTCTTCTTTGGATATTCTGTATTACTTATAGCTCTTGCCCTGCTGTGCCAGAAAAAGAATTCTTGAGACTTGTCCCATTCCAGCTCCCGCTGGGGTGCATGCAGGTTGCACTGTAGGTATACTGGGGTGCCCTCTGGCCAAAGACGGGCACGAATCACCGAATTGGGGATATAGCAATCAGGGGCAAAAAGCCATTCCCGCCCATGACCAAAGTAGTATCGCAATATCTGATAGGGGTTGAGTCCATCCCAGCTAGTCAGTTGTAGCTGGGGAGGAAGCACATAATGGCGTTGGTAACGTTTGCTCATCTGCATCCAATCTTCCATGTCCTGCAAAGAATAATGCATGGAGGAACGCAGTAACACTGGGCTCCCTTCCTCATCTTCTTCTATCACATGTGGCACAGAATGGTCAAAGGCAATGCCCCGGTTGTTGACAAGGTTCTCCAGACCCACTAATTTCTGTTGCGCTTGTCCAAGGTAGATGTACTTGGGCACAAACATGGTCTCAAAGGAGAAGAAGAAGCTTGGTATGAAAGGCTTAGGGACTTCCAGTACTTCATCTGATATGCTCATAAAGGAAAGCTGAGTCAACAGGGCTGGGGGAAGCAATTTTAAACAGGACACTAGGTAAAGACTCTGGTTAAAAGTCACAAGCAGGTCACCCCGGTCATTTGCAAAACAGAGTGGGCCAAAGTGCAGTGATGAGTCCAGAATGGCTATGAGTCTGCCACGGAAGTCCCAGATCCGAACAGAGCCATCGGCAGAACCTGTGACGAAAAGACTCAAGGAGAGGCAGACATCAAAGGATGTGATGGCACACAGGTGCAGAGGCAGTGTTTCTATGAATTTCAAGCCATTCTGTGACCCAGAGGACAGAAAATCATGGAACTTCCAGAGACGCAGGCAGTTTGTCTCTGTGATGGCACCCACAGACTTGGGCAAGAGTATCAGATGTGTTAGGTGACAGCTGCTGAGAATGCTGGCGAGAAGCCGCAGTTGTACTTTGACCCCATCAAGCACAGCTTCTGACAGGTGCACATAGTCATCCATTCCATAGGAACAGAGCAGAGAGTTTCCTTGACCACCAAAAATCCCTCCAGACAGCGTGGAGAGTGCCAGTACGGCGCCAAAGTGCATGAATTTTTCTAATCGAGCACAGCTGTGCTGGGAGAGCACTCTTATCACACCACTCTGGTGCCCAGAGAATATCAGTCCCTCTAGACCCCGCCCCAAGTTGAAATGCCCATAAGCCAGGCATTGTACAAAGTCCTGAGAATTTGGTGAGGTGCCCAAGAGATACTTGGCTGGGCAAGGGCAGCGGGTTGTGTCAAATACCAGAACCTCTGAGCTGCCTGTTGCTACAAAGAGCTCCTCTTTACCTGGGTCGTAGGCCCAATCCACAGCCCGGTCCAGGATCGAGAAGGGCCAGGTGATAACAAGAAGGTCCCCTGTTACTGGGGACACAAAGTGCAACAAGCCATCCTCGGTGGTACACAGGATCCGGAACCAGTTATTTCCACAGTAGACCCGACGCAACTGCTGGGGAGCAGAGCCACAGACATTGAAGAGGCTGTAGAAGCAGGGCAGGCGGCGCAAGGAAAAACTATGGGCAGTTTGGCAGAAGAAAGTAATGCTGTCAATAAACTGGAGCCGGTACAGCTCCTCGCCAAGCTCTAGCCGCCGAAGCAGGCTCCCTGAAGTCAGGTTCCACTCCTTGATTAGGCTGTCACTACCAGCTGTTAGCAGGGTGTGGCTCTCTGGTCGGCTGCGGATACAGATCACTCCTGATTGATGGGCCTGGAAACTGTGGAGTGGATGGCCCTGCTGGAGGCTCCAAACTTGAATTTCTCCAGCTTGGTTTCCAGCATAGAGAAAGCCCTGATCAAAACAGGTGAAGCAGCAGGTGATGGAGGAGCCGCTGCTGGTGGACGTGAACCTCTTTACCTCTCCCAGCTGGCCCTTGCCCTGGCGCATAATGACCCTCACCACCGTCTCACACAGGGCCAGGAGGGAGCCACTGGGACCATTCAGCACGATATCCTGGACAAGCTCATCACCTGGCATGGAGACCATGTGAGCTATTTGGAGGCCCATGCCACCTCGCTCAATGACCCAGGTCACCACTGCCCCCAGGATGCCAGACAGAAGCATCTTCATTTCCGGGTCATAGCAGAGGCAGCTGATGTTGAAGCGACAGGGCACTTTACTCAGGGGTTTGAATGCCTGAAAGTGGTCCCCAAAGAGTCGCAGGATCAGGTCACCACAGTAGACCACGAGGATATGAAAGGAACCTGTATGGACCATGGACTGGATGGGTGGCAGTCGTTCAGTCATGGAGAATGTTCTTTTCTCAACCAGGTCCTCAGTTTTGCTCTTCATCCATACTACAGCCTAGAAGAGAATAAGAAGGAAACTACCTAGGCCGGGCGAGGTGGTTCATGCCTGTAATCCCAGCACTTTGGGAGGCCGAGGCAGGTGGATCACCTGAGGTCAGGAGTTTGAGACCAGCCTGGCCAACATGGTGAAACCCCATCTCTACTAAAAATACAAAAATTAGCTTGGTGTGGTGGCAGCACCTGTAATCCCAGCTACTCGGGAGGCTGAGGCAGGAGAATCGCTTGAATTCGGGAGGCAAAGGCTGCAGTGAGCCAAGATTGGGCCACTGCACTCCAGCCTGGGTGACAGAGTGAGACTCCATCTCAAAAAAAAAAAAAAAAGATGAAACTGCCTAGAGCTGATGGTAGGGCAGAATATTCCCTTATTTCCCTATGTTTTGTGTTAAGGAGGAATTGGAGGACTCTAGAGTGATTTTATCCCTTGGTGATGGGAATTGGAAATACGGTAGAGGCAGGAATCCTAGGACCCTTTTCCTAACCTTGGTTTACTTCGGGGGAACCATACAACCTACTCAACATGGGGACTATAATTGGAGAAAGGATGAGGAGAGATTTCTGGTTCCAGACTACATTCATTCATGGGGAATATCTTCCTTTGTCAATCTGGGCTAACAGCTATATGGGCATGGTTCTTGGAGAATGGACCAAGAAGGGGAAGAAAGGCAGTCTTACTTGTGTTTCTTTTGTGCTTGATGTCACCCAAGAGAGGGAGGCGAAGAAGTGGGCATCACTGAAGTAATAGCATACACACGGCATATTTTGAGGATAGCGAGAATCTTTGAACAGTATCTGGGACCGGTCGCTCAGCACAACTAGTGAATTCTTTGGGTCTTCTGAAGGTTCCTGGAGAGAGGCGTGGCATAAACTAAGAGGCCAGGGCACAGAGGCACTAAATATATTCTCCCACAAGTCACAATTGGAGCAGTTCACAAAGTCATGCCTCCCACCCGAAGGACCTACTCCTGTTAAACTCACACGTGCATAACTTATCACCTGTGGCACAGCTATACTTCACAAGCATGTAACGAATCCCCCAATGCATGAGGGAACACAACCCTGCAGAGCCTCTGTGTGCAAATTTTATAGTGTGAACACAGGGAAAAGTGATGTTCTTTTCAACATGAAGTTAGCCACGCCTGCCCTCTAACATTCTTTTTTTTTTTTTTTTGGATGGAGTCTCACTGTGTTGCCCAGGCTGGAATGCAGTAGCGTGATCTCAGCTCACTGCAACCTCCACCTCCCAGGTTCAAGCGATTCTCCTGCTTTAGCCTCTCAAGTAGCTGGGACTACAGGCACATGCCAGCAGGCCCTGCTAATTTTTTGTATTTTTAGTAGAGATGGGGTTTCACCATGTTGGCCACGCTGGTCTCGAACTCCAGACCTCAGGTGATCCGCCCGCCTCGGCCTCCCAAAGTACTGGGATTACAGGCATGAGCTACTGCGTCTGGCCCCCTCTAACATTCTTGCTTGTGTCTAGAAGGTACATGTACCATAAAAGACACAATATTTAACAGAATAGTCAGGCAAGTACATCACCTTACACCCACATGGAATATGACAGAGTCTCCCAAAGTCAGTGCAGCTCTGGGTTACTGAAGCTTAAAGCTGCACTAAGTGAGACTCTTGGGACGCCCTATCTGGCCTTTAAATTTGACAGAGGACAAGCATTTGTACAACATATATATTATCCCACGGTGATAGAGCATGTGCTATGAAACGTGCATCTGGGATCCTGTTTTTTGTTTTGTTTTTTTGAGACAGGATCTCGCTCTGTGGCCCCAGGCTGGAGTGCAGTGGCCTGATTTCGGCTCATTGCAACCTTTGCCTCCCGGGTTCCAAGTGATTCTCCTGCCTCAGCCTCCCAAGTAGCTGAAACTACAGGCACGGGCTACCACACCAGGCTAATACTTTGTATTTTTAGTAGAGACGAGATTTCACCATGTTGCCCAGTGTGGTCTTGAACTCCTGAGCTCAAGTGATCTGCCTACCTCGGCCTCGCAAAGTGCTGAGATTACAGGCATGAGCCACCACGCCTGGCCCTGGGATCCTTGTATGCAGAGCCAACCATAGCAAAACTGAGCTTGGCAACTGTTCTCTCTGGTGCCTCCTCCCCTGTTTTGTTTTTTTTGGTAGCTAATTATGGATTTTATCTCTCAGCCAGGTGCGGTGGCTCATGCCTGTGATCCCAGCACTTTAGGAGGCCGAGGCAGGCAGATTGCCTGAGCTCAGGAGTTCACGACCAGCTTGGGCAACATGGTGAAACCCCGTCTCTACTAAAAATACAAAAAATTAACTGGGCGTGGTGGCGTGCGCCTGTAGTCCCAGCTACTTGGGAGGCTGAGGCAGGAGAATTGCTTGAACCTGGGAGGCTGAGGTTGCAGTGAGCTGAGATCATGCCACTGCACTCCAGCCTGGGCGACAGAACGAGACTGTGTCTCAAAATAAATAAAATAAAATAATAGAAAAACTCTCTTTCCAGAAGGTCAGTTCCTCTTACAATCCTCCAGAGTGTCCACTTTCCACTATCAAAATGTCCTTGGGAGAAGTCTGTGACTCATGAAAATTGATGGCCTACCTCCTGCTAAGGTGGTGACTATCTTTATAGTATACCCTGTTTGCTTCCTGTTCTCAAGGACAATCTGTGGCTCTTCTGAAATGCTCATGACTGTAAGACAGGTAGCAGCCAACCTATAATATGTTTATGTCCTACATATACATTACCTTGCTTTTATTTATGGTGTCATTTAGGAGGAGTTTTAAATCTTTCCACAGGGGAATGAGCCTGGGGGAAGACATCACCGTCAGACTCCCTTGGCCCTCCTGAGGACTGTTGCTTAAAAACCTGTGGGAATCCAAAAGAGCCCGGCTTAGTCACTGCCATTTTCCGAGGAGCTGGGAATCAGGAAGCAAGAACAATGAACTCATGTTTATTGAACACCTTCTGAAAGTCAGGAACTGTGCACAAGACATACCTTCTCATTTCATCCACTCTACAGCCCAGTAAGGTAAGCATTATCTCATTTTATAGATGAGAAAACTGAGGCTTGGAGAGAGCAAATGGGGAGTGAATCTTAGCGTGTTCCTATCATAACCCAGTAACATATATGGGTGAGAGAACCAGAGAAACCAAGAGACAGGCTGGGAAAGAATACTCTCACAGGCAAACAATAGTCCTTCACATTTTGTGGTGTGTCCGGAGAGCATTTTGTGAAGACTGTGGGTTCTCAAAGTATGGTCCCTGGACCTCCTGAACCAGGATTCCTGGGGGTAAGTTTTATTTTATTTTATTTATTTATTTATCTATCTATTTTTGAGACAGAGTCTCGCTCTCTGTACTCCAGGCTGGAGTACAGTGGCCCAATCTTGGCTCACTGCAACCTCTGCCTCCCAGGTTCAAGCGATTCTCCTGCCTCAGCCTCTCGAGTAGCTGGGATTATAGGCACGTGACACCACGCCCACCTAACTTTTGTATTTTTAGTAGAGATGCGGTTTCACCATGTTGGCCAGGCTGGTCTTGAACTCCTGACCTCAGGTGATCCACATGCCTCAGCCTCCCAAAGTGCTGGGATGACAGGCGTGAGCCACTGCGCCCGGCCACCTGGGGGTAAGTTTAAAAAAAAAAAATAAAGCTGGGCACGGTGGCTCATGCCTGTCATCCCAGCACTTTGGGAGGCCAAGACGGGCAGATCACGAGGTCAGGAGATCAAGACCATCCTGGCTAACACGGTGAAACCCCGTCTCTACTAAAAAATACAAAAAATGAGCCGGGTGTGGTGGTGGGCGCCTGTAGTCCCAGCTACTCAGGAGGCTGAGGCAGGAGAATGGCATGAACCGGGGAGGCAGAGTTTGCAGTGAGCCGAGATCGCGCCACTGCACTCCAGCCTGGGTGACAGAGTGAGACTCCATCTCAAATAAATAAATAAATAAAAATTTAAAAATCAGGTGATCCTCCTGCCTCAGCCTTCCAAGTAGCTGGGACCACAGGCATGCACCACCATGCCTGGCTAACTTTTCAAACTTTTTTTTTTGTAGAGATGGGATTTTGCTTTGTTGCCCAGGCTGGTCTTGAACTCCTGGGTTCCAGCTTTAGCCTCTCAAAGTGCTGGGAATACAGGTGTGAGCCACAACACCGACCTGTAGGTGTTAAAATGCATATTCCTGGGCTCCCCCCCAGACCTACTGAATCACAACCATGGAAGTGGGACCCAGGAACCTCCACTTGTAATTAACTCCCTGGGTGATTCTACTGACATTTCCTCCTGAAAAAGGAACTGGAGCTACGGGGCACCCAGGACTAAGAGTCAGCCCCAGCTAGCATGTATGGAGAGAAGATCCAGCCATTTGGCCTTGCAGGCTTCCCTGGCTGTGTAGAATCAGGTAGCGCCTTTTGTTTTTTTTGAGACAGAGTTTCGCTCTTGTTGCCCAGCCTGGAGTGCAATGGCACAATCTTGGCTCACTGTAACCTCCGCCTCCTGGGTTCAAGTGATTCTCCTGCCTGTCACTACTGGTGGAACAATTGGCTAGTTTTTCCTCATTTGTAAAATGAAAATGCCACTGTTGCTTATGTTACAGGATTGTTGCAAAGATTAAATAGGATCATTTATGTGAAAACCCTTTTAAGCATACTCTGAAGTGACAGACACTTACGACTGCTGTTTGTAGGCTGGCCTAGTTCTCAGACAGGTGACACTCTATTTCCTTCCAACTCATACTTTGTGCTTTTCAGCTGCTCTGGAAACATGACAGTTAAATTTACAGTCTGGCCAGCAGAGGGCAACGGAGGCCAACGTTGCCTGCCAGATGTAGACGAACCTCATCCCTTTAGAGAAATGGTGGGAACTTGTTAGAAATGCAAATTATTGGGCCCCACCCTAGACCTACTCAATTGGAAATTCTGAGGTTAAGGCCCATCAATGAGTTGTTGTTTGTTGTTGTTGTTGTTGTTGTTGTTTTGTTTTTAAGAGATAGGGTTTTGGCTCGGCACCGTGGCTCATGCCTGTAATCCCAGCACTTTGGGAGGTGGAGGAGGATAGATCACCTGAGGTCAAGAGTTCGAGACTAGCCTGGCTAATATGGTGAAACCCCGTCTCTACTAAAAATACAAAAATTAGCTGGGTGTTGTGGCAGGCGCCTGTAATCCCAGCTACTCTGGAGGCTGAGGCAGGAGAATCGCTTGAACCCAGGAGGCAGAGGCTGCAGTAAGCCGAGATTGTACCACCACACTCCAGCCTGGGAAAGAGCGAGACTCAGTCTCAAAAAAAAAAAAAAAAAAAAAGAAAAGAAAAGAAAAAAAGAGACGAGGCTTTGCTCTGTTGCCCAGGCTGTAGTGCAGTGGCACCATCATAGCTCACTGCAGCTTTGAACTCCAGAGCTCAAGTGATCCTCCCACTTCAGCCTCCCACATGCTAGGACTACAGGCATGTGCCACCACACCTGGCTAGTTTTTGTTTCTTTGTTTTGTTTTTATAGGGACAGGGTCTCACTATGTTGTCCAGGCTGGCCTTGAGCTCCTGGTCACAAGTGATTCTTCTACCTTGGCCTCCTAAAATGCTGGGATTTCAGGCATGAGCCACTACGCCTGGCCTATTTTGTTTTTTTGTTTCAATTTTTGTAGAGATGGGAGTGGGGGTGGGGTAGGGATGAGGGGGTGTCACTATGCTGTCCAGGCTGGTCTCTAACTCCTGGCCTCAAGCTTCAGCTTCCCAAAGCCTCAGCTTCCCAAAGTGCTGGCATTACAGGCATGAACCGTTGCACCTTGCTTCAACAATAACCAAAATGTGAAAAACACTGGTTTAGAGAACTATTGGAGTCCCAATTCATTTGGCCTGGGCTTCCTGAAGCAAGGTCAGCAGAACACACCTTCTGGTATGGCTAAGCCGAGGCTCTGTGTTGCCACAGAGACTTGCTCACTGGATTTGGGATGGGGGAAAGCAGCAGGCAAAACTTACCATCATCATCTCACATGCATACAGTGGGTGAGAGCCCAGAGAAAAGCTTTCAACATCAATCATTTCGTTAGTTCTTGAAAGAATCCTGAGAGGCAGATATCATCATCTCCATTGTACAAAAGAGGAACATGAACTCAAAGAGGAAAAGGGATGTGTTTGAGACTACAAAGGGCAGATCAAGACTAAGATCCACCAGGTACAGTGGCTCATGCCTGTAATCCCAGCACTTTAAGAGGCTGAGGTGGGTGGATCACGAGGTCAGGAGTTCAAGAACCAGCCTGGCCAATATTGTGAAACCCTGTCTCTACTAAAAATACAAAAATTAGCCGGGCACGGTGATGGGCGCCTGTAACTCCAGCTACTCGGGAGGCTGAGGCAGGAGAATCGCTTGAACACGGGAGGCAGAGGTTGTAGTGAGCCGAGATCACGCCACTGCACTCTAGCCTCGGTGACAGAGCAAGACTCCGTCTCAAAAAACAAAAAAAAACAAAAACAAACAAACAAACAAAAAGACTAAGATCCAATCCACAGTTCAAGATTCTTCTACTATATCAGAGGAGGAAGAGGTTTTGCTGGCTGATGCTAAGAAGGCTCTCTGATCCACAAATCCACTCACAATGGGAACTTGGGACTGGCTGGCAGCACACACCATCCTGTCTCTTTCCACGCTCCCCAGACTGCATGCTGCCCTCCTGCGACAGCTGTCTCCATTCTGTTCTACTCAACCCTGCACTTGCTGCTCATTCTGAATGCCTTTCAGGCTCTAGTTGATCTGCTTCAGATCCTGCACAGCAGTGGAGGCCCCTGTGGGAGTTACCCCAGACCAAAGTGGGAGGCTCACTCACTTGCGGCCAGAAGTTCAAGGCCAGCCTGGGCAACATAGTGAGACCCTGTCTCTACAAAAAAAAAAAAAAAAAATTAGCCAGGCATGGTGGCATGTGCCTGTGGTCCTAGCTATTTGGGAGGCTGAGGTGGGAGGATCACTTGAGCTCAGGAGGTTGAGGCTGCAGTCAGCTATGATGGCCCCACTGCTTGCCAGCCTGGGTGACAGAGCAAAATCCTGTCTTAAAAAAAAAAAAAAAAAAAGGCCAGGTGCAGTGGCTCACGCCTGTAATCCTAGCACTTTTGGAGGCTGAGGTGGGTGGATCACCAGGTGCAGTGGCTCACGCCTGTAATCCCAGCACTTTTGGAGGCTGAGGTGGGTGGATCATGAGGTCAGGAGTTCAAAACCAGCTTGGCCAACATGGTAAAACCCTGTCTCTACTAAAAATACAAAAATTAGCCAGGCATGGTGGCGGGTGCCTGTAATCCCAGCTACTCGGGAGCCTGAGGCAGAGAATTGCTTGAACCCAAGAGGCGGAAGTTGCAGTGAGCCGAGATTGCAGCACTGCATTCCAGCCTGGGCGATAGGGCGAGACTCTGTCTCAAAAACAAAACAAAACAAAAAACACCAAACAACAACCACAACTCAGAGTTACCCCACTGGCCCCTTCTTGCGGCCCCGGAGCTGCTGAGAGAGTAGTCATTTGTAACAAATTTGCAGTCACTGCCATCACTTCCCATATTCCAAATAGCTCCACTGGGTCCCACTTCTCTTGACCGGCCTACAAAGAGCAAGTGGTTGGGACTATTTGGGGGAATATTTCTAGGTGATGAGTGAGAAGGAGGACTTTCAAACCCCAAATCTCTACATTTATTTAATTTTTTGTGTTGTTGTTGTTGTTTTGAGACAGGGTCTTGCTGTTGCCCAGGCTGGAGTGCAGTGGTAGAGTCACAGTTCACTGCAGCCTCAAACTCCTAGGCTCAACCAACCCTCCTGCCTCAGCCTACCGAGTAGCTGGGACCACAGGCACATAGCCCCATGCCTGGCTAATTTTTAAAAAACTTTTTGTAGATACAGGGTCTCCCTATGTTGCTTAGGTGGTCTCCAACTCCTGGGCTCAAGCGATCCACCTGCCTCAGCCTCCCGAAGTGCTGGGATTACAGGTATGAGCCACTGCACCTGGCCCTCTATGTTTATTTCCTTATTTATTTATTTGCCACTTTTTCCCACACCATAGACCAGTCTCCTTGGGTTAGCCTCAGAGGATGACATTCAACTCCCTAATCCCAGTACCTGTCCTTAAAAGCAAGTTTGTAGTGAGCTCCAGATGCTTTAATCTCAACAGTCTTGTTTAATATCTTTTATTTCTTTTTTCTTTTTTATTTTTTTTGAGACGGAGTCTCACTCTGTCGCCCAGGCTGGAGTGCCGTGGCACTATCTTGGCTCACTGCAACCCCCACCTCCGGAGTTCAAGCGATTCTCCTGCCTCAGCCTCCTGAGTAGCTGGGATTACAGGCATGCATCACCATGCCCAGCTACTTTTGTTTTTTTTTTTTTAGTAGAGACGGGGTTTTACCATGTTGGCCAGGCTGGTCTCGAACTTCTGACCTCAGGTCATCCGCCCGCCTCAATCTCCCAAAGTGCTGGGATTACAGGCGTGAGCCACCATGCCCGGCTGATTGTTTAATATCTTAACGCAAAGATAATCTAATGAGAGAATTCAAGCTCTGTGGCTAATTTAGCGTGAGGGGCATTTGGGACCAACGAATGTTATTCCTGCTGACTGTGGAGACAAACCAGGTCCATGACCGGGTGTTGACACTGGAACTATACTCCTTTTCTTAGCACCAGTCCACTGTAAGTTACCATGTTAGTACCTGAGGAAAGGCCAACCTCCCACGAGTTTTGTCTTGTTAAAGAGAGTTGACTCTAGGGGGCGCTGCACTCCACAACACGGTCAGGCTCCTGGGCTCCCTTTGGCTCACTTGTTGGCTCCAATGAGCTCTGTTACAGGTGTGTGTGAGGGGATCCAGGCAGGTTTCTTGCTCCCTAGAGCTTACAGTCATCAAAGAAGAGATATAAAATGGATTACACTGGGAAATTCTAGGTGATGGGTTATATTATCCTTTAGAACTTTTCTGCAACTTTTAATTTTCTCAAATTAAATTGCAAATTAAATTCAGTTTTAAGAAGGAAAAGTATGAAGTGCTTTGAGTACATATAATGAGGAGACCTGGCCACCCAAAAGGAAGGTGATGAGTGCGCCACACTGTGAGACAGGGCCCTGCATGGATTATATAACCTTGCAGGTGGTCTCACATTTGGGCACAGGGGTGCAGAAAGTCCAGCTGGTATCAGAAGGGCCTAATTAGTTGACTGTAAAGTCAGAGGGGCAACCTAGGCTTACTTGGTTATTTGAATGACATTACTGATAAGGAGCCCAAGTTTGTCCCCAGGGCCTGGGAGTGCTACTCTGGCCTTCAGGTGGCTGCATAGCTAGGGCTGGGGGTGGAATGCATTTAACTTTCTTAATGGGAAGAAATAATTTTCCAGGCTGACAAACATACATTAACAGGGTGGGCTAGTTTCTGTTGGATGGAAGAGTTACGCTGGATCTCTGAGAAGTAATGACAGTATCCAGGATTAATTAGGTTGTAAAGTAGTAACCAGGCGTTTTACATATCTTTTCATTCTTATTTATTTTGAGACAGGGCCTCACTCTGTCACCCAGGCTGGAGTGCAGTGGCACGATCATGGCTCACTGCAGCCTCAACCTCTCTGGCTCAAGTGATCCTCCTGCCTTAGCCTCCTGAGTAGTTGGGACTACAGGCTAGTGCTATCACACCTGGCTAATTTTTGTACTTTTTGTAGAGATGGGGTTTCACCATGTTGCCCAGGCTGGTTTCAAACTCCTGGCCTCAAAGAATCCACTTGCGGCCGGGCGCGGTGGCTCACGCTTGTAATCCCAGCACTTTGGGAGGCCGAGGCAGGCGGATCACGAGGTTAGGAGATCGAGACCACGGTGAAACCCCGTCTCTACTAAAACTACAAAAAAATTAGCCGGGCGTGTTGGCGGGCGCCTGTAGTCCCAGCTACTCGGAGAGGCTGAGGGAGGAGAATGGCGTGAACCCGGGAGGCGGAGCTTGCAGTGAGCCGAGATTGCGCCACTGCACTCCAGCCTGGGCGACAGAGAAAGACTCCGACTAAAAAAAAAAAAAAGAATCCACTTGCCTCACCCTCCCAAAGTGTTGGGATTACAGGTGTCAGCCACCGCACCCAGCCAATTTGGTTTAATTCTAACGACTTAGCTATTATACTCCCTGCAATTAAACAACTTTTTTTGTTTGTTTTGTTTTGTTTTGAGTTGGAGTCTCACTCTGTCGCCCAGGCTGGAGTGCAGTGGCGCCATTTCGGCTCACTGCAAGCTCTGCCTCCCAGGTTCACACCATTCTCCTGCCTCAGCCTCCCGAGTAGCTGGGACTACAGGCGCCCGCCACCATGCCCGGCTAATCTTTTGTATTTTTAGTAGAGACCGTGTTTCACCATGTTAGCCAGGATGGTCTCGATCTCCTGACCTCGTGATCCACCCGCCTCGGCCTCCCAAAGTGGTGGATTACAGGCATGAGCCACTGTGCCCAACCATTAAACAACTTTTAAAAATGGACATGTTTAGCCGGGCGCCTGTAGTCCCAGCTGCACGGAGAGGCTGAGGCAGGAGAATGGCGTGAACCCGGGAGGCGGAGCTTGCAATGAACCGAGATTGCGCCATTGCACTCCAGCCTGGGCGACAGAGCGAGACTCCGTCTCAAAAAAAAAAGGACATGGTAAAATATGAAAATGTACTAAGGAGCAGATAAGGGAAAAAAAGTCACCTTTGCACACCTGACCATCTGTCCTTCTGCTTCCCCTTCCCAGAAGTAACTCTGGTTGTGTCTTTCTTTTGTGTGTGTGTGTGTGTGTGTGTGTGTGTGTGTGTGTGCTTTTTTTTTTTTTGAGGTGGCGTCTCTGACTGTCGCCAGGCTGGAGTGCAGTAGCGCGATCTCGGCTCACTGCAACTTCTGCCTCCTGAGTTCAAGTGATTCTTGAGCCTCAGCCTCCCTAGTAGCTGGGATTACAGGCGTGTGCCACCACACCCAGCTAATTTTTTTGTATTTTTAACAGAGATGTCGTTTCGCCATTTTGGCCAGGCTGGTCTCAAACTCCTGACCTCAAGTGATCCGCCCACCTCCCAAAGTGCTGGGATTACAGGTGTGAGCCACTGCGCCTGGCCTTTCTTGTGTGTTTCTAAAGGTGTTCTGTACATACGCAAGCACATATATAAAAATATTTTTCTTTTTTTTTTGAGACGAAGTCTTGCTGTGTTGCCCAGGCTGGAGTGCAGTGGCGCCATCTTAGCTCACTGCAAGCTCCGCCTCCCAGGTACATGCCATTGTCCTGCCTCAGTCTCCCGAGTAGCTGGGACTACAGGTGCCCGCCACCATGCCCGGCTAATTTTTTCTATTTTTTAGCAGAGACGGGGTTTCACCCTGTTAGCCAGGATGGTCTCAATCTCCTGATCTCATGATCCACCCGCTTTGGCCTCCCAAAGTGCTTGGGATTACAGGCGTGAGCCACTGTGCCCGGCCAAAAATATTTTTCTTATGCAAGTGATAATATACTATATACACTGTTATTCACCTTTTTTTCTCTTAATGTACCTTTAAGATTAATTCATATTAATACATATAACTCTGTTTCATTTCTCAACAGTTACTAGCTGCAGGGTATTCCACTGTGTGGCTGAACTATCATTTATTTATCCAAATTTCTATTAATGGACATTCGGTAGTTCCCAACCTTTTGCTACTGCAGCTAATGCCGCAAATGAATATCTTTGTTAGTGCCTCATAACATTTTAATTTTATTTGATTTTAATTAACTTAAATTGTAGAACTGAGGCCAGGCATGGTGGCTCACGCCTGTAATCCCAGCACTTTGGGAGGCCGAGGCTGGTGGATCACATCAGGAGATCGAGACCATCCTGGCCAACATGGTGAAACCCAGTCTCTACTAAAAATACAAAAATTAGCTGGGTGTGATGGCACGTGCCTGTAATCCCAGCTACTCGGGAGGCTGAGGCAGGAGAATCACTTGAACCAGGAAGTCGGAGGTTGCAGGGAGCCGAGGTGGCGCCACTGCACTCCAGCCTGGCGACAGAGTGGGACTCTGTCTCAAAAAAAAAAAAAATGTAGAACTGAAGCAATGAAAACATTTTTCCATTAACCTAACTTGGAATAATATTTTGGATATATTTCGGTTAAATAAAGTATTAAAATTAATTTCATAGCTGGGTGAGATGGCTCATGCCTATAATCCCAGCACTTTGGGAGGCTGAGGTAGGAAGATGTCTTGAGGCCAGGAGTTCAATACCAGCCTGGGCAACATAGCAAGAAAAAAAAAGTAAGTAAATAATAATGATAAAATGAATTTTACCTGTTTATGTAAAATTTAAAATTGCATATGTGGCTTGCATTACACATAAAAACACACACATATATAATTTTCTTTTTTTTTAAAGAGGGTTCTGCTCTGTCGCCCAAGCTGGAGGGCAGTGGTGCAATCATGGTTCTCTGCAGTCTCAAACTCCTGGGCTTAAGCAATACTCAGCCTCTTGAATAGCTGGGACTATGGCCACGTGCCACCACGCCTAGCTAGTTTTTTAGGTTTAGTAGAGATAGGGTCTTGCTATGTTACCTGGCCAACTCCTGGCCTTAAGTGATCCTCCTGCCTCGGTGGCTCAAAGTGCAGGGTATATTTCTCTTAGCGAGTATTGCTCTACATTGTCGTAGTCTGGTGGTGGCCTGATATCCCTACTGGACTGAAAGCTCCCTGAAGGTAGGACTCCAGTCTGTCTGGATTTCTCTTGTGTCTCCATAATCACCCAACCTGACATGCAATAGGTGCTTAATCCATTTTTGTTGAATGAGTGGAAAAATGTGCTCTCCCAGGAAGAAACATATGCTTCCCAGCTTCAGGTGTTAGTGAACATCTTCCTAGAAGGCAGGCTGAGGCGGAAAGGGTATTGACTCCGGCTTCTCCACCAGAGGACCTTACAATTCTAGTCAATTCCTTCGGTAACTCTTATGGAGGAGTGGCAATATACATTAAAAAAGGAGTGTGTGTTGCAGGGTATTCCGCTGCTTGGTCATGTCACCAGGTGGATTAAATTTGGACAAAATTTCCCAAGGTGTAGTTACTCTACAAACACTAGTTACCCTCAGGAATGTGCGATCAACAAAAGAATGCAAGATAACAAGGCCCCTAGGCAGCCCCTGAGTCTTGTGGTTCCCGTCGAAGGCAGAGCTCTGGAGCCGCCTACGCCCGGCAGAGGCGACTACACTTGGGGCCCCTCACCCTCGGGCCTCCTGCCCGGCGGGGGGAAGGCAGGGCGTCTCCGTCTCAAAGCATGGGCTGCGCCTGTTACCTGCGACAGGACTCCCGACAAGGGACGGCTACGGCGTGTGCACTCAGCAGCTCCTAGAGCTAGGGGCAGCGACTAAGAAGCTACCTGGCGGATGCTGCGAGAGGACTCTGCCCACAGAACGGTTGGTCCCCAACCCCGCAGCCGGCGGACTCCCCGAGGCCAGGGGTCTGAACGCGCGTGCGCATGGGCGCGAGCCCGGCGCGAGAACGCGCGCGCGCGCGCTCGAAAGAAAAAAAAAAAAAAAAAATCCTCTCCGCGGGGGCCCGCGGCAATTTAGGCCGGGGTCTGCCGGTGACCGCGCGTGCGCGAGCGTGCATCGACGCCCTCCTCCACCGCCCCCTCCGCTGGGGTTCTAGCGCGCTGCTCCGCTTTCCCCGCTTCTGTCGGGCTAGCGTCCTAGGGGTAAGTGACTCGAGCCTGGCAGAGAGTGAGGGAGAGGTTCCGCCGAATGAAGGGAGGAAGTAGATGGGGCTAGGAGAAAGGAGAAACCGCCCCGGCGGAGCGAAGAGCGCGGCTCTCGAGCTGGAGTCTGCAGGAGACACACCTCCCTCCCTCACGCCCCTCGGGGCTGCGGAAGTGCTCTAGAGACTGGAGCTGCACGAAGGCGACCAGTGGACTACGGTTCCTAGGAGGCAGCGCGGCGGTGCGCCTACGGCTCCCGGCAGCCCCCGCGCGCCAGGCTCTTTTCAGTTCGCGGCCGGCTAGGGCGAAACTACAGTTCCCAGGAGGACTCGCGCGAAGCGGCTTGGAAGTGGGCAGCCTGGAAGTCACTCGGGCCACCGGAGCTGGCGGCGTCTCCAGCGAGCGGCGCGGAGCCGGACGCCGCGGTCGTGGGGCCCGCGAGGCGGGCAGCCGGGACGCCCAGGTATGTGGCTCCGGGTGCAGGATCGGCCTCGCGCAAGGGTGGCAGGGAATCGGTGGCTGCCCGGACCCCGAGGGTCAGCGCGGGCGGACGGCCGGGTGTGGGTACTGGCCGTGGGGGGCGGCGGCGCCGGGACTCGCGCCCTCCGGACCCAGCCGGACTCGTGCCCGCATGGCTCAACTTTCCAGGCGTGCACCCCGGCGCTGTGGGGAAGAGCTTGGAGGCGGGGAGCGGTGGATTCGCGTCCCGGCTGTGCCACTCGGGAGCTGCGATCTGGGGAAACCGCACCGAACCTCAATTTCCCCTGCAGTAAAAGGGAGTAGGAGAGTGTCTTGGCGGAGATTCTGTTGAGATAATATAATAAAACATTTGGCACATAGCAGGCACTTACTGCGTGTTTGGGTTATTGTTAGTTCTCCGAAAAATGAGGTGAAGATGTTATCGATTGCATAGGGTGAGGATTAGTTGAGCGTGTGCATGTAAAGTGGTGAGTCCTTAGTTAGCACCCAATGCCGGCTAGCTGCTGTTAACCGAGATTATTTTGTTAAGAGCGTTGGTTTGGAAGGCAGAGAGACCCCAGGTTCAAATTTGAACATTTACCAGCTGTGTGACTTTGGGCAACTGGCTTCACCTCTCTGTGCCTTGGTTTCCCTATCTATAAAATGGGGATTTAAATAGCAGCTACTTCGTCGAGTTGTTTTCAGGATGCAGTGAGAATACCATGTGTAAATTGCTTAGCACAGCAGCTGGCACATAACGCTCAGTAAACGGTACCATTTATTCAGCGTTTTCCTAGTGGCCCAGAGACCCTCTGAGGGTGGGGCTCTGGCGGTAGTATTGGTCTCTCCCGAGGGCCAGATTCAGAACTGGTCCAGTTGACTTCCCCTCCTACTACCTCAGGTTCCTCATTTACAAAATGGGATAATAACAAGATCACTCTCAAAGGGTTGTAAGGATTTGCTGAGATTGTATTTCTAGTCCAGCGCCATCTCTCACTAAGTAGCAGCTCTTATGTATTATAATTGTTCTTCAGTATTCTCCATCTGGCCCAGAGACTGCCTGACTGTGGGCTGTGACATGACAGCCCTGAGCTCCCCCACACGTTTGCTCCCAGCCTCAGTGTCCCATCTGTGGAATGGTAGTCATAGGACTTTTGTGCCAGGATTGTTTGGATGGTTCCAGGAGATAATTCATGTTTAGTGCTTTGCACAAGGCCCGGCACACATTAAGTGCTTATTAAATGATTAAATGTATCTTGCTGTTTTTTTTTTTTAATAGGCCCTTTTTGCTTCTGTTTGTACCTACATGGCAGAGTGGGCACAAGGTTAGTGTTTTTTTTATCTTCCCCCTCCCTCCCAAATTTTACTCAGCAAAGATTAAATTATGGAACACACTATAGTTGAAAAGCATAAGAAGAAATGGGTCTGACCTGCCATCAGCAGTCCCCTGCTCACACACCTCTCCTCATAGAGCCAGTATGTTCACTCCAGTGCTTTAATTATTGTCCCGGTGCTGCCAGCTCTTGCCTCTGTGTCCCAAAGCCACTGAGTCCCCTGCACTCTAGCTCCAGATGTGGAGCCTGTGCTTCTTTGATGCTGTGGCTCAAATAAGTGGCTGTTTCTTGGGCACCATAAACTCAGCATGTCCAACCTGAACTCCTTCTTCTCCTGGAACCAGTAGCCACCATCTTGGCAAACGTGCCAGCATTGACCTGGTTGCCTAAGCCAGAAACCTGGGAGTTGCTCTTCTTCCCCAGCCTTCCCATATCCAGTCGACAAGCAAGAAGGACAAAGCTGCCATTTCACAGAAACACCATTTCATTGGCCCATATTGGTCTCCCATCTGATGGGCACTGAAAGTTCCCCCCAGCTCCTGGAGGTTGTGGCCTTTTCTCACAAGGTTGAGTTTTTTGTTTGTTTGTTTGTTTGTTTTGAGACGGAGTCTTGCTGCGTAGCCCAGGCTGGAGTGCAGTGGCACAGTCTCAGCTCACTGCAGCCTCCGTCTCCCGGGTTCAAGCGATTCTCCTGCCTCAGCCTCCTGAGTAGCTGGGATTACAGGTGCCCGCCACCACACGCAGCTAGTTTTTGTATTTTTAGGAGAGACAGGGTTTTCACCATGTTGGCCAGGCTGGTCTTGAACTCCTGACCTCAGGTGATCTACCATTTTGGCCTCCCAAAGTGCTGGGATTATAAGGCATGAGCCACCACGCCTGGCCATGACAAGGTTAAGTCAAGTCATTAGGGATTAACATACGTAAACCTATGTAACATATATATTAATAAGGGCAAGAAGACATTATAGACTTGGCTAGACAGCAGCGACTGTGGATGTGGCACGAAAGCCTGGCTTTCAGGGGACCCAGTTCTGTGATTGTAGCCTGGTAAAGATCGGCTGAGTTGTTAATTTCTTTCAGAAAAGTTAGATGGTGTCAGCGGCTTAGAATATCTCGTGTGGGAGGGTGGCCATCCTGGGCATTTCAGGAGGCAGCACACATACCACACACCCAAGAAGAGGCTGGGAAGGGCATTTATTAGCAGTCCCTTTAGGTTGAGTTTATTGTCAGAAACCTGTCGTTGTGATTTCATTTGATGATAGAAACCGGTGGTCTCAATCACATTTGTGATGGCCACCAAATTTACCTAAGCGTTTTGTTAACCTGAAGAAATAAAGCAGTGGCTTAAAAAAAAAAAATCTTGGTTGTTCTCCATGACTAGTGACAGCAGCACGTGGCTTTTTAGCAGTCGGTGTAGAATGAATGATCTAAGAGTTAGATGTGAGTCTGTGTTTCAGACATTGCAGTTGTTAGGTGGTAAATCAAAAGTGGAATTTAGAATGTGCAGTGATTGGTGCCTCTTTTTTTTTGCTGTAAAATATATTTTACTGATATATTTCAAACATAGGTTTAGTAACTTGTAAAATGTAAATTAAATGTATTTACATTTTAATAAAAGAATTCATTAATCATTTCCTTTAAAATAAAGTGTTTGTTTTTAGCTATTAGAATGAGAGGCTATTTGGCGGGATGCAGTGGCTCATGCCTGTAATCCCAGTACTTTGGAGGCTGAGGCGGGTGGATCACTTGAGCCCAGGAGTTTGAGAGCAGCCTGGGCAACATGGCGAAACCCCATCTCTACAAAAAATTAGTCAGGTGTGGTGGCACACATCTCTAGTCTCAGCTACCCGGGATGTTGAGGCTGTAGTGAGCTGTGATTGCAGTATTGCACTCTAGCCTGTGTGATGGAGTGAGACCCTGTCTCAGAAAAAAAAAAAAAAAAAAAAGAATGAGAGGTTATTGGACCAGTTTGTGCATTTGTGTATTCTTCAAGACCGATATTGCTTCCTTTTTTTTTAGACAGAGTCTTGCTTTGTGGCCCAGGCTGGAGTGCAGTGGCATGATCTCGGCTCACTGCAACTTCCACCTCCCGGGTTCAAGCGATTCTCCTGCCTCAGCCTCCTGAGTAGCTGGGATTATAGGCACTTGCCACCATGTCCGGCTAATTTTTGTATTTTTAGTAGAGATGGGGTTTCGCCATATTGGCCTCGAACTCTTGACCTCAGGTGATCCACCCACCTTGGCCTCCCAAAGTGTTGAGATTACAGGCGTGAGCCACCGTGCCCGGCCTATTGCTTCCTTTTTTTAAGGACTATTTTGGTCATGACCTTTTGTGCATATGTGTATGTATGTGATTGGGTTGAATTTAGCTTAAAAACAGTTATGCAAGAAATTCATGCTTGTTGTAACATGTCAAACAATACAGAGATGTAGGGAAAATACCTAGTGCCACCCTCCACTCCAAAATCCCATGTCCCCAGAGATAACCATTTATTCAGACAGTGAGTATCTATTAAGTATCTATTGCTAGGTTTTGGAGATAACATAATGAACAAAATGGATGTGCTCTCAGCCCTTGTGATTTGTACAGATGCTTCAGTTATCTTTTTCTGTGTTTATATTGATTATGTTTGTATGTATGTGCATGTGTATGTATGTGTATTGACTGTTTTCTTCCTCCTCCCATACCATTCCCCAAAAAAGGAGGGGGTAGGGTTCAAGCTACACCTATTTGTAACCCAGTTTTTTCAATTAATGGCTGGGCATGTCCTTCCAAGTCATTACATATAGATCTGGCTTAACCTTTTCAACAGCTGTACTCACATTCTTCAGCGTAGAGAGACCATGCTTTATTCCAGCATTTTCCCACTGCTGGACCTTTAGGTTGTTCCTCTGAGATTTCTTTACCTCAGCAAACACACATCTAATAAGTATCTTTGGCGGTGGCTCATGCCTGTAATCCCAGCACTTTGGGAGGCCGAGGCAGGTGGATCATCTGAGGTCAGGAGATCGAGACCATCCTGGCTAACACAGTGAAACCCCGTCTCTACTAAAAAATACAAAAAAATTAGCCAGGTGTGGTGGCGGGTGCCTGTAGTCCCAGCTGCTCAGGAGGCTGAGGCAGGAGAATGGCGTGAACCTGGGAGGCGGAGCTTGCAGTGAGCCGAGATTGTGCCACTGCACTCCAGCCTGGGTGACAGAGCGAGACTCTGTCTAAAATCCGATCTTCGCGGATCCTAGTATTAGCGGGGTGTGATGATGAGATCCTGTAATCCCAGCTACTTGGGAGGCTGAGGCAGGAGAATTGCTTGAACCAGGGAGGCAGAGGGTGCAGTGAGCCGAGATTGTACCACTGCACTCCAGCCTGAGTGACAAGAGTGACAGTCTGTCTCAAAAAAAAAAAAAAAAAAGTATAAAAAGTATCCTTTCATATAGGCAGCACGGCCTAGTGGCTGAAGCACAAACTCTGGGCGCACATGGTCTGGGTTCACACTGTGACTCTATCCTATACTAGTTGCGATATCTTGGGCAAATCATGTGTCCTTCTGGGCCTTAGTGTCCTGATCTGATCTGAAAATGGGGATGATACCAATATCTTCCTTATAGGGTGGTTGTTGAGAGGTTCCAGGTTCCATAAGATCATCTATGTCAAGCCTTCAGGGCAGGGCCAGCTGTGATCTTTTTTTTTAGAGACAGGGTCACTCTGTTGCCCACGCTGGAGTGCAGTGGCATCATCATAGCTCACTGTAACCTCGAACTCCTGGGCTCAAGCGATCCTCCCAACACAGCCTCCCTAGTAGCTGGGGCTACAGGTGTGCACCACCAAACCCAGCTAATTTTTTAGTTTTTGTAGAGATAGGGTCTCACACTATGTTGCCTAGACTGGTCTCGAACTCCTGGCCTCAAATGATCCTCCCGCCTCAGCCTACATGTGTTCTTTCAAACCCAGAGAAATTCACAGGAAGAGCCAACTCAATCATTTGAAACACCAGGTAGAAATAAGAAAAAGTTACATGGCAGGGATCCCGCTTGGAGATGTTGGGGGCCTAGGGTGAGGGACTCAGCTGCCCCTGAAAGAAGGGAGGAGATTTGCCCAGGAAGATAGGAGCCAGTAAAGTGGCCTGACCACAGTGGGTGGTGAGAGTGAGGGGCTGGTGGTGGAGCATCAGTGGGAAATATCACACCTCATATTTGCGAGAAGTGTGCCATGGTTGGAAGGTGGCTTAGGTGGCGGGCAGACCAAATTCAAATCACAATATAGCCACTAACTTGTAAGATGTGCACTGAGCTTTTTTCTTCATTGGCAAAACGGGTATGATAGTAGTCTTTATCTTGGGGGTCGCTGGAGACTGAATGAAATGTCTGCAAGACTTTCAGCACATTGGGCTGTCATTAGCCCTGTGCAGTTAGCTACTATTCTTATTTTATTGAGTTGACAGATGTGTTGAGACCCTGCTGTGTGCCGGGGTCCTATTCTAGGCACTAAGGATTCAGCAGTCAACAAGACAGACAAGATCCTTGCTGTCCTAGGGTTTACATTCTAGCCATTCTAGCCCGGGAAGACACACAATAAACAGGATCATTTCACTTTGTGTTTTTGAGATGGAGTCTTGCTGTCACCCAGGCTGGCACAATCTCAGCTCACTGCAACCACTGCCTCCCAAGTTCAAGCCCATCTCCTGCCTCACGCTCCCGAGTAACTGGGATTACAGGCATGCGCCACTATGCCCCGCTGATTTTTGTATTTTTGGTAGAGGAGGGGTTTTGCCATGTTAGCCAGGCTGGTCTTGAACTCCTGACCTCAGGTGATCCGCCTACCTTGGCCTTGTACAGTGCTGGGATTACAGGCGTGAGCCACTGTGCCCAGCCTTTTCTTTCTTTCTTTTTTTAATTAAAGAAAATCCTGGCCGGGCACAGTGGCTCACGCCTGTAATCACAGCACTTTAGGAGGCCGAGGCGGGCAGATCACAAGGTCAGGAGATCGAGACCATCCTGGCTAACAAGGTGAAACCCCGTCCTACTAAAAATACAAAAATTAGCCGGGTGTGGTGACGGGCGCCTGTAGTCCCAGCTACTCGGGAGGCTGAGGCAGGAGAATGGCGTGAACCTAGGAGGCAGGTGGAGGCGGAGCTTGCAGTGAGCCGAGATCGCACCACTGCACTCCAGCCTGGGTGGCAGAGTGAGACTCTGTCTCAAAAAAAGGAAAAGAAGTTTCAGATTCCTGATCCTGCCTCCAGATAGTTTTAACTGTGATGGAGAAAATTTAACAGGGTTAGGTGGAGAGAAAATGGCTGACGGGGCAAGATGGCGGTGGTTACTTTAGCTTGGATGGTCAGGGAAGGCCTCCCAGGCCTCTTTGCGGAGTTATGTGAACTGATATCTTAATGAGCAGTGGCACTGGCTATGCCGAAAGTTGGAGAAAGAACGTTCCAGGCAGAGGGAACAGCAAGTGTTAAGGCCCGGAGGTGGGAGTAAGTTTGCTATAAAGAGTATCAGTGTGACTGGAGAAGGGTGAATTCCTAGTTTTCAAATTTATACTAGTTTAATTTTTTTTTTGTGGCAGGGTCTGCTCTGTCGCCCAGGCTGGAGTGCAGTGGCATGATCTCAGTTCATTGCAACCTCCGCTTCCTGGGCTCAAGTGATCCTCCTGCTTCAGCCTCCCAAGGAGCTGGGATTACAGGAATGTGCCACCACACCTGGCTAATTTTTTTGGTACTTTTAGTAGAGGAGACAGGTTTCACCATGTTGGCCAGGCTGGTCTCAAATGCCTGACCTCAGGTGATCTGCCTGCTTCGGCCTCCCAAAGTGCTGGGATTACAGGTGTGAGCCACCGTACCCAGCCACATTTTTTCTATTTTTTGTAGAGACCTGTTTTGCCCAGGGTGATCTTGAACTTCTGGGCTCAAGTGATCCTCCACCCTCAGCCTTCTAAAGTGCTGAGATTACAGGCATGAGCCACCATACCTGGCCTACTTTTTTATAAAATAATAATAATGATAGCAGCTTACCTGGTGCTTACTCTGTGCTAGATGCTTTTCTAAGCATTTCACACATTCCTCAGTTAATCCTGACAGTAGTCCAATGAAGTAATTAATTTGATCGAACTCATTTTACGGATGAGGAAACTGATTCCACCCTCCATGCTCTTCACCTGCATTCTAAACTCTTCCCGGGCCCTCCTTACTAGGCAGAGGCAAATTGAGGAAGCGGACACAGCATTTTCCTTTCCTTGTTGTTTGACATGCAAAGCACTTTAGACTATATTTAGTACCTAATTCATGTGGCCGCAGGGGCAGCCTGGGATGCTGTGGCATCATTTTTGCTCTCAATGAGACATGATAGGGATGGTTTGGTGGTGGTTTCAAAACTAAAGACCCTCCAGCAGAGCCTGTCAAGTAAAACAAGGTTGACTGCTTGGTTGCCATACCAGGCACAGGTTAGCATGAAACAAAGTGTAGTGTCTAAGGAGAGGGAGCAGGGTGTCTCCTTTGGGTGAGCTTTGCAAGGGGACTTGGAACTTGGCTGGAAAAGGTGTTTTTTTGTTTGTTTTTGTTTTTTTTTTTGAGTCGGAGGCTCGCTCTGTCGCCCACGCTGAAGTGCAGTGGTGTGATCTGGGCCCACTGCAACCCCCGCTTCCTGGGTTCAAGCGATTCTCCTGCCTCAGCCTCCTGAGTACCTGGAGTTACAGGCGCCCACCGCTACTCCCAGCTAATTTTTGTGTTTTTAGTAGAGACGGGGTTTCACCATGTTGGCCAGGCTGGTCTCCAACTCCTCACCTCAAGTGATCTGACGGCCTCGGCCTCCCAAAATGTTGATATTACAGATGTGAGCCACGCACCCAGCTGGAAATGGTGTTTTAAGCACACTAGCTGTGTGGGCTGTTAAGGTATCACACTATAGCCCAGCAACTAAGACAGTGATTCTTGGACCTGTAAAGGCCCCAGGTCCCTGCTCCGGCACCATGACCTGTGTGCACTTTGATTTGCTGCAGCCTGGGCATATTTTGAATGAAGGGTAGCCCTGGTTAGATGTGAGGACAGTAGTGGGTGCTTTTAAGACTAAAAATATTGGGTGGGCATGGTGGCTCACGCTTGTAATCCCAGCACTTTGGGAGGCCGAGGTGGGAGGATTACTTCAGGCCAGAAGTTGAAGACCAGTCTGGGCAACATAGACCCCATCGATGCAAAAAAAAAAAAAAAAAAAAAAGTTTTTGTTTTTGAGACAGATCCTCACTCTATTGCCCAGGCTGGGGTATAGTGGTATGATCATAGCTCACTGCAACCTCTGCCTCCTGGATTCAAATGACTCTCCTGCCTTAGCCTCCCCAGTAGCTGGGATTACAGGCGCCCGCCACCACACACGGCTATTTTTTGTATTTTTAGTAGAGATGTGGTTTTATTGTGTTGGCCAGGCTGGTCTCGAACTCCTGACCTCAGGTGGTCCTCCCGCCTCGGCCTCCCAAAGTGCTGGGATTACAGACGTGAGCCACTGCATTTGACCTCATCTCTGCAAAAAATTTTTAAATTAGCCAGGCCTGGTGATGTGCACCTATAATCCCAGCTACTCAGGAGGCTGAGGTGAGAGGATCACTTGAGCCCAGGCACTACCACACCTTGAGCCCAGGAGATCAAGGCTACAGTGAGCTATGATCACACCACTCTGTCTCTAAAAAAAAAAAAAAAAGACTGAAAGTATGGAGAGCATCTTTCATCTGTCCATCTGTGAAACATTTCTTCACCTACCCTGTGTGTCAGGCTCCATGCTTGACACTGACAGTATAAAGTTGAATAAGACACTGGTTCTCAAAAGCCCACAACAGTGCTGTCCATTGGAAATATAATGTGGGGCCGAGCGCGGTGACTCATGCCTGTAATCCCAGCAGTTTGGGAGGCCGACGCGGATGGATCACTTGAGTTCAGGAGTTCGAGACCAGCCCAGCCAACGTGGTGAAACCCCATCTCTACTTAAAATACAAAAATTAGCTGAGTCCGGTAGCACGCGCCTGTAATCCCAACTACTCGGGAGACTGAGGCAGAGAATCACTTGAACCCTGAAGGTGACAGTTGTAGTGAGCCAAGATTGCGCCAGCCTGGGCAACAGAGCGAGACTCCTTCTCAAAAAAAGAAAAAAAAAAATATAATGTGGGTCACTGATGAGGCTTATATAGGTAATTAAAAATTTTCCAGTAGCCATATTTTAAAAAGTAAAAGGAAGCAGAAAAGTAATTTTAATGATATATTTTATTTCATCTAAAACATCATTTCAACATGTAATCAATATAGAAATTATTAGTGAGCTATTTGGCTTCCTTTTTTCCACATTAAGCGTTTGACATACAATATGTATTTTGCACTTTCAGCATATCTCAGTTGGTACCAGCCATGTTTCAAGTGCTCGGTGGCTAATGGCTACCACATTGGACAGCACTGGCCGAGGGTATGAGATTCATGTGTAAATCAAAGGTGGGAGTTCAGTGATAGATCAGACATGCCACTCCTGTTTTATCTTGGTGGAGAAGGGCAGATGTATGATGAAAAGCAGATTTATCACAAGCAATTATAGCTAACCAAAGAGCTACTGTCCATCAAACTTGCCGTATGTGCCTGGCAGTGTGCTTAGTGTTGGTGGGTGTTGCCTGTGTTCGGAGGTGCCAGGGACTGTGGTTATTCCCATTTCACAAATGAGGAAGCTGAGATAAGGCAATGAGAAGTCACTTGCTCAAAGTTGGGATGTGGCGGAGGCAGCATTTGAGCTCAGGTGCAGAGTGTATACTTTTAAACCTGTTTTATATGCTGTATTGGAGGGTATTTAAGGGGGATAGGGTCTGAGTTTTGAGCAATGAAAACCATAGGAGGCACTTGTTGCACAAAATCGATTCTCAGGCTGGTCGTAGAAGATCATACCTGTAATCCTAGCATTTTGGGAGGCCCAGGCAGGAGGATCGCTTAAGCCCAGGAGTTTAAGACCAGCCTGGACAACAAAGCGAGACTCCATCTCTACAAAAATTTAAAAAATTAGCTGGGTGTGGTGGCTTGTGCCTGTGATCCCAGCTACATGATGGGTGGCTGAGGTGGGAGGATTGCTTTAGGCCAGGAGATCAAGGCTGCAGTGAGCTGTGATTGTGCTACTACACTCCAGCCTGGGTGATGGAGCAAGACCCTGTCTCAAAAAAAAAAAAGAAGTCCCAGTTTGTCAGCATTGATCTCTGGGTTTATATTGGTGTCGGGTACTGGTTTGAGACCTGAATGATTGAGAGGTCCACTCCTTAAATTGACCTCTAGGTTTGCTGGAACCTGGAACCTTACCTCCCAGGAAAGAGAAGGGTCTTTGGGGAGTTGGGAGGAGGGTGGGTAGGGGGACTAAGGAAGGCAAGGAAAGGTCTTGGCCTGTTTGAAAGCTCATTTCTTTGTTTTTTGTTTGTTTGATTGTTTGTTTTTGAGATGGAGTCTTGCTCTGTCACCAGGCTGGAGTGCAGTGGCGCGATCTTGGCTCACTGCAACCTCCACCTCCCGGGTTCAAGTGATTCTCCTGCCTCAGCCTCCCGATTAGCTGGGACTACAGAAGCGTGCCACCACACCTAGCTAATTTTTGTATTTTTAGTAGAGATGGGATTTCATCATGTTGGCCAGGATGGTCTCGATCTCTTGACCTCGTGATCCGCCTGTCTTGGCCTCCCAAAGTGCTGGGATTATAGGCATGAGCCAGCATGCCCGGCCTGAAAGCTCATTTCTAAACTGCTGCTTTGGGGCCAGGCATGGTGGGTCATACCTGTAATCCCAGCACTTTGGGAGGATGAGGAGGGTGGATCACCTGAGGTCAGGAGTTCAAGACCAGACTGGTCAACATGGTGAAACCCCATCTCTACTAAAAATAGAAAAAAATTAGCCGGGCATGGTGGTGGACACCTGTAATCCCAGCTACTTGGGAGGCTGAGGCAGGAGAATCAATCGAACCCAGGAGGCGGAGGTTGCAGTGAGCCAAGATCACACCACTGCACTCCATCCTGGGCGACAGAGCGAGACTTGGTCTCAAAATAAGTAAATAAATAAATAAACAAACTGCTGCTTTGGACGTGAAGCCTGTTGTGTCACTGACTCTGGCCTTCATTGCTGTGTATTCTGGTGGGTGCTGTGGGCTCTGGTGGAAGCAACAGCAGAGCTTAGAGTGTGAATGTGTCTTACCCTTGCTGTGCTCCAAAGACATTGCCAGTGGATGGGGTGTGGGGAAGGGACATCACAGTGGTTTCCTCTGTCAACTCGATGAGGGTCGTGGTTCTAGACTTTTTGGTGGTCTCAGGTACAGGTTGAATCCTGGCCTCCTACGCAAACAGGGCAGGTGCTGGAGATTCTCAGCTTGTTCCTGTCCCCAGGTGGTGCTCACCACACTTATCTCCAACTGCTGGACAGTGCCTGGCATGTGAGAGAGGCTCAGTAAGTATCTGTTGAATTAATGATACAAGCCAGCATTCCTTGAGCTCTTACTATGTAGGAGGCACTGTTCTGAGTGCTTCTCAGCTAATACCCCATTGAATCCTTAGAACCACTCCTCGGGGTAGGTACTGTTGTTATTCCCGTGTCTCGTAAGAGGAAACTGAGTTACAGAGACGTTCAAGTCACAGAGCTGGTGAGTCTCAAATTCAGGATTCTTATGCAAGCCACTGGCTCCAGAGTCTAGGCTCTTAAACACTCACTGTGTGGTCTTTCGATGAACGGACAGACGAACAGATGGGGCGGACAAGCAGGACCATTCTCACTAGTTCCGGCCTCCTCACTCCACACGTGGTCTCCCCCTGTTTTGGGGGAGCCCCACAACAGATCCCAGGCCCCTTTGGGCCCTGAGGCTTTTTTTTTTTTTTTTTTTTTTGAGATGGAGTTTCACTCTTGTTGCCCAGGCTGGAGTGCAATGGCGCGATCTCGGCTCACTGCAACCTCTGCCTCCCAGGTTCAAGCGATTCTCCTGCCTCAGCCTCCCAAGTAGCTGGGATTATAGGCATGCGCCACCGCACCTGGCTAATTTTGTATTTTTAGTAGAGATGGGGTTTCTCCATGTTGGTCAGGCTGGTCTCGAACTCCCGACCTCAGGTGATCTGCCCACCTCAGTCTCCCAAAGTGCTGGGATTACAGGCATGAGCGACTGCGCTTGGCTGGGCTCTGAGGCTTTAATACCCCTCTGGCCAGTGCTTCTTGCTTTGTAATTTTTTTTTTTTTTTTTTGCGATAGGGTCTCACCCTATCACCCAGGCTGGAGTACAGTGGCACGATCATAGCTCCCTGCAGCCTCTACCTCCTGGGCCCAAGCGATCCCCCATCTCAGCCTTCTGAATAGTTGGGACTACAGGTGTGCACAACCATGCCCGGCTAATTTTTAATTTTTTTGTAGAGATGGGATCTCTCTATGTTGCCCAGGCTGGTCTTGAACTCTTGGACTCAAGTCATCTTCCCTTTTTCCTCCCAAAGTGTTGAGATTACAGGCATGAGCCCACCATGCCCAACCTAAAAAGTCCTTATCTATAAGATGCTCATGCTGAAATATCTATGATTAAACTGTTAAGATGTCTCGGATTTCCTTCAAAATAATACAGACAGGCGGAGAGTGCAGGTGCTCAAGTGTGCATGGGTGAATAAGAGATGAAATAAGATTGTCTGTGAGTGGAACTATTGAAGCCAGACAATGAGGGCTTATTGTACTCTTTTTTTGCCTTGATGTGTTTGAAATGTATCATCATGAAAAGTTAAAAACAAGTACAACAAATTTCACCCAGCATTTGTGTATTTCAAGCTCAAGTGTACATACAGGGGGAATTCCCTGCCTCTGCTCAGTCCACTTATATAATACAAATGTTTGCTTTTTTTTAATATCTATTATATGAGCCAATACTTGGCCCAAGGTTTTGGAAGCCCCTTTGATAAAGCCGTGTCTGGCAGCAGCGGTAACACCTGGCCAGGCCCCAGCAGCCCCGGCTTCTCTGAGCAGCGAGCACCGTGGCACTAGCCTTCGAGTCGGTTTACTGAGGTCCCTTTTCCCTGAGATCTGTTTCCCTCTAGCACCTGCCTGTGGGGCCCCTCCCACATTTTTTCCAAGGACTTGTTTCAACAAAAAGCCTCAGACCCTCCCCTCAGGACAGACCTACACAGATCTTCTGACACCCGGCCTTCCTCTGGTGGGTATTTGTTGAGGCCCCACACGAACCGGAATACAGTCTTTGGTGTGCCCACAGCACCGCGGCAGGAGGCAGGAAACTTGCCCCTTTCCAGTTCTGACTCTGGACAAAAGAAGAAAAAGGGCAAGACGCAGCTTGTGACTGTGCCTGGGACCTGATGATATTTCTAATCAAGCTAGCAGCTACAACGCCTTTACGGCCGGCGTACGCTCCCCGCTCCCATCACTGCATTTGTGCTTTGGGAGTCTGGAACAACGGCACATGAGTATGTGGTGAAATTCTTATGCAGAAGTGGCAGGAAAAGAGGGGAACGTTTGGGGGCTTCTCCTGATGGTGTGCTGCCTGGTGGGTAGAGATGGTTGATGGGAACAGGAGTGCTGGCTGGTCAGATCCTGCCAGTGCTGGCGCAGTTTGTTGCATCTGATGGTGAGCTCTTTTCTCTGGTGCCCCGTTTTTCTATGCTGTGCTGTTGGTTTGCAGGGAGGAAGGCAGGGAAGTCCTGCATCCCCTCAAGCTTCCATAAACTTCCACCCCCAACATCATCTTCATCTCTGTCCTTTCTTTCTTTTTTTTTTTTTCTCGAGACAAGGTCTTGCTCTTTCACCCAGCCTGGAGTACAGTGGCACGATCACAACTCACTGCAGCCTCGAACTCCTGGGCTCAAGTGATCCTCCCACCTCAGCCTCCCAAGTAGCTGGAACCACAGGCACACGCCACCACGCCTGGATAATTTTTTTATATTTTTGTAGAAACAAGTTCTTGCTATGTTGTCGTGGCTGTTCTCGAGCTCCTGGCCTCAAGCAGTCCTCCTGCCTAAGTCTCCCAAAGTGCTGGGATCAGAGGTGTGAGCCACCATGCCTGGCCTGTTTTTCTTTCCAAGGCACTTTTTGCAGCTCTTTCAGTAGAGAGGCTTTCAGGTGAGTCTAGTGTGGAGGGAATGTCGGGAGCTCTGTCTTCAGTATACGTGGCTTGATTTGTGTGTATTTCCCAGTGTGGACTGCACGTTGGATCTGAGGGCAGCAAACCCCAAATGCTGATGCCGTGAGTCTGATTTGGTTTTTTTTTTTTTTTTTTTTGAGATTGAGTTTCACTGTTTCGCCCAGGCTGGAGTGAACTGGTACAATCTCAGCTCACTGCAACCTCGGCCCCACCGGGTTCAAGCAATTCTCCTGCCTCAGCCTCCCTAGTAGCTGTGATTACAGTTGCCCGCCACCACGCCCGGCTAATTTTTGTATTTTTTTAGTACAGATGGGGTTTTGCCATGTTAACAAGGCTGGTCTTGAACTCCTGACCTCAGGTGATCTACCCACCTCAGACTCCCAAAGTGCTAGGATTACAGGCGTGAGTCACTGAGCCTGGCCTTGATTTTTATTTTATTTTATTTTGAGACAGAGTCTCGCTCTGTCGCCCAGGCTAGAGTGCAGTGGTGCGATCTTGGCTCACTGCAATCTCCATCTCCCAGCTTCAAGCGATTCTCCTGCCTCAGCCTCCCGAGTAGCTGGGACTACAGGTACCCGCCACCACGCCTGGCTAATTTTTTGTGTTTGTAGTAGAGACGGGGTTTCACCGTGTTAGCCAGGATGGTCTCGATCTCCTGACCTCGTGATCCGCCTGCCTCGGCCTCCCAGAGTGCTGGGATTGCAGGCGTGAGCCACTGAGCCAGGCCTTGACTTTTAAACTTATCAAGTCCTCAGTGAGGGGAGCACTGTTCTAGATACCACGGTGCAGCCATGAGCAAAACAGACAAGGGTTCTCACCCTTCTGGGGCTCACCTTCAAGTGGAAGAGTCAGTCAACATACAAGATAAAGAAGTAAAACGGCTGGGCGCGGTGGTTCACGCCTGTAATCCCAGCACTTTGGGAGGCCGAAGCGGGAGGATCAGGAGGTCAGGAGATTGAGACCATCCTGGCTAACACAGTGAAACCCCATCTCTACTAAAAATACAACAACAACAACAACAAAAATTAGCTGGGCGTGGTGGCGGGTGCCTGTAGTCCCAGCTACTCGGGAGGCTGAGACGGGAGAATGGCGTGAACCCGGGAGGTGGAGCTTGCAGTGAGCCGAGATCGTGCCACTGCACTCCAGCTTGGGCAATAGAGCAAGACTCCATCTCAAGAAAAAAAGAAGTACAACATGCACCATGTCAGTTGGTGATAAGTGTGAGGGAGCAGAAATTAAACAGGGAAAGGGCCTAGGAAGCAGTCATGCATGGCTTCACAACGGGGCTATGTTCTGAGAAATGTGTTGTTAGGCTATTTTGTTGTGTGAACCTCATGGAGTGTACTTGCTGCAAACCTAGATGGCACGGCCTTCTCCACACCTAGGCGCTATGGAGTAGGCTATTGCTTCTAGGCCACAAACCTACACGCATGTGACTGCCCTGAGTTCCGTGGGCAGTTGTAACACAATGGCAAGTATTTGTGTATCTAAACATAGAAAAGGTACAGTAAAAATATGGTATAAAAGATTTTTTAAAAAGCGCACCTGTACAGGGCACTTACCGTGGATGGAGCTTGCAGGACTGGAAGTTGCTCTGGGTGAGTCAGTGAGTGAGTGGTGAGTGGATGGGAAAGCTAGGACAGTACTGTACACCACTGTAGACTTAACAGACACTGTACATTTAGGCTACACTAAATTTATTTAAAAAAATGTTTCCTCAATAATAAATTAACTGTAGCTTACTGTAACTTGTTTACTTTGTAAACTTCTAAATTTCTTTTTTTTTTTTTTTTTTTGAGACGGAGTCTCGCTCTCTCACCCAGGCTGGAGTGCAGTGGCGCGATCTCGGCTCACTGCAAGCTCCGCCTCCCGGGTTCACGCCATTCTCCTGCCTCAGCCTCTCCGAGTAGCTGGGACTACAGGCGCCCGCCACCACGCCCGGCTAATTTTTTGTATTTTTAGTAGAGACAGGGTTTCACCGTGGTCTCGATCTCCTGACCTCGTGATCCGCCCGCCTTGGCCTCCCAAAGTGCTGGGATTACAAGCGTGAGCCACCGCGCCCGGCCTAAATTTCTTAACTGTTTAGATTTTTTTTTTTTTTCTGTTTTTTGAGACAGAGTCTTTCTCTGTTACCCAGGCTGGAGTGCAGTGGCACGATCTCAGCTCACTGCAACCTCTGCCTCTCGGGTTCAAGCGATTCTCCTGCCTCAGCCTCCCCAGTAGCTGGGATTACAGGCACCTGCCAACTGTAATCTAGTTTGTTTGTTGTTGTTGTTTTTGTATTTTTAGTGGAGACGGGGTTTCCCCATGTTGGCCAGGCTGGTCTCGAACTCTTACCCTCGGGTGATCTGCCTGCCTCTGCCTCCCAAAGTACTGGGATTATAGGCATGAGCCACCGCGCCTGGCCTTGACTCTTTGGTAATACCACTTAGCTTAAAACACACCTTATTCAGTTGTACAAAAATATTTTCTTTATATTCTTATTCTGTAAGCGTTTTTTCTATTTTTAAATTTAAAATGTTCCGTTTTATTTTTTTGCTTTCTGAGCTGCTTTTAGTATAAACTAAGACACAAACACATGAGCCTAGGCCTCCACAGGATCATTAGTGTCACTGTTCCTCCTCCACATCCTGTCCCACTGGAAGGTCTTCGGGGGCAGTAACACACGTGGAGCTGTCACTTCCTATGATAACAGCGCCTTCTTCTGGAATATCTCCTGAAGGGCCTGCCTGAGGCTGTTTTACAGCTTTTTTTTTGTATATAAGTAGAAGGAGCACACTCTAAAATAACAATAAACAGTATATATACAGCCTGGCCAACATGGTGAAACCCCATCTCTACTAAAAATACCAAAATTAGCCAGGCATAGTGGCAGGCGCCTGTAATCCCAGCTGCTCGGGAGGCTGAGGCAGGAGAATAGCTTGAACCTGGGAGGCAGAGGTTGCAGTGAGCCGAGATTGCACCACTGCACTCCAGCCTGGGTGATAGGGCTAGACTCTGTCAAAAAAAAAAAAAAAAAAGTATATATAGTAAATATGTAAACCAGTAACATAGTCATTTATTATCCTTATCAAGTGTTATATACTGTACGTGGGCCGGGTGTGGTGGCTCATGCCTGTAATCCCAGCACTTTTGGAGCCTGAAGTGGGCGGATCACCTGAGGTCAGGAGTTCTAGACCAGCCTGGCCAACATAGTGAAACCCTCTCTCTACTAAAAATACAAAAATTAGCTGGGTGACATGGCGTGCACCTGTAATCTGAGCTACTCAGGAGGCTGAGGTAGGAGAATTGCTTGAACCCAGGAGGCAGAGGTTGCAGTGAGCCGAGATCACACCACTGCACTCCAGCCTGGGCAATAGAGGGAGACTCTGTCTCAAAAAAAAAAAATAAAAAAAAAAAAATAAAGATTATGTACTGTACACGATTGTATGTGTTACATTGTCTTTTACATGACTGGAAGCACAGTAGGTTTGTTTACACCAACATCATGACAAAGGTGAATAATGCATGGTGCTCCGACCTCCCCGTGGCTCCAGTGTCATTAGGCAATAGGAATTTTTCAGCTCCATTGTCGTCTTATGGGACCACCCTTGTAGATGTGGTCCATTGTTGACTGAAACAGTGTTATGCAACACATGACTGCATTAAGGTGGAGGGTGTTGAAATTTTGAGAAGGGTGGCCAGGGATGGCCTCCTTGGGAAAGTGGCCAGACCTGAAGGAGGTGAGGGAGTGGGAACAGCCAGTGCAAAGGCCCTGAGGCGAGGGGCCTGGTAAGATTGAGGCCCACGTGGCTGGAGCAGAATGAGCCTGGTAGAGTGGGATGGATGAGGATAGAGAGGAGATATTTGCAGATCTCTTAGGGTCCTGCACAGGTTTGTCTTTTCTCTGATTGAGAAGGTAAGATTTTTCAGGGTTAATTGATTTATTACTTTTTTTTTTTTTTTTTTTGAGACGGAGTCTTGCTCTGTTGCCGGGCTGGAGTGCAATGGCCCAATCTTGGCTCGCTGCAAGCTCCGCCTCCCAGGTTCAAGCAATTCTTCTGCCTCAGCCTCCTGAGTAGGTGGGACTACAGGCACGTACCACCACGCCCAGCCGATTTTTGTATTTTTAGTAGAGACGGGGTTTCACCATGATGGCCAGGATGGTCTCAAACTCTTGACCTCGTGATCCACCCGCCTCGGCCTCCCAAAGTGCTGGGATTACAGGTGTGAGCCACTGCGCCCGGCCGATTTATTACATTTTTGAAAAGTTTGACTAGTGACCACACGTACAAGGAACCAAAGCAACAAAAATAGGGCACCCAGTTCCCTTCCCAAGAGACCACCACCATTCCAGTTTCCTGATGGTGACCAGTTAGTTCCTTGACACTACAGTATCTGAGTGAGTTTCCTGTCTTGTATTAGGTTGAACTGCCTGACATTGTGCTTTTGTGGGTCAAGAAGGATTGAATATTGGCAATTTTATGAGGTTCAGCCTAACAGCTTCCTTTCAGAAACATGAGGAATTTGGCCAATCCTTTCTTGCTGTGAGGGTTGGTAGTCCTCCCCCAATTCCTCCTGCATCTCACCGTCCTCTTTCAGTGACAGGCCCAACAGTGCCTGTAACACCAGGGTGTGAAAGCCCCTGCCCCACTTGTAGCCTCAAACCAGGGCTTGCTATTAAGCCCAGCAAGAGGCTGCCGCTTCTCACGGGGACCTCACCTGGCTTATGATGTTTGTCACTTTGGCTTTCTGCATCTTGGTGCCACCAGTTTTGAAATCACAGCTCCCAGACGTAGGGGCACCCGCAGACTCTTGCTGGGTATTTGGTGTGACTCACATGGTGGGGGTGCTCTCTGGAACTCGTGGGCATTCTGGATCAGTCACCAAGCAGAGTAGCTGGCAGAGCACCCAGCTTGAGATGTCTGTGGCAATCTCTACTGGGACCAGGTGGCTCAGGCTTGGGGAGGGGGCCTGAGGAGCCGTGCACCTCCCTGTAGCGATGGGAGACTTGCAAGTCATTGTGGAACCAGGGCACTGGCCTGGGTCCTGTGGGAGGAGGTAGGGGTGAAATAACCTTAAAGGAGATATGGTGCCAACTTTGGAAGAGCTCAGTCGGGAAGTTGTGCCATTTGGTAAGCCTTTGGCTGCAAACAGTAATAACAGCATCAGCAGCAACAACCGCAGCAGCAAGTAGGCAATGTCGGTAGCGTCTGCTGCATGCAAGACACTGTGCTGGGCCCTTCACATGAAGCCACTCCTTTAAGCCTCCCGACAACCCTGGAAGATACTATTCTCCCTTTGCAGATGAGGTAACTAAATTTGAATAACTTGTTCAAGGTCAGGCAGCTAGAAAAAGGTGGTGACATGATTTTTTTTTTTAGATTCAGAGGGTACATGTGAAGGTTTGTTACATGAGTATATTGTGTGATGCTGAGGTTTGGGTTATAGATCCTGTCACTCAAATAGTGAACAGAGAACCCAATAGGTAGATTTTCTTTTCCTTTTTTTCTTTTTTTTTTGAGATGGAGTCTTGCTCTGTCAGCCAGGGTGGAGTGCACTGGTGCAATTTCAGCTCAGTGCAACCTCCGCTTCCTGGGTTCAAGCACTTCTCCCTACCTCAGCCTCCCGAGTAGCTGGGATTACAGGTGCCCCCACCAACCATGCCCGGCTAAATTTTTTTGTATTTTTTAGTAGAGATGGGGTTTTGCCTTGTTGGCCAGGCTGGTCTTGAACTCCTGACCTCAGGTGATCCACCCACCTTGGCCTTCCAAAGTGCTGGGCTTACAGGCGTGAGCCACCGCACCCAGCCCCTAGTAGGTAGATTTTCAACTCTTGCCCCGTTCCCTGTTGGCTTTTGGAATTCTCAGTGTCTGTTGTTCGTGTGTGTGTGTATGTACCCAATGTTTAGCTCCCACTTAGAAGTAAGAACATGGGGTGTGTGTGTGTGTGTGTGTGTGTGTGTGTGTATGCAATGTTTAGCTCCCACTTAGAAGAACATGGGGTGTGTGTGTGTGTGTGTATGCAATGTTTAGCTCCCACTTAGAAGTAAGAACATGGGTGTGTGTGTGTGTGTGTGTGTGTTTGTACGCAATGTTTAGCTCCCACTTAGAAGTAAGAACATGGGCGGTATGTGTGTGTGTGTATGCAATGTTTAGCTCCCAGTTGTAAGAACATGAGGTGTGTGTGTGTGTGTGTGTGTGTGTGTGTGTGTGTGTGTGTGTGTATGCGATGTTTAGCATCCCTCTTAGAAGTAAGAACATTGGATATTTGGTTTTCTGTTTGTGCATTCATTCACTTAGGATAATGGCCTCTAGCTACATCCATGTTGCTGCAATAGACATGATTTCATTCTTGTTTAATGGCTGTGTAGTATTCCATGGTATGTATGTACCACATTATCTTTATCCAGTCCACTGTTGACGGGCATCTGGGTTGATTCCCTGGTTTTGTGGGTTGATTCACATGCTATCATGAATAGTGCTGTGATGAGCACAGGAGCGCAGGTGTCGTTTGGTAGAATGGTTCCTTTTCCTTTGGGTAGATACCCAGAAATGGGATTGCTGGGTCGAACGGTAATTCTATTTTTAGTTCTTTGAGGAATCTTCAAACTGCTTTCCCCAGTGTCTGAGCTAATTTACATTCCCACCAACAGTGTATCAGCATGGTGATGTGATTTGGATTCAGGCAGTCTGACTCCAGAGCTGTATCTTAACTCTAAAGCTCAGTGTGCTACTGCAGTGGTTTTCAAACCCGAGCAAGACCAGGCGCGGTGGCTCACACCTATAATCCCAGCACTCTGGGAGGCTGAGGCAGGTGGATCATTTGAGGCCAGGAGTTCGAGGCCAGCCTGGGCAATGTGTTGAAACCCCATCTCTACTAAAAATACAAAAATTAGCAGGGTGTGGTGGCGCATACCTGTGGTCCCAGCTATTCGGGAGGCTGAGGCAGGAGAATCACTTGAACCTGGGAGGCTCTGAGAGGTTGCAGTGAGTCAAGATCGCGCCACTGCACTCAGCCTGCGCAACAGAATGAGTGAGACTCCGTCTCAAAAAAACAAAAAACCCTAGCAAGGATGAGAATCCTCTGAGGGCTAGGTGAAACACAGATTGCTGGCCCCCACCCTAATTCTGTAAGTCTAGCTTGAGAATTTGCATTTTGTGGTGACACTGGTGCCCCTGGTACAGGAAGCACGTTTTGAGAACCATAAACTACTCTAATAGGAAGCCCAAATGAAATTGGCCTGAAATAACGAGATTTATGATCTCATATATAACAAAGAAGCCTGTAGGTAGGCAGCACAAGAGTTGACTAAGCAGTTCCACAATGCCTGCAGGGACCCCATCCCTCTCCTTCAAGCCACCCTGCCATCCATGGTGTGTTTCCTGTGTCCCTAGGCTCCCTGCGTGGCCACAAGATGACTGCCAAGGCTCCAGTTGGCACACACTGACAGGGCCACATCCAGCAGCAGAAAGAGGGCATCTCTCACTCGCTGTGTATCTCTTTAAGAGTGTAGAAACCTTTCATTGATTCCCTGCCTCCCAGATTTCCCTCATATCTCATTGGCCAGCATTGTGATATGTGACCCTGCCCAGAGAAACCAGCCAAGGGCCAATTAGGATTGACCCTCTGGGGCTGGGGCGGGGGCTGGGGCGGGGGCTGGGGCGGGGGCTGGGGCTGGAGCCGGGGCCAGCCTTACCTGAAGTAGGTAGCACAGGGAGGAGAGTGGCTACAGGAATAAAATCAGAGTACCATTTAGGAAAGGACTGGGAAAGGGGGAGGGATATTGGGTAGGCAGACAATTGGATTTGCTGCAGAAATAAGTGGAACACAGTGAAAGCATAATGCCCATGCATTTTTGTCATCGTGCTTACCAACTTTGTTTTGTAATTACCTGAATCAGGACTTAGCTTTTTGTTCTCTAATCATGCCCACCTTTAAAACTGTGTGCACAGAGTCCTTGTACCACAAGAACTCTGAATCTTGTTGGAATACCAAGTATTTTGTCTGACAATTCAGAGAAACCTGAGTTGGGTGATGACGCAGCTGTCTGAAGGTTAGAGTGCGCGGTCTTTGAGAGCACTCAACTCACTCTGCCCAGAAACACCTGGGTGTCACCCCTCTCTCTGCTCCTGACTCCCTCCCCCCTTCTCCTACCCCTCCGTGCAAAGGCTGAGTTTCCCCCTCTGAGGGCTGTCCTTGGATGAAAGGAGAGGATGCTGGTCAAGTACTTATCCCCCAGGGGCCAGCGCATGGTAAGTGCTTAAGAATGTGGCCTCTGCTATTAACATATTAAATGTGACTTTTTATGTATGTATGTGTTTGTTGTTTTTAGAGACAGTCTTGTTCTGTCACCCAGGCTAGAGTGCAGTGGTGTGATCATGGCTCACTGCAGCCTCGACCTCCTGGGCTCAAGCAATCCTCCCGCCTCAGCCTCCCGTGTAGCCGGGACCACAGGTGCATGCCACCATGCTTGGCTAATTTTTTTTTTTTTTTTTTTTTTTTGAGCTGGAGTCTCACTCTTTCGCCCAGGCTGGAGTGCAGTGGCGCGATCTTGGCTCACTGCAACCTCTGACCCCCAGGTTCAAGTAATTCTCCTGCCTCAGCCTCCCAAGTAGCTGGGACCACAAGCGCCTGCCACCACACCCGGCTAATTTTTTGTATTTTTAGTAGAGACAAGGTTTCACTGTGTTAGTCTCGATCTCCTGACCTTGTGATCCACCCGCCTCGGCCTCCCAAAGTGCTGGGATTACAGGCATGAGCCACCGTGCCTGGCCCATGCCTGGCTAATTTTTTAATCATTCATAGAGACGAGGTCTCACTTTGTTGCCCAGGGTGGTCTCGAACTCCTGGGGCTCAAGCAATCCTCCCACCTCAGCCTCCCAAAGTGCTGGGATTACAGGTGTGAGCCACCGTGCCCAGCATAAATGTGACATAATAAATATTTTATAATCCTGCACCCCCTCACAAAAAAAAAAAAAATCTATGAAGAGTGACCATCCCTTTTGCAGACTGAAATTTCCTGATGATACCTGTTGCTACTGCTCGTGGCCACACTGTAAAGCCATTGCCCTTTGAGACTGCAAAGGGCTGAGGAATGCAGTGTGAGCTCTGAGCCAGACTGCTGAGTGCATGTTCTGGATCCATCTTGGGCTCCCTGTTTTACTTTGGGCAAGCCACTTAGCCTTGCATGTCTTAGTTTCTGCATCTATAAGGTGGAGCTGGTAATGGTACTGTCCTCCTAGGTTGTTGGGAGGATTCAAATGCATCAAAGCACGTGACATGCTTAGACCCCCCCCCCCCCCCCCCTTACAGCACCCGACCCAAAGCAGCACTCAATACAATATGTATCAGCTAATCTTTGAATATTCTGTGCCAGTTCATTCACAGGGGACTATAAGCTCCCTGTGGGCAGGGTTTATGTGGTTTTTGTTTACTACTATGTCCCAGTGCCTGACTCAGAATAGACATTCTGTTTATATTTGTGTGTGTGGATGTAAAGAAGGATGGTAAGAGCCTTTCTTAATTTCTTTTCCTTCAGCTGCCTGGGATTTAAACTCTGACCATGAGCTGATTACTCAGTATTTTGAAGGAATAAAGTGGACCTGACTGACTCTGAGGGCAGCATGTGATAAGTGCAGCTGATAGTTGTTGAGCATTTTTGTGAGCCACAAGCACAGTGCTCACCATAAAGATCTCACTTGGCCAGGCACAGTGGCTCATGCCTGTAATCCCAGCGCTTTGGGAGGCTGAGGAGGGAGGATCGCTTGAAGCTAGGAGTTCAAGACCAGTCTGGACAACACAGTGAGACCCTTGTCTCTACAAAAATAATAATAAAGCTCTCACTGACTCCTCATCCCATTTCATAGATAAGGAAACTGAGGCCCAGTGGGAGCACCTGCTTCTCCTTACAAGAGGAGATCTAAAGTAGTGGTTAAGGCCGGCCACGGTGGCTCATGCCTGTAATCCCAGCACTTTGGGAGACCAAGTCAGGTGCACCTCCTGAGGTTGGGAGTTCAAGACCAGCGTGGCTAACATGTTGAAACCCCATCTTTACTAAAAATACAAAAAAAAAAAAAAGTAGCTGGGTGTGGTGGCGCATGCCTGTAATCCCAGCTACTTGGGAGGCTGAGGCAGGAGAATCGCTTGAATCCAAAAGGCGGAGGTTGCAGTGAGCTGAGATTGCATCACTGTACTCCATCCAGCCTGGGTGACAGAGCAAGACTCTGTCTCAAAATAAAATAAAATAAAATAAATAAAGTAGTGGGTAAAAACTGGAACCTTGGAGCTCCTCTGCTTGGATTAGATCCCCACCCCAGCACTTTCTTCCTGTGTGACCTCCAGCCTGCGACTTATTTGTTCAACTTCTCTCTTTTTTTTTTTTTTTTTTTTTTGAGACGGAGCCTCGCTCTGTTGCCCAGGCTGGAGTGCAGTGGCGCAGTCTCGGCTCACTGCAAGCTCCGCCTCCCAGGTTCACGCCATTCTCCTGCCTCAGCCTCTCCGAGTAGCTGGGACTACAGGCGCCTGCCACCACGCCCGGCTAATTTTTTTTGTATTTTTAGTACAGACGGGGTTTCACCGTGGTCTCGATCTCCTGACCTCGTGATCCGCCTGCCTCGGCCTCCCAAAGTGCTGGGATTACAAGCGTGAGCCACCGCGCCGGGCTCAACTTCTCATCTGTAAAATAAGAATGCCGATATTCCTCCTTAGAGGGTCGCTGTGAGGGTTAGGAGAGAGAATTCATATGCAGCACTTAGAACAGCGCCTTGTGCAGTGAGCATTCCGATTGTGGTTGTTATTAGCCAGCTAAAGCCGTTCGGTTGTGTTTCCAAAGCTGGCTGGAAGAGTCCAGCAACCGCGTTTAATCATTAAGCTGCATTGCCTCTGTGAGCTAGCGCCTCCTCTGCACGGGCCAAGGAGCCCGCCTTTGGATTGTACGGTTCTGAATGAAGCATCCAGGCGCAAGCTCAGGGCAGGGGATGGTGTGGGCACAAGTCCAGCCCTGGCTCTGTCAGTGAACAGGTGGCCTGTGCCTGAATCCGAGGTAATAGGCGAGCCGCCTTTGTTACCTTTGAGTTTTCCTTCAAGCCCATTCAGACTCCTCAGACCACGTGTCTGATGAGTAAGGAGGCCTTTTTTTTTCCCTCCCCCAAAGGGACTGTTGGCAAAACAGCTTTCTTTGGGAACGCGCCTGTTCACGACGACCAGCCATCTCCTGGGGAACTCCAGTGGCTGGCGTGTTTCTGCGGCTGTTGAATAAGTCGCTGTTAGGAGCTGGCACGGCAGGTTCCCGTTTCCGCATTCCAGACACCCACAGCGGGCTGGGGGCGGGCACCACCGAGGTCGGCCTGGAGAGCCAAGGCAGGTGGCCTCGCCCTGGGAGGACCCGGGACAGGAGGAGCCCACCTGGGGCTCCCCTGACAGCCACCTGCCCACTTTGTGATCAGAGCCGTGTTCGGGGAGTCTTTCAGGTGAGCGATATTTATTAAATGTGGCAGTGACTTGCAGAGAAAGTTAATCATGTTTCTTCCTCTCCGGAGTTAGTTGGCTTTTTTTTTCCCCCCCTCTTCTCCCTGAAATGTTTACCTGTCTGCTCCTAACTGCGAAGAAAGAGTGGGCCGGGTGTTGAGGGACTGAGAAAAATAAAAATGGAGGACCTTTCTCCCAAGGGAAGGAATCGGTGACTCTTTTAGTGAGTTGAGCTCCTGCTGGATGCAGACTTCTGTGCCGGGGCTGGGGGCGATCCCAGCCTGGTGTAGACGAGCTCTGTGGTCTCACCTGAGTCCCCTTTCCTCTTTGGGCCTCAATTTCCTCTTGTGAAATGGGAACTAGCAGCAGTGCCCAATGAGTCACCTGTGTAAAGTGCTTCAAGCCTGGGCACTGAGCGGTGCTCAAGTCCCCCCTCCTCAACCCCAGGCCCCCATTTTCCATGTGTGACCTTATCTCTGACCTCTCAGCTGCTTGCTTGCTGTACCCCAGCTGCACTGGCCTCCTGCTGTTCCTCCCTCAGAGACTTTGCCATGGCTGTTCCCTGTGCCTGGAACACTTCCCCTAGAATCCCCAGCACCGCCTCCCTCCCTCCCTCCCTCAAGTCTCTGTTCAGATGTCACTTTCTCCATGAGGCCTCTCTCCTTATTAAATTACACCTTCTCCCTCACCCTCACCCTTACTCATTGCTTTATTTTTCTTCATAGCATTTATTTCCACTTGACATATTTTGTCTATGCTCTGCTTCCCAGCTCTAGGCTCCATAGAAGCACAGGCACTTTTGTGTCCATCCTTGTAGAACTGTTGCTGGCACGTGGTAGATGCGGGCTAAATTATGATATGAACGAATTTATATCAGGTGCAACATGATCCAAGGATGGGTGGCCAGCCCTGTTTGGGGTTTGAGGAGGGTGTCAACTTTTCCAGGAACCTGTGGCCGTGGGTGAGGCGGCATGCGCAGATGCCTCCCCCTGGTCACCCAGTGGCTCTCTGGCACCTGCCTGCAGCATCCAGCCCTCTCTGCCTTCCTGTCCTGCAACTCCTGCAGTCTGTGCAGCCCAGGCCTGGTAGTGACTCATCCGGGCAGCCTGGGTGCCTGTGGCATGGAACAGGAAAGCTTGGCCTAGTAAATGGAGAGGATGTCAGGTTCATTTAGGTGGAGAAGGCTGTGTGGAATACACCACCCATATACACACATCTCATGTATATCTCCAGCCCCTGCTTGCTGTTCCTGCAGGGGGAGGCCAGGGAATGTCTGAGAAGTAGCAATTAACCAGCCAGGCACAGTTGAGCCATCTCCCCTGCTTTAATGGGTAATAATTCTTGCTCTGGGGCTGAGCAAGTTTTAATTAAATGGTGAGCTCGAAGAATCTGACCGTGTAATAGCTGACACGTCCTCATCTGTTTTCTAGCTTCTGGTATCAGCAATTGATTCTGTAAAAATATCCTGGGCAGGGCTTCCCCGAGCTCTGTGAGTGAGGTCAGTGGCCCTCTTAGATTTCTCCCAGCGTGAGGCACCAGGGGACCGAGGTGCTGATGGACTTCGCGCCGCTGTAGCATACATCATCTCATGTCAGGACCTGCTGCTATTTTAAGAATGTGTAGAGCAGGAGGGAAGCTCTTCTACAACATTTAACACGTGTCCCTTGAGCTCCCAGTGTGGGAGTTTGGGGTTGAGTTGGGGACCCTCCTATTACACTTATTTCATATAATGCCTGAGCCCCAACACTGTGGGCACAGTACTTCTCTGGGCCACAAGTTCCTTATCTGGAAAATGGGGATAATTAATAGATGATTAAACGAGAATTCAAAGTGAGATCAGGTGACTCAGCGCTGTGTCTAGTGCATAGATAGCAAATTAGATTTAAAAAAGATAATTCTTTTTATGAATTCTTTTTAAGCCCCTTTTTAATGTTTTCGGTCTGTCCTTTTTTGTGCTCACCCCCCACCCGGCTCCACCCCTATGTCAGCATCCTCCCGCAATCCTTCACCCATGGTAACAATGAAGGACTGTATGTATCTTTCCACATTTTTCTCCATGGTTATATAATCCTATAGGAGATAATATTACACTTATTTTCTTGCATTTTGCTCTTCTCACATAGCAGTGCCATGTGGTAATGCCTCTGAGTCCTTGCATAGTGCTTAGATTTGCTCTTTTTAGTGGCTGCGTAACACCCAGTGGTGTGGATGCACCATAATTGATTTGGCCAAGACATCACTGATGGGCATTCCCTTTGCTTCTAGAGTATTTTTCACCTCAAATTATTATTTTTATTGATAGCCTTCTTTAATTAGATTGCAGGTGTCCAACCTGTTTGGCCACCTTGTTAAGCTCTAGGCCTTTGAGAATGAATATGAAGTAACAGTAGTATAATGATGCCTCTCATCCAGATAGAAGATGTATTTTTGGAGGGTTCTCACCAGGTCCAGCACTGTGTTGAACCAAAAAGCATTTTTTAAATGCTTTTTCATTATTAGACTAATTAATAGATTCATCACACTTATCCAGATTAGTTGTGTTTAATGTTCTTATTAAGAAATAAGAGTGAAAGGACAGTTCATATTTTTTCATATTAACAATCTTGGTTGGAAATCAGAATGTGCAAGAGATTTTTGTTGGAATTTGTGATCGATTGTATGTTTCTTTTTCAGGTGGCACTTTAGTTAGGGACTGTGATTGTGTTCAGGAAACTTGTACAGTGTTGTACCCAGATAGAGGTTTGTTCTAGTTATCTGTTGCTGCACCACAAGCCACCCCCAAACTTAAGACCTTAAAATGACAGCAGTTTCTTATTTCTTGTGAACCTGTGGTTGACTGGGGCTCAGCAGGATGGTTCTTCTGCTGGTCTTCCTTGGGGTCTGTTATGTGGCTGCAGTCAGAGGGTGGATGGGGTTGGAGCATTCAAGATGGCTTTACTGAAATGGCACCTTGGGAATGGCTGGGTCCATGTCTGTCCATAGTCTTGGGACCTCTCCTTTCATGTGGCCTGGCCAGCCTGTAGGTGGACTTAAAACATGGCAGCCGAGGGCTTTTGTGAGCCTTCTTAAGGCATAGATTTAGAACTGGCCCCACATCACTTCTACTTCATTCTGTTAGTTAATGTGAGTTGAAGAGTCAGCCCAGATTCAGTATGGGAGGGATATCACAAAACAAGTTCCAGGAGTTGTGGTCCACTGGGGGCACCTTTCTGTCCTGGCTACCACGGGGTTCATTTTCTCATGTAAGAAGTGCAGAGCTCAGCAGGCTAAGGTGGTGCTCACCTTACCCTCTCTCTGCTGCTCCAGGTCTCTCCTTATCTGTGTCACCATCCTTAGCCTCCTATTCATAAAATGGTTGCTCCACCTCCAGCCTGATTTCCTTGTGATAGGCAGGCAGAAGCAGGGTTCTAAGGAAAGGAGACAGCACCTGTATCAAGAAGCCAAAGCCTTGCCTGAAATCCTTAGCAGTTTTCTGCTTGTGACTGTTTGGCTAGAACTTTGTGACATGGCCACTCCTTGCTGCAAGGACATCTACAGTTTTTCAGTTGGGCTCATTGCCACCCTGAGCAAAGGGTCAATAAGGAAGAAGACGGAGAGTCGACATGTTGGGCATGCACCTGCCAACACTCCATCCAGACAGCCACAGAAGTGTTGGGTAAACAGAGGCAGCATACATTCATTTATCAACTGTTTAGTAAATTCCTGGCATGGGCAGGGCACTGGGCTTCTCCCAAAGACTGTAAGAGTGTGCAGGATTATTTGCAGACCTTGACCAGATCATTGCTGAGCTCACCTCTCTCATATCAGTGTTCAAAGTTAGTCTAATGATAAGAATAGTAGCCAGTCTCATTAAGGGCTTACCCTGTGTACAGGAACTGTTATGAATACTTTCCATAAGCCAACTCAGTGAATCTTCACAGTGGCCCTATGAAATGGGCATTATTATCACCCTCTCTTCTCAGAGGCAGAAACAGAGGCACAGAGAGGTTCAGTAACTTGCCATATTTCCTCTGACAAGGGCATGGTGGAGTTGAGATGCAGTCTCTCCTGGTCTGGCTCTGGAGGCGTGTACTGAACCGTTTGGCTATATTGCTTTGGTTAATTACAGGAAACATTTCTTGTTGAAATGAATACGTAATTGACAGCAGAATAAAACATGAAACAAAAACCACTTACTACTCCATCCCCTCCACTCCTGCTTCCTGCCTCATTGGTCTCATCTGTCAGTAACCTAGTATATATTCTTCCTCACCTCTTTCTAAATGCATTAATTTTTAAAATCTTTTTAGAGTCTGGGTCTCACTGTGACACTTAGGCTGGAATAGAATGGTTGTTTGGCTACTTTTTTTCATTTATTTGTAGAGATGGGATCTTGCCATGTTGCCCAGGCTGGTTTCAGACTCCTGGGCTCAAGTGATCCTCCTGCCTTGGCCTCCCAAAGCATTGGCATTACAGGCGTGAGCCACCACACCTGGCCTGTATTCACTTTTTAAAGATGGCCTTTGGACACACAGAATTGGATTAATCATAATGCGTGGTGCATGATACACTGGCATTTTTGGTCCATGAAAAAAATATTTGTCTGTCGTAATGAACAGCCATTAGCCCACTGTTTGCCTAAGAATTTGAATATTACCAGTAACTTACATGTACCTATGTGGTACTTCCCATTCACTTTCCTGCCTGCTCTCTCAGAATTGACCACCATCTTGAATTTTTTGTTTATTATTCTTTGCTTTAAAAGAATGATTTTTGAACTTTATCAAAATATGGCTGAGTGTGGTGGCTCATGTGTGTAATCCCAGCACTTTGGGAGGCTGAGGCAGCAGGATTTCTTGAGCCCAGGAGTTTGAGACCAGCCTGGGCAACATGGCAAGACCTCATCTCTACAAAAAAATTTTTAAAAATTAGCCAGGTGTGGTGGCATGCACTTGTGGTCCCAGCTACTTGGGAGGCTTAGGAGGAAGGATTGCTTGAGCTCAGGAGGTTGAGGCTGCAGTGAGCCTTGTTCATGCCACTGCACTGTAGCCAGGGCGACAGAGTGAAACCCTGTCTCAAAAAAATAAATAAATAAATAAAAGACCAGGCACGGTGGCTCACACCTGTAACCTCAGCACTTTGGGAGGCCAAGGCGGGTGGATCACGAGGTGAAGAGATTGAGACCATCATGGCCAACATGGTGAAACCCCATCTCTACTAAAAATACAAAAAAATTAGCTGGGCGTGGTGGTGCGCACCTGTAGTCCCAGCTACTCAGGAGGCTGAGGCAGGAGAATTGCTTTAACCCAGGAGGCAGAGGTTGCAGTGAGCTGAGATCGTGCCACTGCACTCCAGCCTGGGCGACAGAGCAAGACTCCACCTCAAAAAAAAAAAAAGATATACTGTACATAGTCTTCTGAGACTTGCATTTTTCACCTAATATTATGATTCTAACATTGATTTAGACTGGTACCACTGGGACTCATGCATTTTTATTTACTGCCATGTGAGTATTCCACTGGCTGAATATACCACGTTTTTGTTTTAGGCATTTCCATGCCAATGGACATTTTGTTTTCAGATTTTTTGCGTTCACAGGCTGCTGTGAATATTGTTACACTTCTTGGTGCACATGGACAAGCATTTCTTTTAGGTATGTACTGGACATGAGATTTCTGGATTGTAGGTCATGATAATCTTTCACTTTGCCAGATACTCCTGAGCTGCTCGTTAAGCATCACACCAAGGATGAATTTCTTTTATTCTGTATCCTTGTCACATTTGGTTTTGTAAAACTTTTTTACTTTTGCCAGCCTAGTGGATAGGAAATGAAATCTCATTGTGGTTAATTTACCCCTGAAGACTAGTAAGGCAGAATATCTTTTCATTCATGTTATTGCTTGTTCATCACATCTGCTTTTTTTTCTTTCTTTTTTTTTTTTTTTTTTTTTTTAGGTGGAGTTTTACTCTTGTCACCCAGGCTGGAGTGCAGTGGTGTGATTTTGGCTTACTGCAACCTGCACCTGCTGGATTCAAGCAATTCTCCTGCCTCAGCCTCACAAGTAGTTGGAATTACAGGCACCTGCCACCACACCCAGCTAATTTTTGTATTTTTAGTAGAGATGGGATTTAATCATGTTGGCCAGGCTGGTCTCAAACTCCTGAGCTCAGGTGATCCGCCTGCCTCAGCCTTCCAAAGTTCTGGGATTACAGGTGTGAGCCACAGTGCCCAGCCACTTTTGCTTCTTTTTCCTATTGAATTGTAGGTGTTCTTTATATACTGTGGCTACTAATCCTGGGGTGGCAGCCTATTTAACCTAATGAAAGTTTATGATCCTCAGGTCATCCTTTCTGTGGTTGTTTTCTCTCCCCTGCTATTCTCCCCCCAATTCCATGATACCTTTTTGTGTACCCCCAGCTCACAGTGATTCACTCTTTGAAACAGTCCTCAACTTCTGGGCATTTGTGCATGTTAGTACAGATATATGACTATACCTGTTCTACCCACTGTGCCATTGCATTTTGGTCTCAGATATATCTGTTAGGATTAGTTTCAACTGCAGGCTGGCCGTGGTGGCACACACTTGTAATTCCAGCTACTCAAGAGGCTGAGGTAGGAGAATTGCTTGAATCCAGGAGGCGGAGGCTGCAGTGAGCCAAGATTAGTTCAACTGCATATAATTTAGTTTCAACAAAGTGACAGTGGCCTAAGCAAGAGAGCTAATTTCTCTCTCACATAAAGGAGCCCCATCATAGACAGGCGAGCCTGTGTTCTCATCAGGGACCCAGGCTGCTTCCACCTTCTGGCTCCACCACCCTTATCCTGCCACCTCATGGTATGAGACGGCTGCCCAACCTCCAGCCAGTACGTCCCAGGAGGCAAGTAAGAAGAAGGGAGACTTAAGTTGTAGCAGCAAGTCTCCTTACACCTTTGCCCAGAATTTAATCTCAGTACTATATGTAACTGCAGGGGAACCTGGGAAATGTAGTTTTATTTCCCATGGCCTTATTCTTAGCTAAAATTTAGATTTGATTGCTAAGTTAAAAGGGGAGACTCAATATTGGAGTAGGCAGCCGGTAATGTCACTAGTTATGAGGTGTTCCCTAATAGTGGAGCTGAAAGGAGTCATCAGACACCAGAATGGTAGCTGTAGATGATGCCCTCCCCACTTTTGGTTCTTTGATTAATTACACAGATATTTATGGACCACCTGTTTTGTACAGGCACTATTCTGGGAACTGGGAAGAGAGTAATGGAAAAGCAAACGAGGTCTCCACCCTCGCAGAGCTTGTATTTTAAAAGAGCAGCTAGATAGTAAGAAAGTCAGTTACTTAGTGAGTCAGAGATAAGGGGTGTGAAGAAAAATAAAGGAGGGCTGGGCATAGAGGCTCTCAACTGCAATCCCAGCACTTTGGGAGGCTGAGGCAGGAGGATTACCTGAGCCCAGGAGGTCGAGGCTGCAGTGAGCCAAGATTGCACCGCTGCATTCCAGCCTGGGTGACAGGGCAAGACCCTGCCTAAAAAAAAAAAAAAAATTGCTTTACCTCTTACTAACTCATGACCACTCTGTTTTCTTCTATATCCACCACCATCCACCCCCTACTGTATTATTTTAAAGCTAAATAGTTCAGTATCTACAAGATAAGGATTCTTTAAAGACATAACGACAAGACCATTTTAATCATGAAAATAATTAACATTAATTGCTTACATCATCTGGTATCCACACAGTGTTAACATCTCAGATCATCTCATAAATATCTTTCTAGAATTGGTTTGTTCTAATCAGGACCCAACAGGGTTCACCATTGGAGTTGGTTCATCTGCTTGTGAAGCCTCATTTAATCTATGGCTTCTCCTTCCCTCCAGCTCACTGCAACCTCCGTCTCCCGGGTTCAGGCGATTCTCCACCTCAGCCTCCTTAGCGGCTGGGATTATAGGCATGTACCACCATGCCCAGCTAATTTTTTTGTATTTTCAGTAGAGATGGGATTTCACCATGTTGGCCAGGCTGGTCTCAAACTCCTGACCTCAAATGGTCCCCCCACTTCCGCTTCCTAAAGTGCTGGGATTGCAGGAGTGAGCCACCACACCTGGCTTGTTTTTTCTTTCTTCTTCTCTTGCAGTTTATATGTTGAGAAAAGCCATGTCATTTGTCCTGTATATGATCAGGCCTGGATCTGACCGATCATAGTGTTTAACTTACTCTTCGATCTCTGTGTTTCCTATAAATGAATCATTGGATTTGCAGAGTAGGTGAGTTTCAGTTTTGAGATGTACACACACACACACACACACACACACACACACACACACTCTTTTTGGTGGGGAGTGCTAGCCGTCCTCCTAGGTGTTACTGTGTATGTCCATTAGGTATGTAAAGCTGGAGGCCCCTTTCTGTATTCTTGGCGTTAGTGGCCGTGGATGACCATTGTTCAGAGCCATTATTTCATTTGGGGCGTACAAATTCTGTCCACCTTTTCATTTATTAGTGGGACTATTCCTCTAGAGAGAGCCTGCCCCTCATCTATTATTCAGTTATCCTCAGGGTACTGGCTCTTTTGAACTTTTGTTTGCCTTAGAAATGACTGTTGAACAATTGGGCTGGTTTCTAATCTGGTTTTTTTTTTTTCCTGCAGAGATTCAAATCTTCTTTGTTTTTATGTTAATTCATTTGACATTTGCCGGTCTCCGCCACTGCTCATACCCTGTCCTGAGCTTGCCAGTAAACAGGTGAACCAGTCCAGTCATCTCATTGTGTGGGCACGGCTGCTCCAGGCCTTACCTTTGACCGGGTGGGGCCTTGTGGGTGTTTGTCAGAGTAATGAGATTGTTGACATTCCCATCTTTCTCTCTCTTTCCCCTGTCATGCATTGTCAGACCTTATAGTCTTTGGTGAGTTCCTGCTCTACGCCAAGGAATTAGTCTTTTATGCTTGGGGCAAGAGGTTTTTGAGTATTTGGATTTCTTCTGATCTGAAACTCCATTCCTAGACAAAAGAGCAATAAAGGGCTCTGCTCCATTGCAGAGGCAAGCCCTGGTAACCTGGCCAGGGGCGAGCTCTGACCCCAGCCACTGTTGTCTGGGTCATAAATTCTTGAGAGCAGTAGCACGCTTGAAATCATTTAGATGCTTTGGGATCAGTTATTCATTATATTGCACAATATCTAAGGGCCTCTTTGCTGCTAGAGATTATAACACATTCCTTCTGGGGGCAGAAGATTTATTGTGCAGTGATGTGCAAACTCATTCATTCATTCCATTGTTAACTTCAGCAAATATTTACTGAACATCACATATGCTTCCAGTGCCAGGGACGGAGCCTGAGAAGGTCTGTCCTCCTGGAGTTTATTGTTTAGGTTGGGGGACACAGTCAAGGAAGAAGTAAACAGATTAATAAGATAATTTCAGATGGAGATGAATAATGCTGTGGAATCAGAAAAGCAGAATGGTGAGAGAGACGCACCTGGAAGTGGAAGGGATTGTGGGAGGCTGGACAACTGGGGTGGTTGGGGGAGAGCCTCCCCGGGGTGGTGACATGCCAGCCGAAAGTGGAGTGGTATGCAAAGGTGCCAGCCTTGTGAAAGATCAGGGAAGAGCTTTCCCAGCAGAGGGAACAGCAGGTGCAAAGGCGCTGAGGCTGAAATGAGTTTGACGTGTGAAGGAGTGCGGGATGGGGGTGGAGAGGAGGGGGAGGGCGGGCGACGGGGGGAGCCTGGTGAGGGTGTGGGTTTGATTCAGAGTGTCCTCCCATGCCCTCTGGCTGATACGAGAAGCATAGATTGAAGGTGGGAATGGAAGTAGGGCAATGAGGGGCAGCCTGTACTGCAGTGAGGAGAGAAGTCAAGTCACAGATGAGAGTGGTGGCACTGGGGACAAGAAGGGGGTGGCCCAACAGAACTTGTTTAGGGATTGGTCATGGTGGGTGGTGAGTAGGCTGAAAGGTTTACCAGCGGGTTCAGGCTTTGGTCTGCAGGATTTTGTGGTAGTAAGGATAGCCCCAGTCCCCTCTAAGATGGACTGAGGTTTCCTCCCCCACTCCCTTTTTTTTTTTTTGAGATAGTCTTTCTCTGTTGCCCAGGCTGGAGTGCAGTGGCAGTGATCTCGACTCACTGCAATCTCTGCTTCCCAGGTTCAAGCGATTCTGGTGCCTCAGCCACCTGAGTAGCTGGGACTGCAGGTGTATGCCACTACACCTGGCTAATTTTTGTATTTTTAGTAGAGACAGGTTTTGCTATGTTGGACAGGCTGGTCTGGAACTCCTGGCCTCAAGTGATCCTTCTGCCTTGGCCTCCCAAAGTGCTGGGATTAGACGCGTGAGCCACTGCACCCAGCGTCTTTCTCTCTCTCTCTCTCTCTGTCTCTTTTTTTTGTAGAGACAGGGTCTTGCTGCATTGCCCAAGCTGGTATCAAACTCCTGGCCCCAGGTGATCCTTCTGCCTTGGCCTCCCAAAGTTGCTGGGATTCTAGATGTGAGCCACTGTGCCTGGCCAAGAGCTGAGGTTTTCTACTACACACATCTTGTCTAGCCCTCATATGGTAGACTCTTAATTTCCATTTCACCCCTGAAGAAACTGAGGTCCAGAGAAGTGAAGTCCTTGATCCTTGTCACATAGGCTGCTGGGGCTGGATTGGAATGTGGGTGGCCCCACCCACAGTCTGACCATGCTCCCTTCTTCTCCCTCACTCCAACCACAGCTGTTAATTTATGATATTGACACAGCCTGTGTCCAGGAGGAGCCAAATGTCAGTGTCATACATATCTGAAGTCAGGAGGGGATCAAGTCCATATCGGTGGCCTTTCCACCATTCCCACTAACCTGGATTCCAATACGCCTTTTATGACAGTAATTATTACAGGGCAGAAAACGGGGACTTTCAATTGCTGACAGCTTTACACGTGGCCCAGATAAGGTGTGCATCTAGGCCCTGGACTTTGAGCACTGAGCCTGCTTAACTGATTGGGCTGAAAGTGTTCTCACCCATCAAATCCTCCTTATCACCTTCTCCAGAACTCCACCTGTAAAGGGAGCTCACCACCCACAGGGTGTGTGTTGTATGTGACGCCTTAGCCAGCCAAATGGCTTTACTTGGTGTCCTCTCAGAAGAGGTGTGACCTCCTTCTCTTAGCATGGTCTCCTGTGGAAAGTCGTGTTGAGTTTGATGCTGCCTCTGCTTGCGTTTAGGCCTCATGACAAGGATTGTATGTTGATCGATTTTTTAAAAGTGTTTTTAAAAAATCTTTACTGCTTTAAAATGTACAGAAGCCACACGCTGACTGTAAGCCGTTCCAACAGCAGAGCAGTATGTAGAGAAAGCATAGGCTGGACACGCCTGTAATCCCAGCACTTTGGGAAGCTGAGGTGGGCGCATCACCTGAAGTCAGGAGTTCCGAGACCAGCCTGACCAACATGGCGAAACCGCATCTCTCCTAAAAATAAAAAAATTAACCAGCTGCAGAGGTGTGCACTTGTAATACCAGCTACTTGGGAGGCTGAGGCAGGAGAATCGCTTGAACCCCGGAGGTGGAGGTTGCAGTGAGCTGAGATCGCGCCACTGCACTCCAGCCTAGGTGACAGTGAGACTCCGTCTCAAAAAAAAAAAAAAAAAAAAAAAAGCATGAAGATCTGCTTCATTGTCTTGACCCAATGGCCTAGCTTTGCCCCCAGGTCCTGCCCAGATGCATATTAAGTGCACACTTCCAGGTCTTGGTCTGTGCACTGGATTGTTTGTTAAGAGCCAGAGTGCCTGGGTTCAAGTCCTAGTATTGCTATGTACTGACTGTGTGAACTTGGGCCTTTACTTAATCTCTCTGTGCCTTGATTTCTCCATCTTTAAAATGATGGTGATGGTCCCAACCTCAAAGGCTTTTAAGGATTTACCCTGTTAATGTATTAATAAAAAGTTAGAGTAGTGCCTGGCATGTTTGATAAGCACAGGTGATCCTCGATGGGGTTATGTTCTGATGTAGCCATTATACGCTGAAATTACCCTTAAGTCAAAAGCGCATTCACACCTGTCATCCCAGCACTTTGGGAGGCTGAGGCGGGCAGATCACTTGAGGTCAGGAGTTCGAGACCAGCCTGGCCAACATGGTGAAACCCCATCTCTACTAAAAGTACAAAATTAGCCGGGTGTGGTGGCAGGTCCCTCTAATCCCATCTACTCGGGAGGCTGAGCCAGGAGAATCACTTGAGCCTGGGAGGCGGAGGTTGGAGTGAGCTGAGATTGTTGCCACTGCACTCCAGCCTGGGTGATAGAGTGAGACTCCATCTCATAAATAAATAAATAAATGCATTCAATACACCTCACCTTCCAAACATCATAGCTTAGCCTAGCCTTCCTTAAATGTGCTCAGAACACCTGCATTAGCCTATAGTTGGGGAAAAATCATCTAACACAAAGCCTATTTTATAGTAAAGTGCTGAGTGTCTCACGTACTGCTTATTGCTGGCCTGGAAAAAGTTCAAAATGCAAAGTACATTGAAATTGCAGCCATTTGCGCCATGGTAAAGTCAAAAAATTGCAAGTCAGAGACTGTCTGTACTCATGTCTTGGGGTTTTTTGTTTTTTTTTTTTTTTTTTTTTTTTTTGAGACAGAGTCTTGCTCTGTCATCCAGGCTGGAGTGCAGTGGTGCGATCTTGGCTCACTGCAACCTCCACCTCCCAGGTTCAAGTGATTCTCCTGCTTCAGCCCCCCGGTAGCTGGGACTACAGGTGTGTACCACCACACCTGGCTGATATTTTTTTGTATTTTTAGTAGAGACGGGGTTTCACCATTTTGCCTAGACTGGTCTCGAATTCCTGAGCTCAGCAATCTGCCCACTTCAGCCTCCCAAAGTGCTAGAATTACAGGTATGAGCCACCGAGCCTGGCCAGCTATTTTTTTTATTACACATCTCTGTGAGTACTGCGGTTTGTTTTATAGAGGTACTCTAGGTATGCCGTCCTGCAGATTACACTTGAGTAGTCTGGCTTAAGAGATCCCCTCATGTCTGTGGGTCAAGGTCTGTGGCATTCTTTTTAATGGCTACACAGCATTCCACTCTATTTGTTCCCTGTTGTTGAATATACTGGCTGTTCCCATCTTTCATTATTGGAACTCTGAACATCTCATACACAAAAATCATTTGTTTGCTTCTGAAGTTTTTCTTGGGACAAAGTCCTAGAGTTGCAATTCCTGAAACAAAGTGTCTATTTTTAAAGATTTGTGGCTGGGCGTGGTGGCTCATGCCTGTAATCCCAGCACTTAGGGAGGCCAAGGCGGGAGGACCACCTGAGGTCCGGAGTTCGAGACCAGCCTGGCCAACATGCTGAAACCTCGTCTCTACTAAAAATACAAAAATTAGCTGGGCATGGTGGCAAGCGCCTGTAATCCCAGCTACCCGGGAGGCTGAGGCAGGAGAATTGCTTGAACCCGGGAGGCAGAGGTTGCAGTGAACCGAGATTGCGCCATTGCACTCCAGACTGGGGGACAAGAGTGAGACTTCATCTCAAAAAAAAATAATAATAATAATAATAAAGACTTGTGATATTTTTTGCTGACTTATATTCCAGAAAGGTCCAGTACAGGAGTCCTGGTTTCCTGGATCCTCACCAACACTGGGCTCACACTGCTTCTTTCCCTCCCCACACTTTTTTGTGTGTGTGTGTTTGTGTGTGGAGATGGATCTTGCTCTGTTGCCCAGGCTGGTCTTGAACTCCTGGCCTCAAGCGATCCTCCCCCATCGGCCTCCCAAAGTGTTGGGATTACAGGCATCAGCCACCATCCACGCCCAGAATGCTTTTTAATCTTTGCTATTTGGGTAACCAAAAGTTACCAAAGTAACTAATAATTTCCATTTATTTGATTTCTGGTGAAGTTTATTGTATATGTATCTGTTTATTAATTATGTTATTTCCTAGTTAATTACCTATTTCTCTGGGGAGTATTTTTATTTCTTGTTGATTTGTGGAAGATTTCTTTACATGTTGAAGATATGAATCATTTTGTTATGTTGCAAATTTATATTCCTAAATTGTTTATCTTTTAGTTTTGTTTTTGTAAACATTCAGAGGCTTCTTAATTTTTGTGTTGTTAGAGCTATTTTTCCTTTGTGTTTTTTGTTTTGTTTGTTTTATGTATGCTTTGGCATTCATTTTAGGATGAGATAAATATTTTCTTCCTAGTTATTTTATGGCTTTGTTTTTACATCTAGCATCTGATATTTATTTTGGCATTGGTTGTGAGATAAAGATCTAACTCCTAGGCCAGGCACAGTGGCTCACACCTATAATCCCAGCACTTTGGGAGGCAGAGGCAGGAGGATCACTTGAGGCCAAGAGGCCAGGAGTTTGACACCAGCCTTGGCAACATAGTGAGACCCCACCTCTACACAAAATAAAAAACCTAGCTGGGTGTGGTGGCGCACACCTGTGGTCTCAGCTACTGGCAAGACTGAGGTGGGAGGATTGCTTGAGCCCTGGAGCTCAAGATTATAGTGAGCTGGGATTGCGCCACTGTACTCCAGCCTGGGCAACAGAGTGAGACCTTGTCTCTTAAACAAATCCATCCAGGCGGGCGGATCACAAGGTCAGGAGATTGAGACCATCCTGGCTAACATGGTGAAACTTCGTCTCTACTAAAAATACAAAAAATTAGCCTGGTGTGGTGGCAGGCGCCTGTAGTCCCAGCTACTCGGGAGGCTGAGACAGGAGAATCGCTTGAACCCAGGAGGCAGAGGTTGCAGTGAGCCAAGATCGCACCACTGCACTCCAGCCTGGGCGACAGAGTGAGACTCCATCTCAAAAAAAAAAAAAAAAAATCCAACTCCCCCACCTCGATAGTCAATGAGTTGTCCCTATCCTACTGACTAAATAATCCATTCTTTCCCACTAATATGAAACTCAGGTTTACTGTGAGCCAGGCCCTGGTCTGTCAAGTTTACCTTTCAGTCTCCTGCCGTAACTCAATGAAGCAGATTGATAATATTCCCATTCACAGCAAGAAAACCGAAGCACAAAGAGGTGTCATTTCTTGCATGATATTTCACAGCTGGGGCAGAGCCTGGTTGGAAATATTGCAGATTTATTTAATAACCAGCCCCCTTATTTGTAATATGTTTTCAGCAGTTTTTCCTGCAGTTTCTTGCCAAATCTCCCTTTTGTCCACCTGTAATGGCCTGCAGCATTTGCCCTGTGCTAGAGTTCTATGATTTAGGCCTGTTCTCTGCCTCTGCCCTGGCCAGGACTTCTGTGGCAATGTTAGATGCCAGTGGAGGCTGCTGGCAGGCGTGGACGTCTCAGATGTCTGATCCTGCAGGAGCCCCCTCCACAGGGCCCTGGCTAGGCAGGGACGAGGATGTTTCCGAATCCCCTTAAGTTAATGGTGGCCACTTAGGCAGCGGAAGTGTCATGAAAGACTCCTCTGTCCCCATGGCTGGGCCAAATCAGGGAAGACGCTGACATCAAGCACAATTGAGAACAAGCAGCAGTAGGCAATGTTCTGGGGCTATTAATTCATCCTGGGGGAAAAAACCTCACAGTGGATTAAATTGGTTTATGTAAAGTGCTGAGAAGAGCCCAGCCTGGGCAACATAATGAAACCTTGTATCTACAAAAAATACAAAAATTGGCTGGGCATGGTGGCATGCAACTGTGGTCCCAGTTACTCGGGAGGCTGAGGTGGGAGGATCACCTGAGCCTGGGAAGGTCAAGGCTGCAGTGAGCCGTGATTGTGCCACTGCACTCCAGCCTGGGCAGCAGGGTGAGACCTGGTCTTACAAAAAAGAAAAAAAAAAAAGAAGAAGAGTGGTTGGCACATAGTAAACACTCACATACATGTTAGTCATTGTTCCTCTGTTTCCAAAGGCAGGAATAAAGTTCCCAGGAGGTGTGTTTAGAATGTGGGTGGGCAGATACCACTCGGGTATTTCCTGAGCACCTACGCCGTGGCACACAAGTGCTGGGGCCATGGTTAGGGCTCAGGACAGGCACAGCCCCCACACGCTTTGAGCTGACATTCTAGAAGGCAGGTGGATCCTAGATACAACAGATACATGATGTAATGTTACGTAGTGAGAAGTGCTAGAGATTGAGGGAGGCTACTGTTTTATCAGAAGTGACCAAGGCAGGCCTCTAAAGAGGTCGCCTTTGAGTCAAGGCCTGAAAGATAAGGAGCCAGCCGTGGAAGGCACATTGCAGACAGAACCACAGATGCAAACCCCGAGGCTGGAGCTTGCAGAGCTTGTTCCCAGCAATTCACAGACACCACTGTGGCAGGAGGGCAGTGGGGGAGAATGGCAGGAGATGGCATCAGAGAGGGAGCCAGATGGAGCCTAGGTTCTTTTGGTTAAAAATAACAGAAACCCACCTTAGACCCACCTAAGCCTCAAAGAATTGTGAGATGCCTCCTAAAGCCTAGGACTGGCACTGTCTCCTGGCGTCAGGATCGATAGGCCCGAGGCCTGGGCAGTTTTCTGTCTCCATCTCCCATCTCTGCCTCTTCTTTATCTCTGCTTTCTTCCCTCTTTGGATTTCTCCAGGCATTTGGCCACCTCTTTGCTCCTTCTTTTATGGGGTTTCCAGGTCATCACCACAGATGGTCACCTCTCATCCAGTGAGCTGTGGCTGGAGAATAAGCATGGCCATCCCACCCGTGCCTGTGTACATGCACAGTTTTCATTCAAAGGGGACTGTAAGGCCAGGTGCAGTAACTCACACCTGTAATTTCAGCACTTTGGGAGGCTGAGGTGGGTGGATCACCTGAGGTCAGGAGTTCAAGACCAGCCTGACCAACATGGTGAAACCCCATCTCTACTAAAAATACAAAATTAGCCAGGTGTGGTGGTGCATGCCTGTAATCCCAGCTATTCGGGAGACTGAGGCAGGAGAATCGCTTGAACCTGGGAAGTGGAGGTTGCAGTGAGCTGAGATCCTGCCATTGCACTCCAGCCTGGGAGATGAGAGAAACTCTGTCTCAAAAAAAAAAAAAAAAAAAAGTTGGAGAGGGGACTCTAGGAAGCCTGGAAGACCCACTCCCCTGCTGTCCTGGCCTAGGGTACATTTCCCTTTTCTCATATGAAGCAACATCATGTCATGGTTAAGAACATGGCCACATTGGCCAGGTGCAGTGGCTCATGCCTGTAATCCCAGCACTTTGGGAGGCCAAGGCAGGAGGATCACGAGGTCAAGAGATTGAAGCCATCCTGGCCAAAATGGTGAAACCCTGTCTCTACTAAAAATACAAAAATTACCTGGGCGTGGTGATGCATGCCTGTAGTCCCAACTACTCGGCAGGCTGAGGCAGGAGAATCACTTGAACCCGGGAGGCGGAGGTTGCAGTGAGCCGAGATCGCGCCACTGCACTCCAGCCTGGGCGATGGAGCCAGACTCTGTCTCAAAAAAAAAAAAAAAAAAGAACATGACCACACTGTCTGGGTTCAGAGCTCTGCCGCCTGCTAGCTGTGTGACTTTGGACTCATCACCTCACTCTCAGGGCTGCGGTTTTCTCACCTGTAAAATGAGGATGCTAAAGGCTTTTGCTTCAGGGTGTGGTTCAGAGCATTAGACAAACTTAGATAAAGGACTTAGTCTGAGCCTGATACACAGTAAGCACTCAAAGTATTAGTTTTCATCATCATCGTTGTCATCCTTATTTTTCCTTCCTGAGGCCGGATAGTGCTCTATAGTTCAAGATAGGACTTGGGAATAAAGAGCCTAGGATTGATCCCAGCTTTACTACCAGCTAGCTCTGTGACCTTGGCCAAGTGAGTAACAGCTTTGGTTTCTTCATCTGCGTAGTAAGGAGAAGAAAGAGCTTACAGGGCTCGATCATTGGATGTATGTTTGTCGTCTGAGATTTGGGGTGACTGGAAATTCAAGAGATCCCAAGTTCCCTGCTTAGTGCAGCCCCAACTCCTGATCACACTTGAATGTGAGCTGATGGCGGGCTTGATGCTAGGGCCTGCCTCACCTCTGTCATGAAGGCTTGCGCAGGGCCTTTCTGTGCTGAGCCTGGTGCTTGCTCCCCATAAGCCCGTCTGCTGCTCCCTCCACTGCGAGCCCTCCCAAGTCTGATCCGCCTGTCCCCAGTACCCCGGCATGCAGCACTTTTCCTTCTTCTCTTGTGAAAGACAGATCTGGAAGAAGCTTCTGGGGAAATGCTGTGTTTGTGTCTGGTTATATCTATTCCCCAGACGGTGATTCTTAAACCTGGCTGTGAGTTGGCATCACCTGGGGAATCTTGGTAACAGTTGGGATTCTCTGGCTTCACTCCTGGAGCGTCTGCTCCCGCAGGTGGAGAGGAAGATCATCTGCTGGTTTGGCCGTCCTACAACCATTCACCATTCTTTTGGGGTTTTCCTTTTGGGAACTGCTCTTCCTCCATCCCGTCCGTTCACTTACTGAGACCGCTGTGTGGAATTTGTTACTTACCCCAGGCACTGGGGATATGGCAGGGAATCTGGAATATGCCCTTGAAACTGGAATTGTGTCTGTTCACAGTACCGTAAGGCTGTCACTTTCTGATTTTTATAATTGTACTGTGATCCAGAGATTCTTCTTAGGAAATACCCACATCTTTAGGGGTTACAAACAAGAGCAAATTAACTGGAAAAGGGAAGCAAACCAGTGTTGGCTGAACAAACATGAAAATGACTACAATTTTTATCTTCAGTTTTGGGAGAATTGTCATGAAGACTCGACCACAGTGTCATCCTTTGTACAGAATAGGGTTCTAATCAGGAGACCAGTGCTCCTGTGCACAGCTTTGAGTGTGAAGATCTAAAAATTTTAGTTGGTAGGATGATTATAGATTATTTTCATTTTCTTCTTTAAACTTTTGTATATTTTTCACATTTTCTAGAAGGGAATTTTAGAAACAGAAGTGGGGAAAAAAACAAAAAAAGCCCCAGGCCAGGCACAGTGGCTCACACCTGTAATCCCAGCACTTTGGGAGGCCGAGGAGGGCAGATCACGAGGTCAGGAAATGGAGACTATCCTGGCCAACATGGTGAAACCTCATCTCTACTAAAATGCAAAATATTAGCCAGGCGTGGTGGCGTGCGCCCATAGTCCCAGATACTCGGGAGGCTGAGGCAGGGGAATCACTTGAACCCAGGAGGTGGAGGTTGCAGTGAGCCGAGATCACACCACTGCACTCCAGCCTGGTGACAGAGCAAGACTGTTTAAAAAAAAACAAAAAAAAAAACCCCACTGTTGTGGAATGTCCTGGTCTACCTGGTTTGGACTTAGAAATGCCTTAGGAGCATCCTGGGCCATTCAGGTCATTCCTTATCTTCCTGCCACAGGAACTGTTTCAAGGAAGGGAGGAGTTGAGTCAGTCCAATCAGAATTAAGACGGGTCTTTCTCTGGAGCTCCCAGGAAAGAAGAGGAGCTTTCTTCCTACGGAGGTGCCAAGTTGTGGAGTGTAAACTTAATGCTGCTGGGGGCCTGGGGACCATCTTTGCTCAAAGGGTCGGGTGTAAAGGAGATGGAAATGATTCATTACAGACAAATTCTTTGGGTAACAACTTTTCAGTAATGGGAGCCAAAACATTGGCCCTTTTTTCCCCCTCAAGTCAGTTTGAATTGGGTCTCTGCCACTTGCAACCAAAAGAGTCCTAAGTAATACAGTAATTTTAGTGGGCCCTATAATCTATATTTAAATTTAAAAAATTCTCTGCCGGGCGCAGTGGTTCACGCCTGTAATCCTAGCACTTTGGGATGCCGAGGCGGTTAGATCACTTGAGGCCAGGAGTTCAAAACCAGCCTGGCCAACATGGTGAAACACTGTCTCTACTAAAAATGCAAAAACTAGCCAGGTGTGGTGGCAGGTGCCTGTAATCCCAGCTACTCAGGGGGCTGAGGCAGGAGAATTCCTTGAACCTGGGCGGTGAAGGTTGCAGTGAGCCAAGATCGCGCCATTGCACTTCAGCCTGAGGAACAGAGTGAGACTTTGTCTCAAAAATAAAATAAAATATAAAAATAAATAAATAATTCTCCACAAATGATTTGTATGAATCAGATATTTGGGAACCACTTTGCTAGACTTTCCTGAGTGGCGGTTCTTAGCTTTATGTGATCAACAGACTGGCCTGGGGAACTTGTTAAAATACAGCAGCTCTGTTCCACATTGCTGGAGATTCTGGTTTGGGGCCTGGGGCCTGGGTATCTGCATTTTGAACACCACCCTGGGTGATTGCATACACATCAAGAGTATGTGTATGCACAGAGCATTCTCGGCCGGGCGCGGTGGCTCACGCCTGTAATCCCAGCACTTTGGGAGGCCGAGGTGGGTGGATTACAAGGTCAGGAGATCGACACCATCCTGGCTAACGTGGTGAAACTCCGTCTCTACTAAAAATACAAAAAAAATTAGCCGGGTGTGGTGGCGGATAACTGTAGTCCCAGCTACTCAGGAGGCTGAGGCAGGAGAATGGCGTGAACCCGCATTCTCAGCTTACAATCCTATTCATAGAGGGGGCCCAGGATCTTTCTCAAATGAATAAAAGTAGAGGTTAAGTCTGGAGTTTTTTTCCTCTTTGGAAAAAAACATTCCTTTCCTGCCCGTGACCCAGCCTTGCACACTGGCCGCTAAACCTGGCGTATCGCATCGTGTTTCAGGAGGAATTTGGTTAGATCTGTGCACTTTATTAGGATAATGGTTGAACCAGTGTGTACCTCCCCAGGTAACTTTGGAAAGAGCTGGATAGAGTTCATGACCAATTCAGAACAAAGTCTGCTCTTAGGAGGAATTTTGCTAATAGTGGGAAATATTCAAGAGGGTAATTACTGACTTAGTTCAAGGTAATTTAAGGTGAATGCATTCCTCGTGTGTGTGTATGTGTATGTGTGTGCGTGCGTGTGTGTGTGTGTGTGTGTGTGTGTGTGCGCGCCATACTTAGTTGAGGTGAAGGAGGGGTGAAAGCCCTTTTACTCGAATGAAAGGAAATCTTTTGAATTGACCTATCGGTTCAGAAAATCCCTTTTCAAATCTTCCCTTGAGCAGCTTTGCTTTTGAGGCCCCTGAAAGCTGGGAAGAAGGGGCTGTGAGGCCTGACTCACTCCATGCTGCTGGCTGTACCCCCAGGCACGTGTGATTTTGCCATTGTCTGAAGTCTTGCTTTCCCCAGAATTTGTGCCCCATGCTGAGTTCCTACAGCTCAGCCACCAGGAATTAGGGCATGGGTTAGCCAGGATTATTCAAATTTAATCTGATCATCGTTAAACATTTTTGCTTGCATCCCCCCCCAAAAGAATTTTGATAAGCCCCTATATACCTCCTTGTACACTGTAAAGCTAACATCTAAAATAATCTTATGGTAACTTTAAATTTGTCTTATTTGTGGGAGAAGAAAATAGTACACATTTTGAAGGTCGAATGTAATTGAAATATTTTATGATGTGGTTAGATAAAAAAAAGTTTTGACTACCTTATTGAGTAAAGCACACAGAGGCTGAAAGCAATCATGCAAATTTTTCCCTGGGAATTTTTTCCTGGTGGATCTAGAAAAATTTGATGGTCCTGAAAAATGTTCCCTTTGAACAAATCAGAGCCACTAACGTATATTGCTTTGACATTCATGATCCTACTATGGTTCAGAAAATCCTATTTTTGAAGCCAAATTTCATGTTTGGCAGAAAGATACTCAAGTCAGGGAAAGACAAGCAAGTCTGGGGGTTTAAGTAGCTTTTTATTGTTCACTAAAGGCTACTTCCCGGAAACCAATATTGATGTTGTGTGTTTGGAGTCCTGGAGGTTTACGCATCTCTCAGTAGTGCTCCTTGGGAAAATGGGGGAGTGCACAATAGCAGGTGGGCAGTGGGGAAGGAGACAGGCTGGTTTGCAGCCAGACCAGCAGACAGGCTGGTTTGCAGCCAGATCAGTTTTAGGAAGAGGAACTTGTGGATGTTGAGGATCTGAAGATTGCTTCCCTTGAAAACACTGTTTTCAAGATACTCCTGTATCTGTTAAGTTTCTGTAAACCCCTAGTGATAAGCGCATCCAAGTGTGAAGCCTCTCGGCTTTAAGAACCAGACGGTTTCTTATGGAGCAGGAAGTCCAGAGGTGATTAGGTTACAGAAGTTGTCACCACCACCGCCTGTATGTGTGTATATATACACACGTGCCATAAAAGTCACCCATTCGGAACATGCATTTCAGGCTGGGCGCAGTGGCTTGTGCCTGTAATCCCAGTACTTTGGGAGGCCAAGGCAGGCAGATCTCTTGAGGCCAGGAGTTCGAGACCAGCCAGGGCAACATGGCGAAACCCTGTCTCTACTAAAAATACAAAAATTAGCCAGGCATTGTGGCACATGCCTGTAGTCGCAGGTACTTGTGTAGCTGAAGCACGAGGATTGCTTGAACACAGGAGGTGGGGGTTGCAGTGAGCCGGGATCACACCACTGCACTCCAGCATGGGTGACAGAGTGAGATGCTGTCTCTTAAAAAAAAAAAAGGCCGGGCGTTGTGGCTCACGCCTGTAATCCTAGCACCTTGGCAGGCCGAGGTGAGTGGATCACCTGAGGTCGAGAGTTTGAGACCAGCCTGACCAACATGGAGAAACCCCGTCTCTACTAAAAATACAAAATTAGTGAGGTGTGTTGGCACATGCCTGTAATCCCTGCTACTTAGGAGGTTGAGGCAGGAGAATCGCTTGAACCTAGGAGGCGGAGGTTGCCGTGAGCCGAGATCGCACCATTGCACTCCAGCCTGGGCAACAAGAGCAAAACTCTGTCTCAAAAAAAAAAAAAAAAAAAAAAAGAATATGCAATTCAGCTGTTTTTGGTAAATTTGTAAAGCTGTATAACTATCACCACAATCCAGTTTTAGAATATTACCACCACCCCAAAAGATATCCATCTTGTACCTCTTTGCAGGCAGTCCTTGCTTCCATGCCTAGGCCCAGGCTACCACTAACCTGCTCTTTGTCTCTGTAGATTTGCGTTTCCTGAACATTTCAAATACATGCAGTCATATAGTATGTAGTTTTTTCTGTACCAGGCTTCTGTCACTTAGCATAACGTTTCTGCGCTTCCTCCAGGTGATAGCTCGTATCAGTCGTTCATTTGTTCTTATTGCTGAATAACATTCTATTGTATGGGTAAACCACATTTTGTTTATTCGTTAACCATGAATGGATAATTTCATTACCATTATTCATTAATGGATACTTGGATTGTTTCCAGTTTGGGCTATTATGAGTAGTGCTGTTATAGACATTTATGTTCAGGTCTTTGTGTGGACATGTTTTCATTTCTGCTCGGGAGTGGAATTACTGGGTCATTTAGTAACTCTGTTTAACTTTTTAAGAAACTGCCAGATTGTTTTCCAAAGTGGCTGCGCCATTTTCATAGATAGGGTCTCATGATGTTGTCCAGGCTGGAGTACAATGGCTATTCACAGGCGTGATCATAGAGCACTACAGTGTCGAACTCTTGGGCTCAAGCTGTTTTCCCGCTTCAGCCTCCTGAGTAGTTGGGACCACAGGTGCATGCCACAGCCCCTGGCTGGGGTCCAGTATTTCTTTATCCTCACCAACACTTATTGTTACACCATCCTGGTGGGTGTGCAGTGGTATCTCATTGTAGTTTTGATTTGCGTGTCTCTGATGACTAACGCTGTTGATCATCCTTTTATGTGCTTATTGGCCATTCGTGTATCTTTTTTGGTGAAATATGTATTTGAATTGTTTGCCTATTTCTTAATCTTGTTATTTCATTGAGTTGTAAGAGTTCTTGATATGTCCTGGATAACACTCATCAGAATGTGATTTGCACATATTTTCTCCCAGAAAATGTCTTTATTTTTTTAGTCATGCCTTTTGAAGTATAAAAGTTTTTTTTTTTTTTTTGAGACTGAGTCTCACTCTTGTCACCCAGGTTGGAGCAGTGGCACAATCTCGGCTCACTGCAATCTCTGCCTCCCGGGTTCAAGCAATTCTCCTGCCTCAGCCTCCTGAGTAGCCGGGATTACATGCACATGCCACCATGCCCAGCTAATTTTTGTATTTTTAGTAGAGACGGGGTTTCGCCATGTTGGCCAGGCTGGTCTTGAACTCCTCAAGTGATCCACCCACCTTGGCCTCCCAAGTGTTGGGATTACAGGTGTGAGCCACCGTGCCCACCCTAATATAAAAGTTTTTAATTTTGGAAATTCTGTTTATCAATTAGTCTTTTATGCATTGTGCTTTTGGTATTATATTTAAGAACTCTTTGACCCAGTATCATAAAGTTCTTCTTTCACGTTTTCTCCTAGAAGTTGCATACTTTTAACTCTTGCCTTTGAATCTATCATTAATTTTGATATCATTTTTGTGTATTACATAAGGGGCCTAAATTTATCTTTTTGCATATTAATATCCAATTGTCCTAGTTCCATTTATTGAAAAAAAGACCATTTTCCTCCATTGAATTAGGTAGCACTATGGTAAAAGTCATTTGATTATTAATATAAGGGTTTGTTTCTTCTGATCTATTGGTCTAAATGTCTATCCTACTGCTAGTGCCACAGTCTTCATTACTGTAGCTTTAAAGTTACTTTAGAAATTGGGAAGTGTTAAGTCCTCACCTTGTTGTTCTTTTCCAAAATTGTTTTGGCTTGTGTGGGTCCTTTGCATACTGACAAGTTTTCAGATCACCTTGTCAATATCTGTACAAAAGCCTGCTGGGATTTGATAGACTCTGTGTTGACTCTACATGTCAATATGGTGAGAATTGCCATATTAATATTTAGTCTTCCAGTTTGTGTACAAAGAATGCTTCTCTGTTTATTCAGATTGTCTTTAATTTCTTTCAGCTTTTCAGTGCTTGTAGCTTTCAGTGTACAAGTCTACGCTTCTGTTAAATTTATTCTTATGTATTTTTTTTGATGCTTTGTGAATGGAATTTTTTTCTTTTTTTTTTTTTTTTTGAGACAGGGTCTCGCTGTTACCCAGTCAGGAGTGCAGTGGCACGATCATGGCCTTTTGGGCCCAAGCAGCCCTCCCATCTCAACCTCCTGAGTAGCTAGGACTACAGGTACATGTTACCACATCCAGCTAATTTTTAATTTAATTTAATTTATTTTTTGAGACAGAGTCTTCTGTTGCCCAGACTGGTATACAGTGGCATAATCACAGCTCACTGCAGCCTCGACTTCTGAGCTCAAGTGATCCTCTCACCTTAGCTTCTGGAGGAGCTGTGACTATAGGCATGCATCACCATGCCTGGCTAATTTTTTTTTATTTTTATGGAGGCAGGGTTTTGCCGTGTTGCCCAGGCTGGTCTTGAACTCCCAGGCCCAAACAATCCTCCTGCCTCAGCCTCCAAAAGTGCTGGGATTACAGGCATGAGCCACCATATCTGGCCTAAAAAGTATCTTATTTAGTGGAGATATTTGGAGATAGGATGCCACACTTTGTATGATTTCAGTCCTTTAAAGTTTTTTACCTTTTCTTTTGAAATAATTTCAGTCTCACAAGAAGTTGCAAAAATACTACAAATAGGCCGGGCATGGTGGCTCATGCCTGTAATCCCAGCCCTTTGGGAGGCCAGGGTAGTTGGATCGCTTCAGCCCAGGAGTTTGAGACCAGCCCAGGCAACATGGGAAAACCCTGCTCTATAAAAAATTAGCTGGGTATGGTGGTGTGCACCTGTAATTTGAGCTACCAGGGAGGCTGAGGTGGGAGGATCACCTGAGCCCAGGGGGATCAAGGCTGCAATGAGCCGTGATTGTGCCACCGCACTCCAGCCTGGGCAACAGAGTGAGTCCCTGTCTGAAAACAAAAAACAAAAACTACAAATGTATATCTACATGTGAAAGAATGAAGTTGGACCCTTAAAATTAACTCAAAGTAGATCATAGACCTAAATGTAAGAGTTAAAATTATAAAATTCTTAGAAGAAAACATAAGATTATATATTTGTGACCTTGAGTTAGGCAGTAGTTTCTTAGGTGAGAACAAAAGCACAAACAACAGAAGAAAGAACAAAAGTACAAACAACAGAAGAAAAAAAGTAGACACATTGAACTTCATGAAAATTTAAAACTTTTTTTTGTGATGCAAAGGATGCCATCAAGAACATAAAAAGACAAACCATAGAATGGGAGAAGATAATTGCAAATCATGTCTATAAAGGACTTATGTGCTGAATATACAAAGAACTCTCACAACTTGACAATATAAAAACAACCCAATGTAGAACATGGGCAAAGGATTTGAATGGCTCTTTCTCCAAAACATCCAAATGGCCTATAAGCACATGAAAATGGCTCAGTATAATTATCATTAGGCTAATGCTGATCAAAACCACAAGATTCTATTTCACACCAACTAGGATGGCTAGAGCCAAAATGATGGGCAATAACAAGTGTTGGCCAGGATGTGGAGAAATTGGAGCCCTCATACATGGCTCGTGGGATTGTAAAATGGTATAGCCATTTTGGAAAACAATTTGGCAGTTACTCAAAAAAATATATACATAGAGTTACCATATGATCCAGCAATTCCACTCCTAGGTATATACTCAAATACTAACATATGTTCACATAATTACTTGTACATACATGTTCAGAGTAGCGTTATTCATAACCCCAGAAGTGAAAATGACCCGGTGTCCCTTCCTTCCTTCCTTCCTTCCTTCCTTCCTTCCTTCCTTCCTTCCTTCCTTCCTTCCTCCCTCCCTCCCTCCCTCCCTCCCTCCCTTCCTTCTTTCCTTTCTTTTCTTTCTTTCTTCTGCACGGTCTCCCTCTGTTGCCCAGGCTGGAGTGAAGCGGCATGGTCTTGGCTCGCTGTAGACTCCCTGCCTCGGGCTCCCGTGATTCTCCTGCCTCGGCCTGCCGGGTGGCTGGGATTGCGGGCGCGCGCCACCATGCCTGGCTGGTTTTGGTATTTTTGGTGGAGGCGGGGTTTCGCCACGTTGGCCAGGCTGGTCTCCAACTCCTGGCCTCGAGTGGTCTACCCGCCTCGGCCTCCCGAGGTGCTGGGACTACAGACGGAGTCTCGCTCACTCGGTGCTCGGTGTTGCCCCGGCTGGAGTGCGGTGGCGTGGTCTCGGCTCGCTGCAGCCTCCACCTCCCAGCCGCCTGCCTTGGCCTTCCAGGGTGCTAGGATTGCAGCCTCTGCCCGGCCGCCCCGTCTGGGAAGTGAGGAGCATCTCTGCCCGGCCGCCCATCGTCTGGGAAGTGAGGAGCGCCTCTGCCCGCCCGCCCCGTCTGGGAAGTGAGGAGCGCATCTGCCCGGCTGCCCATTGTCTGGGAGTCTGGGAAGTGAGGAGCGCATCTGCCCGGCTGCCCATTGTCTGGGATGTGAGGAGCGCCTCTGCCCAGCCGCCCCGTCTGGGATGTGAGGAGCGCCTCTGCCCAGCCGCCCCGTCTGGGATGTGGGGAGCGCCTCTGCCCGGCCGCCCCGTCTGGGAGGTCTACCACGGAGGCCAGACGCAGTGTGGGGGCTGGACGCGGTGGCTCACGCCTGTAGTCCCAGCACTCTGGGAGGCCGAGGCAGGTTGATCACTTGAGGCTAGGAGTTCGAGACCAGCTTGGCCAACATGGCGAAACATATGAAAAATACAACAAACCAACCAACCAACCAACCCAGCAACAACAAAACAGGTCTACCCTGGAGTCATACTCTAATTTTTTCTATTTTCCTCCCTTTCTGATCCTTTATCCCACTTTCTTTTTCTTCCTCTTCCTTCTCCTTCTTCTTTGTCAAAGACAGAGGATTGAGTTATTATCATTGATCCATACAAAGTCTCTCTCTCATTTATTTTCTTTCATTCCTACCCCCCATTTCTATTCCCGGTCTTCCCATGTGCAACCTTCCTAATATGTTTGATATGCATCTTTTTGTTTGTATGTATTTTTAGAAAATGTTTATTGTTTTGTGTGCAAAAAAAGAAAAAAATTAATAAAAAAAAGAAAAAAATACAAAAAAAAAAAAAAAGAAAATGACCCGATGTCTATCAACTGATAATTGGCTAAACAGAATGCGATATAGACCCACAATGGTATATTATTCTGTCATAGAAAGGAATGAAGTACTGATACAGACTACAACATGGATGAACCCTGAAACACACATGAATGAAAGAAACCAGACCCAAAAGAGCACATATTGCTTCATCCCATTTATATGAAATGTTCAGAGTAAGCAAATCTACAGAGACAGAAAATAGATTAGTGTTTGCCGAGGGCTGGGGATGCTGTGAACAGGAAATGGAAAGTGATTACTAGGGGTACAGAGTTTATTTTGGGGATGATAAAAATTTTCTAAGCTTAGGTTGTAGTGATGGTGAATTATACACTTTTAAAGGGTAAATTTCATTCATTCATGTTTGATGTGATGGTGTGTTTGGATTAACATCTGTCGTTTCTGCTGTTTTCTGTATGTCTCACATCTTTTTTCCTCCTTTTATTCTCCCTTTATTGCCGTCTTTCTGATAAGCAGATATTTTCTAGTGTCTCATTTTTATTTTGTTGGGTTTTAAAAAACTCTTTTTTTTTTTAATTGGGTCTCTAGGGATTACAGCATGCATTTAAATTTATCACAGTCTACTTCAGATTAATATTAAAACAGTTCTAGTTAAATATAGACATTTTGCTCTAATATAGTTTCATTTTCTTTTCCCTCTTTTGTGTTATTATTGTCACATGTTACAAGCCCCACAGTATGGTTTTATAATTATTTTATGATATCTTACAACTTTTAAATCAGTCGAGAAGAAAAAATGTATTTATGCCATCTTTTATATTTGCCCATGTATTTACCTTTTCTCATGTTCTTTCTTTCTTATTGTAAATTGGAGTTATATGGCCTCTTTTCCTTTCAGCCTAAAGGATTTATGTAATATTTCTTACAGATCAAATCTTCTAGCAGTGAATTCTCTCAGTCTTTGTCTGGGAATGCCTTTATTTTGCCTTGATTGATTTTGATGCAGGGTCTTGCTCTGTAGCACAGGCTGGAGTGCACTGAACTGCAACCTCAACCTACTGCGTTCAAGCGATCCTCCACCTCAGCCTTCTGAGTAGCTGGGACTATAGGTGCTCGCCACCACACTCAGCTGATTTTTAAATTTTTTGTAGAGATGAGGTTTTGCCATATTGCTCAGGCTGGTCTTGAACTCCTGGACCCTAGCAATCCTCCCCCCTTGACCTCCCAAAGTGCTGGGATTACAGGCATGAGCCACTGCACCCAGCCAATTAAAAAAAAATTTTTTTTTTGTTTTGAGACAGAGTCTTGCTCTGTCGCCCAGGCTGGAGTGCAGCAGTGTGACCTTGGCTGACTGCAACCTCCACCTCCTGGGTTCAAGTGATCCTCCTGCCTCATCCTCCTGAGTAGCTGGGCTTACAGGCACCCGCCACCACGCTTGGCTAATTTTTATATTTTTAGTAGAGATGGGATTTCACCATCTTGGCCAGGGTGATCTTGAACTCCTGACCTCAAGTGATTCACCCACTTCGGCTTCCCAGAGTGCTGGAATTACAGGTGTGAGCCACTGTTCCCAACTCTTTTTTTTTTTTTTTTTAGTTTTTAATTTTTCTTTAGAGATGGGGATCTCGCTTGTTGCCCAGGCTGGTCTCAAACTCCTGGCCTCAAGTTATCTTCCTGCCTGGGCCTCTCAAAGTGCTGGGATTACAGGCATGAGTTACTGTGCCCTTCTCCACCTTGATTTTTGAAGGACAGTTTTGCTGGCTATAGAATTCTTATTTGACAGTTTTTTTTTTCTTCAGCATTTTGAAAATGCTATCCTCATGTCTTCTGGCCTCCATTGTTTGTGGTGGGAAATGAGCTGTCATTTGTACTGATGCTCCCTGTGTGTAGACTTTTTCTTTTCCTACTTTGAAGCTTTTCTCCTTGTCTTTGTCTTTCAACAATTTGACTATGTTTAAAAACAAAACAGCCGGGCGCGGTGGCTCACGCTTGTAATCCCAGCACTTTGGGAGGCCGAGGCGGGCGGATCACGAGGTCAGGAGATCGAGACCCTAAAAACAAATTACTGGCTGGTGGCGGATCCCCACTAGGAGAGGCTGAGGCAGGAGAAGGCTGAACCGGAGGCGGACTTGACAGAGCGAGACTCCGTCTCAAAAAAAAAAAATAAAAACAAAACAACACGGCCGGGCGTGGTGGCTCGTGCTTGTAATCCCAGCACTTTGGGAGGCTGAGGCGGGTGGATCACGAGGTCAGAAGATCGAGACCACGGTGAAACCCCGTCTCTACTAAAAATACAAAAAAAATTAGCCGGGCGTGGTGGCGGGCGCCTGTAGTACCAGCTACTTGGAGAGGCTGAGGCAGGAGAATGGCATGGACCCGGTAGCGGAGCTTGCAGTGAGCCGAGATTGCGCCACTGCACTCCAGCCTGGGTGAAAGAGCGAGACTCGGTCTCAAAAAAAAAAAAAACAAAACACAAAAGCCACTTTGACTACGTTGTGTCCAGTGTGGCTCTCTTTTTATTTATTGTATATGGAGTTTCTTGGCCTTCTTGGATGTGTAAACTAATGCGTTCCATCAGATTTGGGATGTTTTGGGCTATTACTTGTTCAGATTTTTTTTTCTGGCACTTTGTCTCTCCTCTCATAGGACTCCCATTATGATTGTCTTGATGCCTTTGATGATGTCCCTCATGTCTCTGAAGGCCTGTTTATTCGTATTCAATCTTTCTTACAGATTATATAAATTCTGTACAGATTATATACTTTTTTTGATCTATCTTTAAGCCCACTGGTTCTTCTCAAATCTGCTGTTGAGCCCCTCTAGTGAATTTTTCATTTTAGTTATCAGAATTTCCATTGCTTTTTTTCTAATTTCTATTATTTCTACTTTCCTTTAATTCTTTAAACGTTATTTTATTTAGTCTTTGAACATACTTATAATAGCTGTTTGAGATGTAACTTGTAAGCTCTCTAGAAGGCAATTTCTATTAACTGATTCTTTTCCTGAGTATGGGTCACATTTTATTGTTTGTGTGTCTCACAATTTTTCTTTTATTCTTTTTTTTTTTTTTTTGAGACAGGGTCTCACTCCGTTGCCCAGGCTGGAGTGCAGTGGCACGATTTTGGCTCACTGCAACCTCCACCTCCAGAGTTCAAGCAATTCTCCTGCCTCAGCCTCCCGAGTAGCTGGGATTACAGGCCTGCGCCACCACGCCCGGCTAATTTTTGTATTTTTACTAGAGATGGGGTTTCCCCATGTTGGCCAGGCTGGTCTCAAACTCCTGACCTCAGCTGATCTGCCCGCCTCGGCCTCCCAAAGTACTGGGGTTACAGGCGTGAGCCCCCGTGCTTGGCCATGAGCCATTGCCGCTGGCTTATTTTTTTTTTTTTTTTTTTGAGATAGGGTTCCACTCTGTTGCCCAGGCCAGAGTCCAGTGGCAGGATCATGGCTCTTCTCAGCCTTGACTTCCTGGGCTCAAATGATTCTCTTGCCTCAGCCTCCCGAGTTGCTGGGACTATAGGCACACAACACCATGCCCAGCTTTGTGTGTTTGGCGGGGGTATGCACACACATGCATACATGTAGGGATGGGGTCTTCCTGTCTTGTCCAGGCTGGTCTCAAACTCCTGGGCTCAAGCGATTTTCTTGCCTTGGCCTTGCAGAGTGTTGGGATTACAGGCGTGAGCCACCTCACCCAGCCTCAGTTTGTTTTGTTGTTGAACACTGAACATTTTAGATCATACACTGTAGCAACTGTGGATTCTGATTTCTACCTTCCAGGCCACGTTTGCTGTTGCCATTTTTCTTGTTTTGTTTTGTTTGCTGAGTATCCTGGGCTAATTCTTTGGAGTTTGTCTCGTTGTGATGTAGAGACTCTCTCTTCTGTCTTTTAAAAAAATTGTTTTAATTTTAAGCATAACTTACTAGGGGTTGCCTTTGGTTCAGCGTGGTTTAGTGGTCAGATTAAAGGTTGTGCTGAAACACCTTGAGCCAATAAAGCTTCCATCCTTTGCCAATGGATCTGTGTCTGTGGGTTGGGGAATATTTTCAAAGTTCAAACAGTTTCTTCCTTTTTTTTTTTCCAAGCAGTTCCTGAGTCGGCCCCAGCCATTACTTTCTGCCTGGCCATCTGGTGTCTCCCTTGCACACTCTCAAGGCCTCATGTTGGGCTGGGGATGTGTGGACAGCAAGGGCCCCCTCTAGTCTCTCTGGAGCTTGTGTGCAACCTTGTGTATATGCACATTGTTGCAGACCAGCAGGGCTGCATGGGACCTTACCAAGGCCTTGTGTGGCTATCTCATTCCCTGGATCTTCCTGCTAAATTTCTGGCTGGTCTACAGGCCTGCTGCTGGCTCCAGCCAGATCGTAACCACAGTCTAGCTGTGATGTTGGTCTTCCCCATTTGTTTGGCACTAGGCCCCCCTCCAGCCACAAAGTTTTCATGGCTTTCTCTGCCTTGGTCAAACTGATAGAGCTGGTGCGTGTGATGGGAGGAACCCCAAATTAAATGCCACATGTTCCCACTGTTCTTACTTGAAGTTCAGCGTTTATTTACTTAGTTTTTGAGTAACTGCTTCTTGGGTAGTTATTGGTTGATTTCTAGAATCCTCAAATGGTTGTGTTTGGCAATTCTGTCTACTTTCATTGTTGATTTTGGTGGGGAATACTTTTCTGAGCTCCTCCTCACTTCCCCATTCCAGAAGTCTGGTTAGCAGTTTTGACTTTTGATTTTCTCTTTAATTTAAGACATACCCAGAAGTCCTTCCAAATTTCCAAACTTTAAATATGTAGCTCTAGCTACATATTTCAGTCAATTTGGAACCTTTTTGAGTTGTTGGGTTTGGTTTTTGTTTTTTAATTTTACTTTTTAGTACGAACAATTGCAAACATATAAGAAGTGGAGTTTATATTATCCAGGTGTGACTAAGCTTATTTCGTTTATATTCTGACTTTGCCCACTCCTCAGCCCATTGTTTTGAGGCAAGTACCATATATCATATTTCCCTTCACCCATAAATATTTCAGTAAATAGTTCTAAAGGGAGAAGAGGCTGAATGCAGTAGTTCATACCTGTAATCTCAACACTTTGGGAGGTGGAGACAGGATGGAGTTTGAGACTAGCCTGGGTAACATGGCGAGACCCCATCTCTACAGAAAATTTTTTAAAAAATTAGGCATGGTGGTGCATGCCTGTGGTCTGAGGCTAAAGCAGGAGGATTGCTTGAGCCCGGGAGGTCAAGACTGCAGTGAGCCATGTTTGTGACACTGTACTCCAGCCTGGGTGGTAGAGCAAGATCCTGTCTCAAAAAAATAAGATAAAAGGAGAAAATTTCTCTTTAAAAACACAACAGTGATACAATTATCACAGCTTAAGCATTTAATAGTAATTTCTGTCTTTCTTTTCATTTGTTTGTTTTGAGACAGAGCCTCACTCTTGTCATCCAGGCTGGAGTGCAGTGGCCCGATCTCAGCTCACTGCAACCTCTGCCTCCCAGGTTCAAGCTATTCTCCTGCCTCAGCCTCCCAAGTAGCTAGGATTACAGGCATGTGCCACCACCACGCCTGGCTAATTTTTGTATTTTTAGTAGAGACAGGGTTTCGTCATGTTGGCCAGGCTGGTCTTGAACTCCAGACCTCAAGTGATCCACCCGCCTCAGCCTCCCAAAGTGCTGGGACTACAGTTGTGAGCTACCGTGCCCGACCAGCATTTAATAGTAATTTCTTAATGTCATAAAATAGACTCAGGGAACCTTGAAAAGTAAGATGCCCAGTCAAGTGAAATCAGATTCTCTGAGAGTGAGGCCTGGACATCAGCATATATTAGACTCCCTCGGTAATTGTGACATGCAGCTGAGGTTGAGAACCATTGAGTTTGGTAGAATTCTCTTTACCCTTTTCCAGAATTGTTCATTTCTCATGTAAATGCATTAGCATGAATGTATTGTGATAGAAAGTTATCTCTTTTGGGGAATTCAAGAAAATATCTTTCCTAATATAGGATCAATTTTTATGGCCATCCCATGGATAGTTTATAAAGAATTAATCTCATCTGTTTTCTGGCAAAGAGTTTTATATAAACTTTTAAAATCAAATTTGCTAGTTCGTATTATTCAGATTCTCTCTAGCCATAATTTTGGTCAATTTTATCTGCTACTGTCCTGAAAAGAAGTATGTTTGCTTCCCACAGGGATTATGATTTTATCAGTTCTTTTTATATTTTTATATATATATATATTTTTTTTTTTTGAGAAGGAGTCTCGCTCTGTCGGCAGGCTGGAGTGCAGTGGTGCAATCTTGGCTCACTGTGACCTCCGACTCCCTGCTTCAAGCAATTCTCCTGCCTCAGCCTCCTGAGTAGCTGGGATTACAGGTCCACGCCGCCACGCCTGGCTAATTTTTGTATTTTTAGTAAAGATGGAGGTTTCACCATGTTGGCCGGGATGGTCTCAATCTCCTAACCTCGTGATCTGCCCGCGTCGTTCTCCCAAAGTGCTGGGATTACAGGCGTGAGCCACTGCGCCGGGCCTGGTTTTTGTTTTAAACTTCTAGATTCACATTTTCTTTGTAACTTTTTGTCATGAAATGTTGAGGAAAAGAATAGCAGACTGTCTTCTACCCACTTCCCCGCCCCCACCCCCAGTTCCTGCATTCTAGAATCCTTAATTGTATCTGGAATTTTTCTGATGTCAGTATTGTCAAATGGTGTTGGGTGACATTAAATTCCACGTCAGCCCTCCTGAAACATGCCCCTGTCTCTGCAGGTTCATGTCTGGGACCCAGCGTTCTGTGTTTGGGCATTGCCACCTCCTGCCCACCTCAGAAGCACCTACCACCTTCCTGATCTTTGTGTGCAGTGGGCACTTGGGGGAAATGTGTATGTTAGAATCGGCAGTCTGTGATCTATCACATTATTTTGCACTGCCAAAGTGTGTGCCGGGCTTAGTTCTCCACCCCCTCTGCCGGTACCATTTGGTTAGACACAGACAGAATCCCCCCGCTCCTCTGCCGTGTGATCCACGGCTTACTGTTTTTTTCTGAAATAAGTGCTAATTGGTTTTTAATTCCACTTGGATTTTAATGCTGCCCACTGCAGCCTTGGTCCAGAAACACTGATGTGTTTGAAGAAATGTTCCTCAGGAGGAGGAATCGCCACTGCAGGGAGCTGGCAGGCTCCGTCCTTCCCAGCTCGCCACAGTGGCCTCGGGCCCCTGCCAACCACACATGTTCCCTTGCCTCGGGCTCAGTGAGGGATGCTTTGCAGTGACTTGCTCATGATGGCAAGGACAGGTTTGGACAGAGCTCCCTTTCCTCCATATGTGGAGAGCTACTGGGCCTCGGTTCATGGAAGCTGGAGGAATGTTATGAGACCAGCGTGGAGTGGTGGGTCTCAGAGTCCTGATCTGGGATCCAGGAGCATTCCTGTGGCTTCTGGATGACTCCTGCCGTGCCCACCTCCCTCTGCACCGTCCATCTGGAGCAGGCTCTGTTCTGTAGTCTGTTATGGGAGAGGCTGGATCTTGTCCTGCCAGCCATCTGGGATGGGGATGTGATTTTGATCTGCCTCCACCCTCCTCCCCAGTGTTTTCTTCTGTCTAGAACAATGTTCAGAACTGTCCCACTCCAGGGCTACCTCCAAAGGCCCACACTCATTCATGCCCACTTATTCTCAGCATCTGCCCAGGCACTGGGGGAGGGGAAAGACAGATGTCAGTCCGGCAGGTGGAAAACAGGAGTGCGTGGAGGCGTGGGGGTGGAGCAGCTCCCGCAAGGGCAGAACAACAGTGAAGCGGTTGGGAACATAGACTTCTGGGGTGGACAGGCCCAGTTTCCACTGCTGGCTGGGGAATTCAGTGCAGGTGACCTCACCTGTCTGGACCTCAGTTTCATTAGGACTGCCATCACAAAGTACCACACACTGGTAGCCTAAACAACAGAAATTTATTATCTCAGAGTTTAGGGGGCCAGAAGTCTGAGATCAAGGTCTGGGCTGGGGCTGGGTTGGTTCCTTCTGAGGTCTATCAAGAAGACTTTGTCCTGTACCCCTCCCTCAGCTGCTGGTGGTTTGTGGGCATTGTTGGCATTCCATGGCCTCTGCCGCAGCACCCTGATCTCTGCCCTCATCTTCATGTAGCGTTCTCGCTGTGTGTGTCCATGTGGAAGTTGTTTCCCCTTCTTTTTTTTTTTTTTTTTTTTTGAGATAGAGTCTTGTTCTGTCGCCCAGGCTGGAGTGTAGTGGTGTGATCTCGGCTCACTGCAATCTCTGCCTCCCCGGGTTCAAGCAGTTCTCCTGCCTCAGCCTCCCGAGTAGCTGGGATTACAGGCACCCACCACCATGCCCGACTAATTTTTGTATTTTTAGTAGAGACGGGGTTTCACCATGTTGGCCAGGCTGGTCTTGAACTCTTGACCTCGTGATCCACCTGCCTCGTGCTCCCAAAGTGCTGGGATTACAGGCGTGAGTCACCACACCCAGCCGGAAATTTCCCCTTCTTATAAGGACACTAGTCATACTGGATTAGGGGCTCACCCTACTTGATCCCAACTTTACTTCTGCAACAGTCCTATCTCCAAATGAGGCCACATTCCAAAACACCAAAGGTTAGGACTTTGACACGTGAATTTTAGGGGGACACAGTTCAACTCATAATGGAAAAAATGGCAATGATAATTACCCATGTACTAGGTTGTTAAACTTTAAAAAAAAAAAAGTTACTTATTTAGAGACCAGGTTATGCGACTGGCTAATTTTTGTATTTTTGGTAGAGATGGGGTTTCGCCATGTTGCCAAGGCTGGTCTCAAACTCCTGAGCTCAAGCAATCCACCTGCCTCAGTCTCCCAAAGTGTTGGGATTACAGGAGTGAGCCCTGGTGCCCAGCCACTTACGTTATTGATTCATACAAGTAAAGCCCTTAGCTCAGCTCCTGTCACATAGTAAGTGCTCAGTAAATGTTAGTCTCATTAACGGGTTCTGATGGCCTCATCTCTTTCTTTTTTTTTTTTTTTGTTCTTTTTTTGAGACAGAGTCTAGCTTTGTCTCCAGGCTAGGGCGCAGTGGCGCGATCTCAGCTCATTGCAACCTCCACCTCCCGGCTTCAAGTGATTCTCCTGCCTCAGCCTCCTGAGTAGTGGGGATTACAGGCACGCGCTGCCATGCCCGGCTAATTTTTGTAGTTTTAGTAGAGACGGGGTTTCACCATACTGGCCAGGATGGTCTCGATTTCCTGACCTCAAGTGATCAGCCCACCTCGGCCTCCCAAAGTGCTGGGATTACAGGCGTGAACCACCGCGCCTGGCCAGCCTCATCTCTTAATGGGACAACTGCAGTCCTAATTAGCTCACTGCTTCTATTCTTGCCTCCTCTATTCTATTTCTGGTTTTCATTCCAAAGCCAGAAATGAAATCATGTGATATACCCCACGTGCAAAGCCTTCAGTGGTTTCCCATTTCTAGCATTCAGGGTCTTTGAGTCTCAGGTAAAAGAAAACCAAACCCAAACTGTCTGAAGGAAATGGAGATAACATGATCGAAGTCCACGGGTAACCTGCAGCTTGAGCCAGAGCTCAAATAATGTTATTACCAGTGCTGGGTTTTTCTCCTTGATCTCCCAAGTTGGTTCCAGTCTCAAATTGGTTGTCCTCTGATGGTTATGATTGCAACAACTCTAGCCTGACATCAGGTCCAGTGGAAAATGAGAGAGTGAGTTTTTTTTTCTTGTGGAAACTTCTGCAGAAGTTCTGAAACTCACTGTGAGCTGGCTTGGGTCATGTGTCCAGCTGTTAACCATTGCTATGACCACGGAGGGGAAGGTGGTCGATTGGCTTAGTTAGACCTGGGTCAGGTGTGGAACCCCACTGACACATCATGTCCTGAAAGTGGGGATCATCTGGACTGCAAATGAAAATAGGGTTCTTTTTAGGAACAGAGACAATGGCTGCTAGTGGGGAACAAATCAGTTACTCTCTAATATGCTCCATTGCTTAAAATAACTTTCAAAAATCCTGACCAGGAATGGTGGCACATGCCTGTAGTTTCAGCTACTAGGGAGGCTGTGGTGAGAGGATCACTTGAGCCTAGGAGTTCAAGGCTGCAGTGAGCCATGATCATGCCACTGCACTCCAGCCTGGGCAATAAGGAGAGACCCCATCTCTGTTAAAAACAAAAAAAGAAAAGAAAAAACCCTTATGGGCCAGGTGTGGTGGCTCACATCTGTAATCCCAGCGCTTTGGGAGGCCAAGGCGGGCGGATCACCTAAGGTCAGGAATTTGAGACCAGCCTGGCCAACGTGATGAAACCCTGTCTCTACTAAGAATACAGAAATTAGCTGGGCATGGTGGCAGATGCCTGTAATCCCAGCTACTTGGGAGGCTGAGGCATGAGAATTGCTTCAACCCGGGAGGTGGAGGTTGCAGTGAGCTGAGATCGTGCCACTGCACTCCAGCCTGGGCGTCAAGAGTTAGACTGTGTCTAAAAAATAATAATAATACAAATAAATAAAAAACAAAACCAAAAATCCTTATCGTGGCTTATAAGGTCCCCCGTGATGCAGCCGTGCTGGCTTTGCTTACTTCTCACCAGCCATTCTTTCATATTCGTTTCTCAAATATGCCACACTTTCCTCTGGCCTTTGTGTGTGCCCTTCCCTATGCCTGAAATGCTTTTCCTGACTGCTTGTCTTCTAGCCTTCTCCTTCTTATCCCTCAGATCTTAGCCTAAATGTCAAGTCCTCAAAGAGGCCCTTCTGGACTGTCCTGAATGTAAACTAGGCCGCTTGTTATTCCTGCCTGGCAAAGCTTCATAGCAGTTATCATAATATTTAATTACACGTTATGTTTGTCTTTACATGTTTAATGCCCGTCTTCCTCACTGGGCTGGCTGTGAGTCCCAGGAGGTCAAGCCCGGACCTGTTATTTATTTTTTTTTGCTTTGCGTTGCATCCCCAGTACATACTAGGTGTGCAAAACAAAACAAAAAACCTTTATTAAATGAATGTGGTTGAAATAGAATTGTTACTCATTTAAAATTTTGGTTAGTTTGTCATTGGACTAGAGCAGGGAACAAAATCTGGCCAGAAGTTTTTAAAACCCTGGTGGTGAAATTTCAGAGTGAAAATGTTACTCGTAAGTTAAATGAATCCATACTGCAGCCATATTTTTCCAGGCTGGTTGGTATTAGTGATGCCCAAAGTGACTTTCCTTTTGGAGTCTTGGGGCCAGTGGAGATGGTGTATCTCCCAACAGTAAAAACTTCACCACGTTAAGTGGAGTACTATGATTAACACACATTTTTAATTAGCCTCTTAGTCATCTCCTATCTGAAGAGGCCGGGACGGGCATTTTAATACTTGGTTATTGGACTACCTCTAAGAAACTCTACCATGCTGCAGATACCGTTCTGAATCTCTGCAGTTTGTCATAGTTCCTGCAGCTGGAAGCCGTTTTCCAGGCCGCTCTCTTCTCACTAAAGCCACAGTTCTTTCTTCTTACTAAAGCCATCTGTTCAGCCTTTGTGCAGAGGGAAGAGGTCCCTGAACTGGCACGACTGCAAAGGCAGTCGAACCCTCCTCTCCTGCAGGATGTGGAGGGCATGGAGGCTGTGCCATGGATGGGCAGTGCATCTCAGAAGAGTTAGCTTCAGCAGTCATTGGGTAAAGCAAACATGCTAGAGAGTCACAACTACCTTCATGTTCTAAAGATGTCGGGTATTAGTCAGGTGTAGGTTTGGCTGCTATAACAGACCCAGGATAGTAGTGGCTTAAACGCAAGGACAGTTTATTTCCCTCCTGTGAAACAGTTTGAGAGTGAGCAGCCCAGGCCCCTGCCATCTTGTTGCTCCCTGTTCCTGGGGCGTTGCTTTCATCTGCATGGTCCAGAATGATTCTCCATTATTGCCATGTGTGCAGCCTGGCCCGTGGTGGGGAGGATGTAAGAGGAGGGGTTATACCTCCTCTTTTTCAGGCAGTTGTTTTTTTTTTTTTTTTTTTGAGATATAATTTATACGTGTTAAAATTTGCCCTTTTTTAAAATTTTTTCCTCCCCCACCTCCCCTACTTTTTTTTTGTTGTTTGTTTGTTTGTTTTTGGAGAATGGGGTCTCACTCTGTTGCCCAGGCAGGTCTCAAACTCCTGGGTTCAAGTGATCCTCCTATCTCTGCCTCCCTAAGTGCTGGGAGTACAGGTGTGAGCCACTGCACCTGGCATATTTGCCCTTTTAAAACATTTGATGGTTTTCAGTGTATTTTCCAGGCTCTTTAACCATCATAACAATCTATTTGCAGAACATTTTCACCACCTCAAAAAGAAACCCTGAACCCATTCCTCCTTCCCTGATTCCGCCCTGTGATTTCCCCGTCCCTTCAGCCCCTGGCACCACTAATCTTTCTGTCACTATGGATTTGCCTGTTCTGGACATTTCATGTAATTGGAATAATGCAGTGTCCATTTCTGTCTGGCTTCTTTCATTGAGTGTCATGTTTTTTGTTTTTTGGGTTTTTTTTTTTTTTGCAGAGACAGAGTCTTGCTCTGTCGCCCAGGCTGGAGTACAGTGGCACAATCTCGGCTCACTGCAACTCCGCTTCCTGGGTTCAAGCAGTTCTCCTGCCTCAGCCTCCCGAGTACCTGGGATTACAGGCGTGTGCCACCATGCCCAGCTAATTTCTTTTGTATTTTATTAGAGACGGGGTTTCATTGTGTTGCCCAGGCTGGTCTCGAACTCCTGAGCTCAGGCAATCCGCCCACCTCAGCCTCCCAAAGTGCTGGGATTACAGGCGTGAGCCATCACGCCTGGCCTGAGTGTCATGTTTTTAAGGTTCACCCATGTTGTGCACGAATCAGTACTTCATTCCTTTTTGGGTTGGATAATATTCTATTGTACAGATAGACCACATTTTGCTTATCCAGGCATCAGCTGATGGACCTTTGGGTTGTTTCCACGTTTTAGCTATTATGAATAATGCTATAAACATTCATATATAAGTTTTTGTGTAAAGATATTTTTCAGTTCTCTTGGATATCTACATACTTAAGAGTGGTGTTACTAAGTCACGTGGTAACTATGTTTAGCTTTTTTAGGAATAAGGCAGAGATACCTAGTGTGTGTGTGTGGTCATGGACCCTTTGACATCTTTTTCTCACAGTTGTGTTTTTAAGTTCATAAAATGTAGGATGACAAAGGAAACTAATTGTCTTAAAATGTAGTTTTTGAAATATGAAGATAAATTTGTGATATAGTGTGGCAAAATCCATTGGCGGATCTAACTACCATAATTCCAAAGTAACAAAGGGCATAAGTGCTATTTTGTTTGTAAGAACTGTGGGCTGGGTGTGGTGGCTCATGCCTGTAATCCCTGTGCTTTGAGAGGCCAAGGTGGGAGGATCACTTGAGGCTAGGAATTTGAGACCAGCTTGGGCAGCATAGTGAAACCCCATCTCTACAAAAAATTTAAAAACTTAGCCGGGCATGGTGGTGTGCACCTGTAGTCCCAGCTACTTGGGAGACTGAGGCGAGAGGATCCCTTGAGCCCAGGATATTGAGGCTGCAGTGAACTATGATTGTGCCACTGCACTCCAGCCCGAGCAACAGAGTGAGACCCTGCCTCAACAAAATAAACCAACAAAACTGCAATGTGATAATAATACCTGTGGTTTCTGTTGGTGACAAATTTGTAAGCGTGAAAACTATAGTTTGCCTATATTCCTAGTTGAAGAAAATGCTGAATTTCTGTTAGAGATTAGTGAAAATAAAGAGGTAATTCTGCCCCCTTCCCCCCAAATTAGTGGAGCTCCTGAATTCTATCCTGCTTCAAAGAGCATGACCCAGAAGTTGCACACATTTCCTTCACTCCTTCCCTGTGATCCTGATTAGTTACATGGCGACAGCTAGCTGCAAGGGAGGCTGGGAAATGTAGTCCTCATTAAAGTCAATCAGGTGCCTGACTAAAATGTAGGGGTTCCGTTATTAAAGGAAAGGGGGGAGAATAGGTATTGGGGGACAAGAAGTCAATACTGTACTGCACTACACACTGTGCAGCGACTTTCTCACCCAGGTCAGAACACGTGTTCTTCTGATAAGCCCCTGCCAGAGGAGTTAGTTTGGCTTTGGGGACCATGGTGTATGAAAAAAAAGTGCATCTTTTTTTTTTTTTTTTTTTTTTTGAGATAGAGTATTGCTCTGTCACCCAGGCTGGAGTGCAGTGGCGCGATCTCAGCTCACTGCAACCTCCGCTTCCCGGGTTCAAGCGATTCTCCTGCCTCAGTCTCCCAAGTAGCTGGGGTTACAGGCATCTGCCACCATGTCCAGCTGATTTTTTGTATTAGTACAGACGGGGTTTCACCATATTGGCCAGGCTGGTCTCGAACTCCCGACCTCAGGTGATCCACCCACCTCGGCCTCCCAAAGTGCTGGGATTACAGGCGTGAGCCACCGTGCCTGGCCAAAAAAAAAAAGCGGGGGGGCATCTTGAAGCACTAGAATGCCTCTCAGAGTGGTGAGCTGCTCGCATGACGAAGAACCGAGCCTGCCTGAGGGAGTAGCATATGCCTGTCCCCCATCCCACACTCACCCCAGAGCAAATGCCCAGGAAGTGGAATGCTGGGTATCTGTTCTGCTTAAATTATTTGTCCTTCAGTGAGGGGTAAGGGGATCCTAGTTGAATTTATGAAAGGTAAATATTTGATACAACCTCTCTGTGCCTTTTTACTGTGCAGTAAGATGCGTGGTTTGGCTTCTCAGATGACTGGATGGTGATGCTATATTGGAACTCTTGATTCTATGTGTCAGAATCCACCCTTGATCACCCAAGGCGGAAGAGGGATTGATGTGTTGGCCTGGAGTCCCAGGAAGATCAGCAACAGAGAGTGGGCAGCTCAGGCCTCTGGCAGCAAATTAACAGGACATGGGCAGCCCAGAGGCAAAGTGACTTCCCCATTGTCCTGGTTTTAGAGGCTGAAGGGTCATGATGCTGATCTAACATTGGTAACAGCTGGACTTTATTGAGCATTTCCTGGGTGCCTGGCAGTATTCATTTTCAACAACCTTATGAGATGGGTCCTGCCACACCCCACTTTCCTGATGTGTAGGGACTCATCGACCTCCTCAAGATCATATAGTTACTTATTTGTGGCTGGGCATGATGGCTTGCACCTGTAATCCCAACACTTTGGGAGGCCGAGGCAGGAGGATTGCTTGAGCCAGGAGTTCAAGGTCAGCCTAGGCAACATGGTGAGATCCCATCTCTACAAAAAAAATTAGCCAGGTGCAGTGGTACGTGCCTATAGTCCTAGCTACTCAGGAGGCTGAGATGGGAGGATCACTTGAGCCTGGGAGGTTGAGGCTGCAACAGAAAGTCATGATTGTGCTACTACACTCCAGCCGGAACAACAGCGTGAGACCCTGTCTCCAAAAAAAAAAAAAGGTATTGATTCATGGCAGAGGTAGGGTTTGAACAGAGTCTGGTTCTAGCCGGTACTGTCGTGAGGGCAGAGGGTGAGATGCAGGAGCAGAAGGCTTGAAAGCCTGGACAGAGGAGTTTGTGTTTACCTTTATGCTTTCATTTCATGAGTCTTTGTTATTGATGATAACTTTTCAGTTGACGTGATTGTGCCATCCCAGCCTCCCCTCCCTCTGTTCTAACACCCAGTGGTAAATCCCCTTCCCCAACAGCACCATCAGACACACAGGTGGCTCTCGTGGAATCTCTCCATTCCCCATTATTCTAGGCCAGCCCTTCTCCCTTGTCCTAGTTTTAAACATGAATTTATAAAGGGTAGTTAATTTGTGGCCAGGTGTGGTGGCTCATGCCTTTAATCCCAGCACTTTGGGAGGCTGAGGCGGGCAGATCACGAGGTCAGGAGATCAAGACCATCCTGGCTAACTTAGTGAAACCCCACCGCTACAAAAAATACAAAAAAAGTAGTTAATTTGTTACTCAGCAAATCTATACGGTGCCTACCAGACTCCAGATCTGGGCTGCTGGACACAGGAACATCATTAAGCAAATCCCTGCCATCGTGGAACTGACAGCCTGGAGGGGATGCAAGAGACTTGGGCATTCAACAGATAACTTCAGAGTCCCAACTGCAGCTGTGATACATACCAAACAGGAAACATAGAGGGAGCCAGGAGAGCATATTAATGTGCGGAACCCAGGGCCTGACCCGGGGGCCAGGAGGGAGGATGGCAAGGAGGGCTTCCTGAGGAGGCACCGTGTAGGCTGAGCCTAGAGCTGAATGGTGTCAGAGAGGGAACAGAGCACCTCCAGGGGGAACTAGAAAGCCCTAGACACATCGCCCCAGTCCTCACTCCCACTGAACTCTGAGGAGATGGCCGCAAGTCGAGGTTCCCCACCCACCAGCACGTCACAGTGTGTCCAGGCTCAGGGTCCCCGTCTGTAAGATGGGAGTGATATTGGTCATGGTGCCCATTTCATTGGTGGATGTCACTGGTGGATTAAATGAGTTACTACATGTAAAACTTTAGAACAGCTCCTGGCCTGTGGCAAGGGCTCTATAGGTTTAATTAGTCATTAAAATTTGTATGTTGTAGGTCTAAGAGCAGCTAATAAAAAATCACCCCACCCAGGCCAGAATCCAAGTTAGAGGACTGCTTGACAGGGACTGCCAGACACAGAGACTTGATTGTGGGAGTCAGGGATGCAGCCTCTGGCTACCACCCCCAGGAGGCATTCAGAAATGGGGGGTTGGCCGGGCGCGGTGGCTCACGCCTGTAATCCCAGCACTTTGGGCGGCCAAGGCGGGCAGATCACTTGAGGTCAGGAGTTCAAGACCAGCCTGGCCAACATGGTGAAAACCCATCTCTACTAAAAATACAAAAATTAGCCATGCGTGGTGGCAGGCGCCAGTAATCCCAGCTACTTGGGAGGCTGAGGCACGAGAATCACTTGAACCCAGGAGGCGGAAATTGCAGTGAGCTGAGATCGCACCAGTGCACTCCTGCCTGGGTGACAAAGCAAGGCTCTGTCAAAAAAAAAAAAAAAAAAAGAAATGGGGAGTTGGTCTCGCAATGAGTGGTGGGGGCCAGGGATGCTGACTGACCTATGCACCGGATTGTTCCACCAAACATGCCCGTGGCGCCCCAGGGGAGGGTTGTCCTGGAGGGGATTTCCTTGGGTCTTCGTCTTGCTGTACGTCTCTTATTGGGTTTTTCTTCCTGGGGAGGAAAGATGGCTGCTCTTGGAGATGCAGGCTGCCCCTCAATGCCCTGATCACTGACTCCAACTTGTAAAATATTTGTAAGATGCCACTGCACTGCAGCACTGGGAAGCAGTGCCAGCCAGTCTGGCAGAAAGTGTGAAACCCAGTAAGTGATCTGCTTTATCAATCTGGGTTCTTGGGTTGCAAGCAACAGAAATCAACTCGGGCCACCTGAGGCCCTGAAAGGGTTGAGCAGCTCTGGGGTGTCTCTCAGTGGATATTCTTGGGCACTTTTTTAGGGCCCTGCGTTGAAGAGCTTAGACACTGCAGCCGGCCTCCTAGGTGAGAATCCCAACCTCACTCCTTATTCATAAGCATCTCAAGCTTTCTGTGCATCAGTTTGTCTGCTGTAAGATGGGAATGAGAACCGGAGGGTTGCTGTGAGGATTCAGTAAGTTGATACTTGAGATGTGTTTAGAACAGTGCCTAGTGTAGAGTATGTGGCTAGATATATACTAGCTGCTATTATTTTTATTAAGTGCTGTGGTTATTACTATTAGTATTATTTTTTTGAGATGAGGTCTCACTCTGTCACCCAGGCTAGAGTTCAGTGGCACAAACACAGCTCACTGCAGCCTCAACCTCTTGGGTTCAGGTGATCCTCCCATCTCAGCCGCCTGAGTAGCTGGGACTATAGGCATGTGCCACCATCTCCGGCTAATTTTTTGTATGTTTTTATAGAGACGGGGTCTTGCCATGTTACCCAGGCTGGTCTTGAACTCCTGGGCTCAAGCAGTCCACCCACCTGAGCCTTCCAAAGTGCTGGGAGTACAGGCATGAGCCACCTCACCCACCTAGCCTACCATTATTATTTTTATTTTATTAAAAAAAATTTTTTTTTTTTTTTTGAGATGGAGGCTTGCTCTGTCGCCCAGGCTGGAGTGCAGTGGTGTGATCTCGGCACATTTCAACCTCTGCCTCCTGGGTTCAGGTGATTCTTTTGCCTCAGCCTCCCAAGTAGCTGGGACTACAGGCATGCACCACCACGCCTGGCTAATTTTTGTGTTTTTAGCAGAGACAGGGTTTTGCCATGTTAGCCAGGCTGGTCTTGCACTCCTGACCTCAGGTGATCCTGAGGTCCTGCCTTGGCCTCCCAAAGTGCTGGGATTACAGGCATGGGCCACTTCGCCCAGCCTCATTATTGTTTTTATCGGCAGCTTGAAATTGAAATCCCTGAGCAAGAGGAAGCCATTGGCCCAGTTTGGATCAGGTGGGTGGGCAGGTCCCATGATTGGCAATCCCCCCCTGCCCCGCCCCACAGAAGTAGGAGGAACGAGGGAGAAACAGTTGTCCCCAGGAAAAGTGGGCTGCTATCACCAGAAGTTGGGGCAGAGACTCCAGGATCCAGGCAGGCCCAGAGCACCCATGTCCTCCATGCTCAGTAAAGGGACTCAGCAAATGTTGGTTACTTCCCTGCTTTGTGCCATGGCCTCTGCTGAGCACAGAAGACACAGAAAGGACAGTGATTTGCACAGTCTCCTCCTCACAGGTCCTGTAGTCCAGAAATTGAGGGTCCTGGTTAAAACTAAATGCCTAGAACAGTGCCTGGCCTTTAGGAGGTCCTTCGTAAATGTTTCCTGAATGAATAAACACACAGGGAAGAGCGAGAGTTTTATGGAACACACAACCAAAGCATCCCACTAGTTATTTTAAAGAAACCCGTGTTTGTACCTTTAGTCTCCAGGATGAGGTTCAGAGGGGTGTCTATGCACACAGTAGGTGTTTAATAAATGGGGACTAAGTTATCTCATAGGTGCATGGTCCTGCAGCCTGCCCAGTGTGACAGTTGAGGGCAGACCCAGAGTTGGGGAGCTGGCTGCCTTCTCTGTTGAACAGGATGTGCAGACGTGGCTCCAGGATGCATCTCTGTGGAATGCAGTTGCTAATACAAATGAGCTTCCTCACGTCACAAGGCATCTATTATGTGGACAGTTGGGTGATGGGCCGTGGGACTGGGTGGGCTCTCTAGGGGAGTTTCAGAGCCACAGTTATGTTTAGGGCCTTCCTTTGGAGAGGGACTTTTCCCCATGAATGACTCTTAATAACAAAGATAATAATAGCCACCACTTTCCAGGTGCCTGAACTGTGCAAAAGGATTAACCCATGGAATCCTCACGATGGCCCATGAAGCCAGTATATGATCCCCATTGTGCTGAGGCTCAGAGAGGGAAAATAACTTGCCTGTTGGGTGCACAGCAAGTGAGAAATTGAGGTGGGATTCTGGCCATGGTCTGTTGCTCCAAAGCTTGGGTTTGTCCTTCTATACCATGCACAGCCTGTTTTCTCTCTCTAGTACTAAGTTGAAAACAATATTATTTTTATTAATTTGCACATAGTACAATATTTAAAAATAAAAAGGCCAGGCACGGTGGCTCACACGTATAATCCCAACACTTTGGGAGGCTGAGGCGGGAGGATCACTGGAGTCCAGGAGTTCCAGACTAGCCTGGACAACATACTGAGACCCTGTCTCTACAAAAAATTTAAAAATTAGCTGGGCACGGTGGCTCAGGGCTATAGTCCCAGTCACTTGGGAGGCTGAGGTGGGAGGATCTGCTTGAGTCCGGGAGGTTGAGGCTGCAGTGAGCTGTGATCGCACCACTGCACTCCAGCCTGGGTGACAGAGACCCCGTCTCAAAAACAAAACCAGAAAAAAAGGCAGTTTCCCTTCCATACCCAAACCCTCCACAGAAGCAGCCACTGTGACCTGTTTCTCACATCTCCTTTCAGAAGTCATGAGTACAGGCAAATCTATAAACATAGCAGCCAGGTTCAACATTAAGGGTGGCCAGCTGTAGCCTGCGGGCCAGATCCAACTCACTGCTGGTTTTTGTATGGCCAGGGAGCTAAAAATGGGTTTTACATTTTTAAAAGGTTAAAAAAAAATTAACACTATTTCATGCCATGTAAACTTATATGAAATTTAGGTTTCGCCGGGCGCAGTGGCTCACGCCTGTGATCCCAGCACTTTGGGAGGCCGAGGCGGGTGGATTACCTGAGGTCAGGAGTTTGAGACCAGCCTGGCCAACATGGTGAAACACTATCTCTACTAAAAAAAAAATACAAAAATTAGCCAGGCGTGGTGGCACACACCTGTAATCCCAGCTACTCAGGAGGCTGAGGCAGGAGAATTGCTTGAGCCCGGGAGGCGGAGGTTGCAGTGAGCCGAGATCGTGCCACTGCATTCCAGCCTTACCAACAGAGCAAGGCTGTCTCAAAAAAAAAAAAAAAATTTAGGTTTCAATGTGTATAAATATTTATTGGAACACAGCCCGCCCATTTGGTTGTATATTGTCTGTGGCTGTTCTTACACTATAATGGCAGAATTGAACGGTTGCAACAGAGACAAGTGTGACCCACCCCCCCAAACCTACAATATTTGTTCTTTGGCCCTTTACAGAAGAAGTTTGCTGATCCCTGCACTACACACTTTCCTTTAGCAATGTGTATGAGAGACAGTTGGCTCTCAGCACTTTTCTTGCATGCTAACTGTGCTCCCCAAAAGCAGAGCCCAGCTGCAAGCCATGGGCATACCCAGATGTGGCTGGCGTTGGGTCTGTTGGTGCCTCCATGTACACACTCACTCTGAGCATTTCTTGGGCCCTGGCTGTGTGGCAGGCCACTGGCTGGGAGCCAGAGCAGGTCTAGGCCTGCCCTCAGGAATCCACAGGCCGGCGGGTGGGGAGAGTCAGACAGTATCGGGCAGTCGTGTGGAGGGATGTATTCAGGCCTGCTCTCACAGGCCTTCCTTGACCCTCTCCCCATCACTCCCACTTTGTTTTTATTTGTGGCACTTAAATAAAAAATAGGTCGTGCATTTATATGCTTCAAAATCAATTCTATGTGGATGTGTGAGCAGCCTCTGTCCTCCACTCCTCTCCCTGCCCACCTTGTTCCTTCTCCCCTTACATAATGATTTGTATTTTCCCTTGGGTATCCGTCTAAGGTATCATTATATCAATACAAGCAAATATGAATATATATTTTTGTCTTCTCCTTCCTTCTTCGACAAAAGGTAGCCTGCTCAGTACTCTGTTCTGCACTTGGCAAATGTTTACTGAACAGCATGCCCTGGAGATCCTCTTATTTTGGTGTTCTGGTGGAAACTGAGGGATGGGTAGGAGTTAATAAGGCAAAAAAGAAAGGTGGATCTTAGGGTGGGGGGAGCATGAGGAAGAGCATTCTAGGCAGAGGGAACAGTGTGAACAGCATGCTTCCAGGTTCTGGCTCCCTCCAGAGCAGGGGGAAGACCTGGGAGGCTGAGGCCGGGGAGCAGGGGGCCGGTCAAGGCATGAAGGTTCAGCAAGGCCTGATGGTCAATGGAGGAACCGTGCCTTTAATTCTGAGCTCACCCGGGTGTGAGGTTCTGCTCTGTTTCCTTCCGTGCCCTGATTTCTCTGTGGCCAAGTACACTTGGCTGTCATCACATGTGACCAAGGAGAGGCCAAGAATGTCCTCGAGAGAGGGTTATTGGGACTCTGGTTAATGATGGAAGAATTTCTCCTGTGAGCTGCACTCAAGAAGTGTGACCTGGTGTCTGGGAGGTTTCAGGCCTGTTCCTCCTGCCTCCTCAGTTCTTTCTAATCATGGGACACGGGACACATCCCATCAGTTCTCATCTTTTCAGTAGACACAGTTGTGGTGCCCAATACAGGCATTGTTTGGAGGGTAATGCATACACCGTGCTCAGTTCCAAGTTGGCCATATAGTGAGTGCTCAAGATGTGATAGAGATGGCTTTGGTTCTTTTTATAGGGCTGGTTTGGGATCATACTTTGTTAGTATAGCTCATGATTAAAGGTTTGGGGATTCAGTGCAGGGGCTCATGCCTGTAATCCCAGCATTTTGGGAGGCTGAAGCAGAAGGATTGCTTGAGACCAGGAGTTCGAGACCAGCCTGGAGAATACAGCAAGACTCCCACCTCTACAAAAAATGAGCCAGGTGGTGGCATGTGACTGTAGTCTCAGCTACTCAGGAGGCTGAAGTGGGAAGATCACTTGAACCCAGGAGGTCGCGGCTGCAGTGAACTATGCTTGTGCCACTGTACTCCAGTCTGGCGACAGAGGGAGACCCTGTCTCAAAAAAAAAAAAAAAAAAAAAAAAGAGTTTTGGTTTGGTTTGATCACTTGAGTTCTAATACCTGCTCTGCCACTTCTTGTCCATGTTGAGCGGGTTACTTAACCTCTCTGTACTTGATTTTTGTCCCTTGCAAATGAAAATGATAATACTTGCCTCTTGGTCCCATAGATGCCTGCAATTATTATTCCTATTATTTCACAGCCTCTGCTGTATAGTATTGTCAGATGACTCAGTGCCAGTGGTAGCAGCGTCGCCATCATTTCAACAGCAGTGCCCTTCGTTAGCTGTAACACCTCACCTTTTCTGCAGGACACCTTCGCGTAAATCCTTTCCTGTCAAAGAGTTAGGGTAGAGTTGCTCCGTGAGTATTTAGGAAAGGAGGCCCTGGAGGAGAGGATTGTCTCTTAGTCCCTTTATGAGTCATTGGCCATAGAAAGTTACGTGACCACCCGTAACTGCAGGAAAGGGTGAGAGATGGAGAATTTTCCTAATCGCCTCCTGCACAGAATATAAATATCACCACCACAGCTGTGTGCAGTACGTATCTGTGAGCACGTTAATCTATCTTGCCATCAGAGAGGCTGGCTCCAGCATCTTACGCGCGTCCACGTTGTGGTCAGTTTGCAAGAAATCACCCGTGGTATGTGGCAAAACAGCTGGACTCCCAACATAAAGTGCTGGAAGGAAGACTGTGAGGGACACAGTTGTAAAGGCTCTCGAATTGTATCTTGTCTGATCAGAGAAACAATTTAATGTCCCAGATCAAAGTCGAGAGGCAGGCTCTGAGAACTGGGCTGTGAGCAGCTAGAGAAAGGCGGCAGAACCGGTTTCTTCAGGGCAGGTCTCTTTACCTGCTTGTCTGATTGCCTAGTGGACACTCCATTGGCTCCCAGAGGCCTTCCTGGTCATCTCCTCCCTCTGGCTGGGTCCTTGATATTTGCAGATGGCTGTGTCTCCTGGGGCCAGGGAGCACCTACTGGGTGCCTAGTGCTGTCCAAGGTACTGGAGATAATCAGGTAATGTTCTTCCAGTGCTCACCATGTGCTTGGCGTTGCGGTTACTTGAGTGAACTCATGTAATCCTCACAGTAGCCCTGTGAGGTGGGACAGTGTTAGGTCCATTACAGACATGGAGACAAGCCTAGGGCTGCTATGTCACTTGCCCAAGGTCACAAAGCTAGTTAGAGGCAGCCTCTACCGTCTGGATCAAAGCCCACCATGTAAATGGCTCCAGCTTTTGCAGGCCACATGCACGTCTTCAGAGCTTTCTCCATAATGGACTCTTTTGGAAGACCCTGGCCTCCAAGGGCTGTATAGTGGCTTATGGTTCTCCCAGTTAACGGTGCTTATGAATGTGGCTGTGGAGGGAGAGAGGCTGGGGCTGGACAACCTGGGCTTTCCCAGTGTCATCTGTGGCAGCCAGAAAGAGAGACGGGGTCAAGCAGGGGCATCTTTGTCCACCCTTAGCTCCTCCTGGCTATTCAGGACCCACCTTACAGGTTCCTGTGGCCTCCCCGGGGTGTCTTCCTGGAGTCGAGGGTTCTCTGGCAGGCATACCATGGTGCCCTTGCCCCTCTACCCCAACATCCCGGCCAGGCCATGTTGAAATTGCCTTTTCATTTGTTAGTTCCTCTTTGCAAAATGTTGGGAGGGCAGGGGCCTTGCATCTACTTCCCTCGGCCCAATCCTAGCTGTGCAGTACGTTTTAAAAACACGTCTGAACAAATGAGTAAATAAATGACTCATGTGATGGAACTAACATCTAAACAGAACTTAACTTGCAGTATCTTCTGGGCAAGTGCCACATCTGGGCTAGAGAGGCAGTGGAGGGTGGCGGTTGAAAGCCGACCCTGGAGCCATGTGCTGGGAGTTCAAATCCAGTTCTGTTGCTTACTTGCTGGGTGACCTTGGACAAGGGACTGCACCTCTCAGGACCTCAGTTTTCTCATCTGTTAAGTGGGATAATAGTAGGACCTGCCCCACGGAGCAGTTGTGAAGGTTACATGAGTTGAAATGTTAAAGCATCTGGCACAGGCACCAGCTTAAGAGTTAGCTGCTGCTCCTAGGCACCGTGCGGTAGCGTTGACCATGAAGAGTAATCGAGTCTTAGCCTCAGGTATGCGGAGAGACCAGCTCAGTTCCAGGGGAGATGATGTTCACCTTGTGAACCTAAGAAACAGTGGTTTCATCCAAAAAAGATTGCTCAGACCTGGCATGGTGGCTCACACCTGTAATCCCAGCACTCTTGGGAGGCTGAAGTGGGTGGATCGCCTGAGCTTAGGAGTTTGAGACCAGCCTGGGCAACATGGTGAAACCCCGTCTGTACAAAAAACACAAAAATTAGCTGGGCATGGTGGCATGCATCTGAGGTCTCAGCTATTCAGGAGGCTGAGGTGGGAGGATAACTTGAGCCTGGGAAGCAGAGGTTGCAGTGAGCCAAGGTTACAACACTGCCCTCCAGCCTGGGTGACTGAGCGAGACCCCATCTCAAAAAAAAAAAAAAAAAAAAAAAAAGATTGCTCAGCACTGATGAGGAATTGTACCTGTAACCCTGATCAGTAAGCTTGCTTCATACAGGCGTGATTCGAGTGGGGATTTTTGGAGTTGCCCGAAACTATGTGTTATTTGTGGGAGAAGTTGAGAGAAAGACCCAGCCCGGCTGAATCTCCTGAGAACAATGAGGCACTTTTTGCAGATGCACTGTCCTTCCAGTCTCAGGGAGTGCTGTGTGAGCCCTGCACAGGGCAGGGCAGCGAGGCGGTTAAGGGCTGGATTCCATCCTTACTAATATGTGACCTTGGGCAAGTAACACCAAGCACAGTCAAAGAGAAAATTAGTAAATGAAATTCACTCTGAGTATAGAATAGAGATAAAATACATAGAAGTAACATAACAGGTGGAGTGAGAAGAAACATACATCTAGTAGGATTTCCAGAAATAAAGCTAGAAGGAGTGGTGGGGAGGCAATATTAGAACTAATGCTAAAAATGTGCCATAATTGAAGACTTGAATCTCAATGCTGAAAGCTCGCAATAAGTGCCAAGCAGAGACTGGATAAAAAGAAATCCCCTAGATAGATTATTGTGAGTCTGCAAAACATTTAAGGATAAAGAGAAAACCTTGGAAACTAGCAGACTAGGTGAGCAAGGGCAAGTAACAAACCATCTCTAAGCCTCGGTGTTCATTTCTGCAAAGTGAGGAAAAGAACAAGTTACTATGTGACCAGCTTACTAATGAGCTTGGAACTAGTAAAGATCTTTTTGCATAGGTCCTGACACATAGCAAGTGTGCATTAAATGTTAGCTGCCTTACTGTTGGTGTCATAAATGTTAATGACAACAATAGTGATTGTTCTGTAGGCTGCTATGGAATATGGCTGGTACTCCACAGATGCCTCTCATGCAGGCAACTCTGTAGCAAACTAGAGCATGTCATTGTGGTGATCCCTGAAGAAGAGAATAGTCATTTCATGAACCTGACTGGAAGTCAAGATTTGTGGATTCCTTCAACAAATATTTCTAGGGCCTCTTGTCTGTGCTAAACACTGTTTGAAGGCCCAGGTACACAGCAGACAAGACAGACCTAGTCCTTGCTGTCCTGGAGTACAAGGTCTGGTGGAGGAGACAGACTAGAAATAAACAGTATTTGTCAGAAGTGATTGGTAGTGCTATTAAGACGTTCAACTATTGTAGCATCTTGGGAGGCCAAGGCAGGAGGATCAGTTGAGGCCAGTTTGAGACCAGCCTGGGCGACAGAACAAGATTCTATCTCTTAAAAAATTTTTTTTTCTTTTTTTTGAGTCTGGGTCTCTCTCTGTTGTTGCCCAGGCTGGAGTGCAGTGGTGCAATCTCGGCTATCTGCAGCCTCAACCTCTCTAACTCAAGCAATCCTCCCACCTCAGCCTCCTGATTGGGACTAGAGGCACGTGCCACCAGGCCCGGCCAATTTTACAAAGAAAATTGTTTTAGTGAAGTGTGATGGCACATGCCTCTAGTCCCAGCTATTGGAGAGTCTGAGACAGGAGGATCACTTGAGGCCAGGAGTTCAAAACCAGCCTAGATAAGAGAGAGAGAGAAAGAAAAGAACGGAAAGGAAGGAAAGAAACTAAACCAGGATAAGGTGAAGTGAGTGGTAGTGGTGGGAGGGGTCTTAGAGGGATGAGGAAGGGGCCTGTCTGAGGAGGTGACATTTAATCTGAGACTTGAAAGATGAAAAGGAGCCAGTCATGCACACAGGTGGGTGAACAAGGGTGAGAATGTGTTGGGAGGGATTTGTAGTTTGTTCCCCAAAGCTTCCATTTGCTTCCATCCTAGGGGTGTTTGGAGAGGATGGCTGTGGGGAGCTGACTTTGGCATCTAGGAAGAGAGGTGGTGGGCCCAGAGGCCGGGCCCCTCCCTGGCTCCTCCTAGCCTTCCCAGGGCCCTTACGCAGGGACGCGGGGCCACAGGGAAGAGACCCTTCGCCCCTTGGGTGGGCTCCCTGACTTCCCAGCCAAGAACGTGGTTGTCCTTTTTGTTCCAAAGGTGACCCAGCTGTGCCGTCATACAAGCAAAGCAGTGGTGCTCTGTGCCTGAAGCCCACTTTCTCCTTCCCCAGAGTAGATCAGCTCAAAGCTGTCTGACCTGGAGAAGCTCCAGAAAGCAGCCAAGCCAGACTGGGCATGCTGCTTGGGGCTGTGGGGAATTAACCATCTCTTTTCTTTGTGTCAAAGGTGGGGAAGGTATTAAAGCAACAGGGCTTCCTGGATAGAGCCACAGTTAGGAGCCCAGATTCAGGGCTTAAACTCCGGCTTCCCCACTTATACCTTGGGCAAATGCCTTCCATGTGCCTCACCTTAGCTTTCCCATCTGTAGAATGGGACAGTAATTCCTGGCTTAGAAAAGTACACACAGGATGTGCTACATAAGTGTTATCACCTTCCAATTTTAACTCGAGGTAAGACGGCTTTCTCTTTCCTCTAGTTTCTTGTCAACAGTTAAGACACTTGCATTCGACTTCCGTTTCTCCACACCAGCCCGGTTCTTGCCCAGGAGCTTGGCGTCTGGCAGTCAGCCAGGCTTCAGGTGCCAAAAGCAGCCCCTTTGCTGGGGGGAGCAGGTTATTTGATGCCAGGAAGCTGAGAATTGTCAGGATGTTTGTCGCCAGCGTTGGGGGCCTGTGTGGTGCCTCTACAAAAGGGACTGCTCTTGCTTGCCAGGGAGAGAAGACTGCTTCCTCCAGGGCAGCTTCTTCTTTTCTTAACCCTGGCTGCACGAACCCTGTTAGAATCAGGTGGGGACTGTTTACAACGTGCCGGTGCCTGCCTTCCCCTTTCCCCTCTTCCTGTGTAAAGGGCCTGAGGCCTGGGCATGGAGACTTTTTTTTCTTAGCTGCCTGATGTGCCTTCAGGGACACTCTCTGTATTCAGGGGCATTCACAATCACTGAATGTAGCTGAGAACCACCTGGGGGTCATGATAAAATTCAGGTTCTGATTCATCTGGTCTGAGGAGGAGCTGAGCATTTTCTTCTTCTTCTTTTTTTTTTTTTTTTTTTTTTTGAGATAGAGTCTCGCTGTGTCGCCCGGGCTGGAGTGCAGTGGCAAGATCTCGGCTCACTGCAACCTTTGCCTCCTGGGTTCAAGTGATTCTTGTGCCTCAACCTCCCGAGTAGCTGGGATTACAGACTTGCGCCACCATGCCTGGCTAATTTTCAGATTTTTAGTAGAGATGGGGTTTCACCATGTTGGCCAGGCTGATCTCAAACTCCCGACCTCAGGTGATTGACCCGCCTCAGCCTCCCAAAGCACTGGGATTACAGATGTGAGCCACCACGCCTGGACGCATCTGCTTTTTCAGTGACCTCCCAGGTGATGTAGATGATGCTGTTTCCCGGACCACAGCTGTCAGAATCAAGGGCCTAGAAGTCTGCTTTTCAGATGTGTAGAATCTGGGACACGCACTTTGAATCCTTAGCTGCATTTTTACCAGACCCCTTGGTGATTGACTGCCCATTAGGTTTTGGGAGCCTAGACCAGGGTTTGTGAACCCTGACACTGTTGACCTGTGGGGCTAGATCACTCTTTGATGTCAGGATTGTCCTGTGCATTATGGGATGTTTAGCAGCATCCCTGGCCTCTTCCCGCTAGCTGCCAGTAACAGCACCCCCAGTGGGGATCATCAAAAGTGTCTCCAAATGTCCCCTGGAATAGAGGTGGGGCAGTGTTGTCCCTAGTTGGTTACCAGCGGCCTCGCACCCTCAAATTTCACCATGCCTGGGACCCCCTGGGCCAGCTGGTCACTCACATTGATGCTCAGGTCCCACAGCAGCAGTCATGGCCACTTTAGTTTGGGGCAGGCCCCAGTGGGAATACAAGCTCTTGGTGCATCTCCCGTCTGCTGCACTTTGACAGCCACTGTCCCGGCGCCTTTACTGCTCAGTAAATGGTGGGTGTGGCTGGACTAGCAAGTGGGGAAAGGATAATAAACCGAGCTTAGTATTTGTGTTGGGAGAATGGGAATCAGAATGAAGTCACCATGAAGTCCCTTTTAATAACAGTAGAGAAAATTCTAGGCTTGGTGGTATTATCTCCTTTGGAAATTGTCCCAAATTCACTCTCTGTTCCCCTCCTACAGTCCCCATGCTGGTCCTGTCCGTCCTTGGCTCCCACTGGCCTAAGGCAGCAGTCTCTCATTATCCCCCTGGCTCCTGCCCTACCCCTCCTGGTCTGTCCTCCGCACTCAGCCAGATGGGGCCTGTGAACACCTGAGGTCACGGCCCTCCCCTGCTCAGAACCTCCCATGGCTGCATCTCACTCAAGAGAAAAGTCAAGGCCAGGTGCAGTGGCTCATGCCTGTAATCCCAGCACTTTGGGAGGCCGAGGCGGGTGGATCACCTGAGGTCAAGAGTTTGAGACCAGCCTGGCCAACATGGTGAAACCCTGTCTCTAGTAAAAATACAGAAATGAGCCAGGCATGGTGGTGGGCACCTGTAATCCCAGCTACTCGGGAGGCTGAGGCAGGAGAATCGTTTGAACCTGGGAGGAAGAGGTTGCAGTGGGCCGAGATCGTGCCACTTCACTCCAGCCTGACGACAGAGACTCCGTCTCAAAAAAAAAAAAAAAAAAAGAGAGAGAGAGAGTGCTCTTTGGAACCTAGAGCACTGGTCTCTCAATTGGTAGAAGGCCCCAAATGGCACCTTGCCAGGACCTGGTGTTGCCATTTAAACTTTTTAAACTTGGGCTGCTTGGATTCAAATCCCAGCCCTGGCTGGTAAGAGCTGGATAACCCTGGGCAAGTGGCTTTACCTCTCTGTGCCTTAGTTTCCACATCTGTACCAGAGAGAAGAATGCTTAGGGCGCTGCCAGGCACATGGTAGACATCAGTAAATATTCTTTTGATGAGTGCATGAATGGAAAATCTAAGTCAGAAGCGACTCACGGCTTGTTAAACCTTTTTGGATTTGTATTGCCTAGAGTCCCTCCAGAAGAGCATTACTCTGTTACTGCTGCAGGCTGAGATGACCCATTTCCCTGTTCCTCAGCCAGCCCTGTGTCTTATCTTCTAGGAAAGAATACATAGTAATTTTTTCCAGGAATATGTGGTAGGACATAGTAATTTTGATCGGTAATGGAACCAGCCTAATATTCTGGACATGTAAGAAAATGTCCATGTTTTTCAGAGCTGCAAACGGAAATGCATAAAGTTGAAATGACATGATATCCGGCATTTGCTTTAAAATACTTCAGGCTGGGTGCGGTGCCACACATGTGTATTCCCAGCACTTTGGGAGACCAAGGTGGGAGGATTGCTTGAGCTCAGGAGTTGGAGATCAGCCTGCGCAACATAGCAAGACCTCGTCTCTACTAAGAGTAACAATAAATTAATTAACCAGACATGGTGGGATATGCCTGTGGTCCCAGCTACTCAGGAGGCTGAGGCAGGAGGATCACTTGAGCCTGGGAGGTTGAGGCTGCAGTGAGCCAAGATCACACCACTGTACCAGCCTGGGAGACAGAGCGAGACCCTGTCTAAAAGTAAATAAATACCATAAAATACTTTGGTAAGAAGGAAAACGGGGAAAAAGGAAGAAATAAAGAATAGATGAAGCTAATATGGCAGAATCTTGACAATTTTTGAATCTAGGTTTGGGTACATGGGAGTTCATTGTACCTTGCTCCCTACTTTTTTTTTTTTTTTAGCATGTTAACAGAACAAAAACCAGCCCTGTCTGTCACACACACACACACACACACACACACACACACACACACACACACAGACTAAAAATTGTGTGATCGTGAAAAGCACTGCGATCCTGCTGCCCACAAGCAGTTGGGAAGGCCCTGAGCCAGGGTGGCGATGGGTAAATGACCACCTTGCAGTTCTTTGTTCATCCATTTTGTGAGGAGACCTTTTCTGGTTCAGCAGCTGGATGGATAGTGGATTTCAGGCCAAAGCATCAATTTCTCATCTCTTTCCTGCTCCGGAGGAGGAGACCAAACCCCCCAGTGATTGACTCCTGGGATCCCTTTCACTGTGGGGCCCAGTTTTACCATGGGGTGGAGGGAGCCACAAGCTGCTCTTCTCCAGGGACCTGTGTGATGATGGCAAAAACGTAACTGGCCAATCTTCCACAGTGACTAAATATTAACTCCAGCCCCACTCCTGGATGCACATGAGCAGTCTTGCCCATCCTTATTAAACAGGCGACCGCCCCCAGCCTTCTCTCTAGTTGCACATGGAAGTGAGTGGTGGGCTGGGTTTTCCAGCGCTCAACGTGCTCTTCATTCTGCTGCCTGTGGACGTCAGGGAGGGGCTTCCGCAGTCCATCTGGCACTGGGTGGGTCTCAGTCTGGGCAGGCGATCCACCCAAGAACTGACCCCTGCTTGCTCCAGAAAGGTCATTGCTTAAGAATGTCCCTTGGGTAGCCCAGTGGGAGACCCACGTGTGCGTGTGGTCAGCTGTAGCTTCCGGCTGTCTCACTTCTGCTGAATTCCAGCAATTTCTCATTTCCTTTAGGAAACAGGATGAGTCTGGAGAGGAGTATGAAAAATCATGACAAACCTGGCGATAGGGACACTGGGAACCTAGCCCTGAATGAAGCTTATAGTTGGTCATGATTGCCAGGGTCTTGAACAGTGTGGACCAGGGGAAAGAAGGTACCTGGGGCCAGATGCCCTGGATTCAAACCCCACCACCTCCACTTAACACTTGTGACCTTGAGAAAGTTGCGTAACCTCTCTGTGCCTCAGTTTGCTCATCTGTAAAATGATAGTACCTGCCTCATAGGATTTAAGGATTAAATTAGATACTGTTTTGTAGGTGTTTGAAGCTGCCTCTTCTGTAGTAGTTCCTCAATTAATAGTGGCTATAACAGTATTATCATATCCTGTTGTAATGGGCATGCACAGTTAGGATTAAGAACCTTTGGTCAGCCAGGTGTGGTGGCTCACACCTGTAATCCTTAGCACTCTGGGAGGCCAAGACGGGTGGATCACCTGAGGTCAGGAGTTCGAGACCAGCCTGGCCAACATGGTGAAACCGTGTCTCTACTAAAAATTTAAAAAATTAGCTGGGCATGGTGGGGGATGCCTGTAATCCCAGCTACTCTGGAGGCTGAGGCAGGAGAATCGCTTGAACCCGGGAGGCAGAGGTTTCAGTGAGCCTAGATCACGCTACTGCATTCCAGCCTGGGCAACAGAGTGAGCAGAGTGAGACTCCGTCTCAAAAAAAAAAAAAAAAGAAAAGAAGAAGAACCCTTGGTCTATAAATAGTGGTTCAGATGGAAGCAGAAATTAGAGGAGAGGAAGAGGGAAGCACTTTTCTCCCCAGCAGTCCATGGTTTGAGGAAATAGGCTTAATTTCACCATTGAAAAATGTTACTTTTCACTTGATGTTCAAAATCTCCTAGGAAAGCAGGGGCAAAAGACTTTTTTTTTTTCCCCCTCATGCTGGGGCATGCAAAAGACTTTAAAGGGAGAAAATGTCTCTTCCCCACTTCTCTATATGCATGCTGGGAAAAAAAAAAGACTGGAAGGAAATGAACCAATGTCTTAACAGTGGTTGCCGTTTGGTGGGGAGAGAATGAGTAACTGTATAATCTTCTTTATACATTTATGTTCCAAGTTTTATATATATAACATATATATATCTACATATATATACTACATATATATAACATATATATCTACATATATATAACATATATCTACATATATATATATATATATATATATTACACATATATATACACTACTTTCTTTTTTTTTTTTTTTTTTTTTTTTTTGGAGATGGAGTCTGGCTCTGTCGCCCAGGCTGGAGTGCAGTGGCTCGATGTCTGCTCACTGCAAGCTCCGCCTCCCGGGTTCACGCCATTCTCCTGCCTCAGCCTCCTGAATAGCTGCGACTACAGGCGCCCGCCACCGTGCCCGGCTAATTTTTTTGTATTTTTAGTAGAGACAGGGTTTCACTGTGTTAGCCAGGATGGTCTCGATCTCCTGACCTCGTGATCCGCCCGCCTCGGCCTTCCAAAGTGCTGGGATTACAGGCGTGAGCCACCGCGCCCGGCCTATACTACTTTCATAAACAGGAAAAATGTGAAAAAGTTAAGGAATCATGTGAGCTTGGCTTCTGGGGAGGTTGGGTGGAGTTATTTCAGCATAAAGTTCTCTGCTTAATGTTTGAGTGTCCAGAGAAGTTTGCACCCCACCCTTCCTTAAGGTGTACTTGAGGCCTATAAAATTACTACTTAGAAAGTTCTTGATATCAAAGATGATCCCTCAAACTCCATTCCTCCACCTGCCCAACCTTATTCTAGATATTTATGTTCTCTCCCATCTTTCTCTTGAGATGAAAGAACTCTAATTCTTTTGTGGTTCTTCTGATCTTGAGAAAGAACCACATTTTTTAAAACTTAAAAAAAATTTTCTGAGACAGGGTCTTGCCCTGTTGCCCAGGCTGGAGTGCAGTGGGACAATCATAGCTCACTTCAGCCTCAGCCTCTTAGCTCAGGTGATCCTCCTGCCTCAGCCTCCCAAATAGCTATGACCACAGGCATGTGCCAGCATGCCTGGCTAATGGTTTTTGTTATTCGTGGAGACTGGGTCTTGCTATGTTTTGCCCAGGCTGGTCTCAAACTCCTGGGCTCAAAGCAATCCTGCCACCTCGGCCTCCCCAAGTGCTGGGATCACAGGCATGAGCCACCGTGCCTGGCCCTGCAGTTTTTTTAGTACTTTTTTTATTATGATAAAATATGATAAAATGTACATAACATAAAATTAACCATTTAAAAGTTTTATTGTGGCACAATATACATAACAAATTTTTTTTTTATATTTTATAATTAGCTTTAGCTTGATTGTGGTGATTTTGTCACAATGTATACGTATACACAAGTTGTCCACCTTAAGTATAAACAGTTTTTATTTGTCAGTTATACCTTTAAGGAAACTGTAAAAAAGAAAATATGCACAACTCATTTAGTAACCTAGAAGTCAAGTGTTTACTTTTCTGGTATTTTATTATGCCCAGTTACATTACTGATAAATATAGTTACCAAAAAAATGTACTTTACGTGTGCAGTTCAGTGGCATTCAGTACATTCACATGGTTGTGCATCCATCATCATCCATCCACAGAACATTTTTCATCTCGTAAACTGAAACTCTGTCTCTGAAAAACAATATTCTCCATCCCCAAGCCCCCAGTCCCTGGAAGCCACCTTTCTATTTTCTGTCTCTATGAGATTGACGAACGTAAGTGCCTCCTATGAGTGGAATCATCTGGTATTTGTCCTTTTGTGACTGGGGTATTTTATTTAGTATCATGTCTTTAAGTTTCATTCATGTTGTATATATCAGAATTTCCTTTCTTTATAAGGCTAAATAATATTCCAATTCGTATTTAAGGCTAAATAATAATGATATGTATATATCATATTTTGTGGCCAGGTGCGGTGGCTCATACCTGTAATCCCAGCACTTGGGGAATCTGAGGTGGGCGGATCACAAGGTCAACAGATCGAGACCATCCTGGCCAACATGGTGAAACCCTGTCGGTACTAAAAATACAAAAATTAGCTGGGAGTGGTGGCGTGCGCCTGTAATCCCACCTACTCGGGAGGCTGAGGCAGGAGAATCACTTGAACTTGGGAGGCGGAGGTTGCAGTGAGCCGAGATCACACCACTGCACTCCAGCCTGGTGACAGAGCGAGAATATATATATATATATATATATCTGTGTATCTCACATTTTGCTTATCTGTTTATGTTGATGGACACTTACGATGCTTCCACCTCTTGGCTATAGCGAATAATGCTGCTGTTAACATTGGTGTACTGGCAGGGCACAGTGGCTCAGCCACTTTGGGAAACCAAGACAGGTGGATCACTTGAAGCCAGGAGTTCGAGACCAGCCTGGCCAATGTGGTGAAACCCAATCTCTACTAAAAATACAAAAAATTTAGCCAGGCATAGTGGCATGCCCCTGTAGTCTCAGCTACTTGGGAAGCTGAGGCATGAGAATTGCTTGAACCAAGGAGGTGGAGGTTGCAGTGAGCCGAGTTCACACACTCCAGCCTGGGCAACAGAGTGAGACTCCATCTCAAAAGATAAAAATAAGACTGAAAACAGGAGAGTTTATTCAATAAACATCGACTGAAGACACTACTTTGGGCCAGGCACCAATGAGCAAGGCAGGCACAGCTCCTCCCTGGTGGAGCCCACAGCCAGGGAGAAAACACAAGAACAGCAGAGCCATATGGATAAGTACTGTGTTCTGCGTGCTCTGAAGAAGAATGGGATTTTTCAAGCTGTAGTACAGGGAGATTCACAGAGGCTCCCCAAGGAAGTATAGTTTAAGTGTCATTTTCTGGGTGCAAATGGAAAACGTGAATTTGGTGTACATCTCTAGATAAGCCCCACTTCTGAATGATTCCAGCTGTGGGCAGATGGGCGTTGCTATGGAAGCAGCTTGCACCTCTCACTTCCTGACTTGAGTTTATTTCCGAGTTTCCCGTGCCACCGCCAGTTCCCAGCTGTAAATACAGACGTGGCAGGGTCCCTTTTTCCTGCTGCCTCGTAGCTGCCCAGAGAACGGATGTGGCTGGAATCCAGCCCGGGAGCCTCCTCCCGACAGAGCTCGTTGTGGAACCTGCCATGTCGCGGTTTCTCTTCCATCCCGGCTGTTTCCTTTGTCCTCTCTCGGGACTGTGCCAGCGTGCCCCAGCCTGTGTTTTGAAACTTTAGACCCCAGCTTGTATTTGATAGAGAAATGAGCTCATGAGGGCTTCCTCCACCACCCAGCAACCGGGGAAGTTGAGTCAAATCTCTTTCATTTCAAATCCATCCCCCACCCCCACCCCCAGGCCAGATTTGCCACCCTTCTGACAGAAACTGGGTTAGCTGTTCTCTGGGACTGTTTGTGAGGAAGGGACTTGTTGACCTGAACAAAGGAACTACAAACAAGACGGGGGAGGGGTGTGGCTGATTGCTCACTGGGATTGGGACTTTTCAGCTACCCTTCAGTGCTTTCCAATAGTAATTGCTAATGTGTTGAGAATTTACAGTGTGCTAGACAGTCTTTAAATCACTTTTAATCCATTTAACAGCTCAATCAAGTGTATATAATTATCCCCATTCTAGAGCTGGGGAGGCAATGGGCAAGTTCGGCAAGTTGAGTCATTGGCCAAATTCCTGTACTGCAGCAATTTAGGCAAAAAGTGGGCATTTAACCAGAGGCTCCTGGGGCGGCCCAGAGACCTGAAGAAAGCCTCAGGACGAGTCAGTTACTTGGTTGCAAGTAACAAAAACACCAACTCAAACAGACATAAATTTTAGGGGAAAGGATTGGCTCATTCAACTGGAAAGCCCAGAGGTGAGGCAGATGTCTGGGCTGGCTGGTCCCAGAGCCTGGGGCTATTGCCAGTGACCCATTTTCTTTCCGTCTCTTTATTGTTCCCTCTGATGTCAGTGTCATCCTCAAACCTGGCTCCCCTGAAAGTTGCACACTAGCTGCCAGCACCCTCTCAGGCTTATGTCCTTATCCGTGTCCTGAGGGAAAAGAAGGTATCTGTCCCCCAACTATCATGCAAAACCTCAGAGCTCCTCTCTGATTGGACTAGCTCTGGTCATGTGATCTTCCCCGAACCAATCACTAATAAGAGGGGTGAGCTCACACTAGCAGGCTGGTTGCAAAACTTCCCATAGGGGAAGGGCGGGCTGGGTGCTGGGATTGGAACCAAGACACACATGCCACTGTATCTGCATTCTCTTCCTCACTTGTTCATTCCCCACCTCTAGATCTGCGTTATGCATTCTCTTATATTCAGTCTCTCTTTCTGCTTTGTCTTCTACTGGACAGGAAGCCTGGCCATCACAGACTGCTGAGCAATACACCTTGCAGTACAGGCCCCCAAAGAGAGTCACCACATGTTCTCTCAGCCCGAGTCCAAAACAACCCGAGGAGGGGAGGATGTCTCCCTCCGGACTAACTGGGGCCGAGGAAGGGGTTCTTGTGACAGGCTCAGCTGAGTCAGGTGTCCCCCACCCACCCCCAGCCAATCAGCTACAGGCAGGGATGAGGTCATTGCTCCCTCTGTCCCCTGCCACGTGCCTACTATAACATCTTCATAGGACCTCTAAGCTGGAATCATTTAAGCAGGATGCCAAAGGACAGCAATTGGGCCACACTTCTTGACTGTAGTGACACTAAAACCTCATTGCAGCTCTCTACAGGAAGGCCAGCTCTTCAGTGTGGCCCCCCAGACCCTGCGTGCTCTGGCCTCTGCCTGCGGCCCGCCCCCACCCCCGCCTCATCCTGCAAATCCCTGTGCACCGCGCTCCAGCTGCTGGATCTGCCTTCCTTGAATGCACCATGTCTGCACCTTGCTCCTGGGCTGCTTTCTTGGCTCTCCCACCATGCTGTCCACTACCCCTGCCCTTCTGGCCTGGCTGATGCCGACTCCTCCTTCAGATGTCTGCTTCAACACACTCCCAGGGGGCTGCTCCGAAGCCCACCCCATCTTTCTTCCCTGAGCTACTCATCTGAACTGATCAGGGCTTCCCCCTCCCCTTAATGTCAGCTCCATAAAGGCAGGAACTAAGTCTGTTTTGTTAAGGGTATGACGCTTTCCACCAAATATGCTCCTTACTAAACTTTGCTAAGGGAATGAATGAAGTGATAATAGGTGACATAAGGAAAAAGGGAAAACGGAGCACAGTCACTCAGCTAGGAATCCTGGCACTGTGGGAGGCTGAGGTGGGCAGACTGCTGCAGGCCAGGAGTTCGAGACCAGCCTGGACAACATGCTGAAACCCCATCTCTACAAACAATACAAAAATTAGCTGGGCATTGTAATGTACACCTGTGGTGCCAGCTACTTGGGAGGCTGAGCGGGTAAGATTGCTTAAGCCCGGGAGGTTGAGCTGTGATCCTGCCACTGCACTCCAAGCCTGGGCGACAGAGTGAGATGCTGTCTCAAAGAAAAATAAAAGCACCCAGATAAACAGGTGGTGAATGGTGGAGGAAAAAAACTGGGTGCCAAGACATCATGTAACTAGTTGGGGAGGTGATGCTTGGGCTGAGAGCATCAGTCAAAGTTTGCCGGTCTAGGGGAGTGGTGGTAGCAGGGGTGAGTCCAGGGTAGGGGTTGGGGACTGTATATAAAAAGAGCCTGAGGTGGGGTAGAGCCAGTCTGGAAGAACTGAAAGGCCCGAACATAGAAGCAGCATGAGTGAGGTGGGGATGGAGCAGTAGAAGGTGCAAGAAGCAGACAGGGCCAGTCATGCTTGACCTTGCAGGCTTTGCAGGGTGTGGGGCATCACGCCTTTTACCTTCTAGGGAACAGGGCACATTAAGAGAGGGGAGAGGGCAAGAAAGGTAGGAGGGCTTTGAATATTGGCATGAGAATACTCTCCAGGGAGATGACCGTCCCCCACAGTGACATGCGCAGCATCTGTAGAAACAGGAAATGCATCCCAGACACATGGAAAGATACCTGACTCTGGGCATAATAAGAGAAATGCCAATTAAAATCATGCTGAGATACTACTTCACACCTCTCAGAAGGGCAAGAGCACAAGGCGTGCGCACACGCTGTGGGCAGTGGTGCGGGGGCAGCCAGGCTTCTCCGGAGCTAGTGGGAGGGAAAGCAGAACTGTCGCTTTGGAGGGGACTCTGGCCATTCCTGTGAGTATGACCCGGCACACACCCACCCTTCACCCCGGCAGCTCTACTTCTAGGAAGCTTCACCTACACATGTTCCCAAGTGTGAGGAGTGATCTTTGTCCAAGGTTATTCATTACAGCAGTGTTTGTCAGAGCAGAAAAGGGGAAATGGCTTGTGTGTGCCTTAATAAGGCAATAGAGGAATCAGTCGGGTTTGTCTGTGCAGTGGAATACCATGCGGCCAGGAAGGTAGAGTAAGGCCCTGATAGGAGGGGCCTTCTGTGTCTGTGGTGTGCTGCTAAGCAGGAAAATGAAAAGAACGTGGTGGCTCTCGCCTATAATTCCAGCACTTTGGGAGACCAAGGCAGACGGATCATTTGAGGTCAGGAGTTCAAGACCAGCCTGGCCAATGTGGTGAAACCCTGTCTCTACTAAAAATACAAAAGTTAGCTGGGCACGGTGGCTGACGCCTGTAATCTCAGCACTTTGGGAGACCAAGGCAGGCAGATCATTTGAGGTCAGGAGTTCCAGACCACCTGTCTCTATAAAAAACAAAAATTGCCAGGATGATGGGGCACCTGTAATCCACTATCTGGAGGCTGAGGCAGGAGAATTGTTGAACAGAAAAGAAAAGAAAAAAACAAAATCTTGTATTTGTAATTGCCCGGGGGAGGGAGGATTTTGGAAAATGTGAGGAGAATATAAGTTTTGTGAAGATTCCAATGCCAGTCAGCCCTGGAGCACTCTTTATTATTTATTATCATTATTATTATTAATTCTTCTTCTACCTTTTTTTGCTTAACTTAAGCATACCCTGAGAGAGCACTCTTAACTGTCAAATTAGATCACCTTCATTTTCCATACCAGGCACTGTGTTCTTGGCTACATATGTGTAAGTATCTTGGTGTGTGTGTGCATGTGTGTGCATGTATGATTTAGTTACTTTATTGAGATCTCTGAGACACCACCTCTGAGCGGCCTTCTTCAGCACCCTGTCTAAAATGGCCCTCCCTGTCACTGTCGCCTGCTTTATTTCTCTTCATGGCGTTTATCACGGTCTGATGTTCTATATTTGCTTTCTGCACCATCCTCCTTGGAACGTGAGCTCCGCAAAGGCAGGGATCTTTGTCTGTTTTGTTCCTTTCTGTATCCCCAGTGTCTAGAGCAGTGCCTGGCCCATAGCAGTTGCTTCATGAGTGCATGCTGAATGAATGTGAGTGCGTCTGAAGACTGAATGTTATCCTCCTGTTACAGATGTGGACCTCAGGCCCCCAGAGGCCTTGCCCTCTTTTCATGGACTCTAAGAAATGAAGAACAAACTGCAAAGCCCACTGGTGTTCTGACTGGGGAAGAGTTGAGAAATCACCCTAGGCTGCTTTTTTTTTTTTTTTTTTTTTTTCAGATGGAGTCTTGCTTTGTCACCCAGGCTGGAATGCAGTGGCGCAATCTCGGCTCACTGCAACCTCTGCCTCCCGGGTTCAAGCAATTCTCCTGTCTCAGCCTCCTGAGTAGCTGGGATTACAGGCGCCCACCACCATGCCTGGCTAATTTTTGTATTTTTAGTAGAGATGGGGTTTCACCATGTTAGTCAGGCTGGTCTCCAACTCCGGACCTCAGGTGATCCACCCACCTCGGCCTCCCAAAGTACTGGGATTGCAGATGTGAGCCACCGCTCCTGGCTAGGCTGCCTTTTAAGCTGTTAAAATTCTCCCTTTACCCCCATTTCTTTTTCTTTTTCTTTTTCCCCCTTAGAGACAGAAGTACAGTGAAGGGATCATAGCTCGCTGCAGCCTTGAACTACTGGGCCCAAGAAATCCTCTTGCCTCAGCCTCTTGAGTAGCTGTGACTACAGGTGCATGCCACCAGGCCTAGCTAATTTTTAAAATTTTTTTGGCAGAGACAGGGTCTCCCTATGTTGCCCAGGCTGATCTTGAACTTTTGGCCTCAAGCAATCTCCCCAGCTCAGCCTCCCAAAGTGCTGAGATTACAAGCATGAGCCACCATGCCTGGCCACATTCCTTTTTCAAAGTCACCTTGAGAGCTAGGAATACTAGCTGGGTCTCTTCTGCTGGGTCCTGCCTGTGAAGCACTGAGGAGCTTGCCTGCACCACAAAATTTCTCCAGCTGTCTGGGGTCCATCTCTCCTTCTAGCTTGAGTGACCCTTGTTCTGGACTGTTTTTTTGTTTTGTTTTGTTTTTGTTTGTTTGTTTTTGAGACGGAGTCTCGCTCTGTCACCCAGGCTGGAGTGCAGTGGCGTGATCTCGGCTCACTGCAACCTCCGCCTCCCGGGTTCAAGTGATTCTCCTGCCTCAGTCTCCTGAGTAGCTGAGATTACAGGTGCCTGCCACCACACCCGGCTAATTTTTGTATTTTTAGTAGAGACGGGGTTTCACCATGTTGGTCAGGCTAGTCTCGAACTCCTGACCTTGTGATCTACCCTCCTTGGCCTCCCAAAGTGCTGGGATTACAGGCATGAGCCACCGCACCCAGCCCTGTTCTGGGCTGTTATTCCATGGAGAATAGGTAGAGAGAGAAGGAAACTTGCAACGTGAAGGCACTCTCCTCTGGAGGGACCCCTCTCTTAGGCTGTGTGCTTAATCTTATCAGGGTCCAGTTTGCCCAAGAGACCTCCTCAGACATGAGGAGTCGAGAATATCGTTTATTTCTTCAGTATTTCCGTTGTAATAATAGCTTTGCCAGTGTGCCTTTGAGGGTCCTTCTGTGCCAGTCACTTTGCCAACCGTTCGATTGCTGTTACCTCATTTAACCCTCTCAACAGCCCTATTGAGGGTGGATATTACTCCTCCCACCATGTTACTGATGAGGAAGCTTGGGATTCAGAATGAGCTGGTAACCAGCCACATGTCCACAGGATGCTAAGCCGCAGACCTGCGATTTGATTCTGTCTCTAGCTGACCACCAAGATGGTGCTCCCTGGCCTCGTTGCCACACTGCTTCCCCATCTGCTTTGGGGATTTTCCCAGTGACCAGGAGGACAGGGTCTGGTTTTCTATGGCGGCGTGATATGGATGGTTAATCATGTCGCAAAGCCCTGCTGTCCAGCGTGAGGCTTTGGTGGGTTGGAGGAAGGCGGGTGGAGAGCCTTCTGCTTGTTTATTTCTCATAGTTGTTTGCCACACAAGAGATCAAACTTCTGTTTCCTGTTGAGATTGGTTTCCATCTCTCTCCATTCATCTCTGACACTCCCTGTCTCTCTTAATTATGTCTTATACTAACGTCTATAAGCCTGCTCAGCCCTCTCCCTCCAGACCCCCTCCCAGCAGCAACTGCTGTTAGTAGAGCTATTAAGAACACAGGCCTGTAATCTCAGCACTTGAGGAAGCCAAGGCAGGAGGATTGCTTGAGCCCAGGAGTTTGAGACCAGCCTGGGCAATATAATGAGACTCTGTCCCTACTGAACATAAAAATTTTTTAAATGAGCTGGGCATGTTGGCTCACGCTTATAACCCCAGCACTTTAGGAGGCTGAAGTGGGAGGATCACTGTAGCCCAGGAGTTTGAGGCTACAGTAAGCTAAAATCAAGTCACTGCACTCCAACCAAGGTGACAGAGAACCTGTCTTTCAAAAAAAAAAAGAGTCTGGGCATGGTGGCTCGCACATGTAATCCCAGCACTTTGGGAGGCTGAGGCAGGTGGATCACCTGAGGTCAGGAGTTCAAGACCAGCCTGGCCAACATGGCGAAACCCTGTCTCTACTAAAAATAACAAAATTGGCTGGGCATGGTGGCAGGCACCTGTAATCCCAGCAACTCGGGAGGCTGAGGCAGGAGAATCGCTTGAACCCAGGAGGCAGAGGTTGCAGTGAGCCAAGATTGCACCATTGCACTCCAGCCTGGGCAACAAGAGCGAAACTCTGTCTAAAAAACAAAACAAAACAAAACGAAAAAGAACGTACACACTCTGGAGTCAGGCTGCCTGGATGGAGCCGCGGCTCTACAGTTACCCACTGTGTGACCTTGGGTAAGTGACTCTGAGCCTCATGTTCTCCCCTGTAATATAGGGGTAATAATAACAGAGCCTTCTTCCAAGGATGGTTGTGAATATTCATCAAGATTGCGCTGAACCCAGGGTACAACTCGTGGCAGTGACCAACAAACAGGGTCTCTTTCTATGCACATAGAAACGTCTCTCCTTACACAGTTTGTTTCTTTATTCACTGAGAAGACATGGATGTGTGCAGGTATATCTTATTTTTTCTTAGAGCTGCTAGAACATTTATTTAGCGGATACTCTCTTGTGAGTGGCAGCACTCTTCCACAGTCTAGGTATCCATTGTGAACAAGGTGAGAGCCCTGTACCCATAGAGTTCATATATTCATCAGCAAGACATAATAAAGCAATCAGTGGGCTGGGCCTAGTGGCTCACACCTGTAATGCCAACACTTTGGGAGGCCGAGGTGGGAGGATCACTTGAGCCCAGGAATTCAAGACCAGCCTGGGCAACATGGTGAAACCCCCTCTCTACAAAAAATAACAAAAATTAACCAGGCATGGTGATGTGCGCCTGTAGTCCCAGCTACCTGGGAAGCTAAGGTGGGAGAATCACTTGAGCCCAGGAGGTCCAGGCTGCAGTGAGCCATGATTGCACCAGTTCACTCCAGCCTGAACAGTGGAGTGAGACCCTGTCTTGAAAAAAGAAAAACAGCGGTCATGCTTACTGCTCTGTAAGGAATAAAAATAGATTGAAGTAGGGGCCCCCTGATCTGGGTGGTCAGGGAAGGCCTCCCTGAGGAAGCCTGCCTTGAGAATAGCTAGAGCCACACGTGCAAAGGCCCCAGGGCAGGAGTTAAATTGGAAGGTCAAGGCAGCCAGTGTGGCGGGAACATCTGGGTGATGGGGGAAGATGATGAGGCCCAAGATATGTTGAAGAACTTTAAGCTGGAAAGCAGCTGGAGGTGATCCCTGTTTGATGTAATCCCTCTGGCTGTGGGTGGAGAATAGAATGTAGGAAGGCAAACGTGACCTGGGGAGGCCAGAGAGGGATCTCATGAAGTTGTTAGGATGAAAGATGATGGTGGTGGCTTGGCCTGGGAGGGAGAAAGAAAGGAAATGAATTCAGGATGTATTTTGGAGGTAGTGGCAACAGGGTTTGCTGATGGACTTGCTGTGGAGGATGAGGGAAGGAGGGACAGGAAGGATTCTCCCATGTGTCTGCATTGTTGCTGGATCCCTGCTGACAGACACACAGGTTGTCTCCCGTGTCTCCCAACATGCATGAATGCACATCCTTGCTGGGCTGTGTCTTTTTTTTTTTTTTTTTTTGAGTCAGGGTCTTGCTCTGTCACCCAGGCTGGAGTGCAGTGATGTGATCTCGGCTCTCTACGGCCTTGACCTTCCTGGCTCCTGGCTGAAGCAACCTCAGCCTCCCGGATAGCTGGGACCACAGGTGCACGCCCCCATGTCCAGCTGATTTTTTTAATTTTTTGTAGAGATGGGGGTCTCACTATGATGCCCAGGCTGATTTCGAACTCCTGACCTCAAGTGTTCCTCCCACCTCAGTGTCCCAAAGCCCTGGGATTACAGGTGTGAGCTACCATGAGTCTTAAGGAATGGAGGGCAAGGACATTTCAGGTGGAGGGGAAGCATCTGATTAAAGGCTGGGGCCCTGCTCTGGTGCTGTACAGGGAGCCTTCCCTGCTCCCAGCCCAGCTCAGGCCAGAGTGTGGGGTGAGGGGCAGAGTTGTCTCCTGGGCTGTGGAACAGCAGCATCCAACCTCAATCCACTACCCGAAGCGTGTGGAGTTGCTGCCCATTTTGAGATTCTTTCATGTCCTCCATCCCCTGTCTTCTCCAGAGCTGCTTTTTCATCTGGCCAAGTCCATTCACCAGCACCCCCCTCCCCCACCCCCCACCCCTCGCTGGTCGTCTCTTCTCCCCAGGTGAGTCCAGAGTTTCAGCTAATGTTGCAGCGGCAGATGCATCACAGTGGATATCCTGCCATTCTCGGGCCCTTGCTGTCTGCATTTAGGTCAGCTTTGTTTTCCTGGGGATTGAAAGCAGTGCCTGGCGTGGCCTTTGGTTCTGGGCCAGCCTCACAAGGAGGCTGGACCTGCAGGAAGTAAACGAGAGGCCTCTTGTTTGTATGAACTTGATTCTTCCACCTTCTTTGTCCCCTGTTCCCTTCTGTGTCTTGTTTCTGGCCTTGTTCTTGAGAGTGCAGGTCCCACAGGCAGTGGCCAGTGCTGCAGGCCTCCTTTGCCCTTTCTGAGGGGCTTTGGGCATCTGGGGGACTCTAGTCCACTCAGCCAGTGAGGGCAGCTCGGTCAGTGTGAGTTTAAAACAGCATGACCTCCGAGCTCCCGTTGCCTCCTGCTCCGACCCTGGCCTGGGTTTCTCTCTGGTGCTGCTGGCAGGTGCTGGGCCAGCCCACTTGTCCAAATTAGCATCTCTGGGAGTTTGCCTTCTGCCTACCCAAGGGCTGTAGAATAGGTGTCACAGATTACAAGAAGGTAAAAGTTGACACATTTCAGCTCGTACCAGGTCCAAAAAAAAAAAAAAAAAAAAGAACGACCCAAAGGAGAAAAATATAGAGCATTAATGAGCCCAACTCAGTACCCTCCCAAGTTGCTGGAGGACATGTGAATCACTGCAGCCTTTTCAGAGCATGGGCTGAAAAAAAAATGTTTTATGAGCCAGTACATGCATGTGATAAAACATTCAAATGGTACAAAAAAGGTATACAATAGTCTTCTTCCCCTACTTACGATCTCCCAGTCCCCTCCTGTGAGGACACCCATGTCACATATGTTCTTCCAAAGATGAGATGCTCAATACAAAAACAAGCATGTATTATACGTGCAGTTCTGCACCTTCACCTGGAAACCATTCCGAAATGTAACCATGTAATTTTTCATAAACAGCCTTTGGCCCAGCACTGTAACTCCTGAGAATCTACCATGCAGAAGAAAAAAACAAATAGCCTGAGTAGAAAAGGATATTTATTGCAGCATTGTTTGCAGTGGCAAAACAAAAAACCAACCCTGGAAATAAATGCCCATTTTTCAGGGAATGATTGAATAAAATATGGCACATCTGTACTCTTGGCCTATCAGCCGCTAAAGAGAGTGGGTAGGAGCACTGCTTGCTGGCCTGGAGGCATTTCTGCGATGTATTTAAGGGAAAGCAAGATTCAGAGAAGTAAATTTGATAAGATCCTGTTGATGTAAAATATAGCGACAAAAGTCATTGTCATTTTGTTGGGGACAGTGGGTATCTACTTCATTCTCTTCCACGTCACATGGCCTGCTCAGCCCGGCATTCTGCCTGGGAGACCTTGCCAGGATCCTTACTTGTGGTCAGAGTAAACTTCACCCACTGGTCATTATTAGAGGCCTATCTGGGAGCATCCTCCACCCAGCCCATAGGTCGAGAGCCCATGGCATTCGTGCTGGTAAATGCTCACCTTGGCTTCTGTCAGGCTAGGAGAGGCCAGCCTGTTCCTGGGTGCCAGGTGCCATGGTGAGAATCACTTCTCACTGACCATGACAGGCAATCTGACGGATTTCCCAGTCACTTGATAGGATGAACTAAGCGGAGTTTGGTGAGCTGTGAAGCGTGCAGCACCACCAAATCTGCCACTCGCGAGACCAGCACAGAGGAATTACAGAAATGCTGAAGTCAGGACATCAGATCTCGGGCTGTGTTCCAGATGAAGGTTCTGGGGGCAGAAAGCACAGGCAACAACTTAACTCACGTCTACCCCGAGCTCAGCACTCAGAGCCACCCGATGGAATGCTTCTCATGCCACATTCTTTTTTTTTTTTTTTTTTTTTAAATAAGAGGGTCTTGCTCTGTTGCCTAGGCTGGAGTGCAGTGGTACAATCATAGCTTACTTCAGCCTCAACCTCCTGGGCTCAAGCGATCCTCCCCCAGCTAATTTTTTTTCTGTTTTTTTGAGACGAAGTCTCGCTCTGTCGCCCAGGCTGGAGTGCAGTGGCGCAATCTCGGCTCACTGCAAGCTCCGCCTCCCGGGTTCACGCCATTCTCCTGCCTCAGCCTCCCGAGTAGCTGGGACTACAGGCACCTACCACCCCACCCGGCGAATTTTTTGTATTTGTAGTAGAGAAGGGGTTTCACTGTGTTAGCCAGGATGGTCTCGATCTCCTGATCTCGTGATCCGCCTGCCTCGGCCTCCCAAAGTGCTGGGATTACAAGCGTGAGCCACCATGCCTGGTGGCCCAGCTAATTTTTAAAGATTTTTGGTTGAGATATGATCTCACTGTGTTGCCCAGTCTGGTCTCAAAACTCCTGGCCTCAAGCAATCCTTCTGCCTCAGCTTCCCAAAGTGCTGGGATTACAGGTGTGAGCCCCCATGCCCAGCTCCATTCCAGGTTTAAATGCAAATATCAGATCATTTCACTCATTGGAATCATTAAATGGCACAGCTTGCATTTCCTGGCTTATATGTATATATGTCATTCATTCTTACCAGAACAGTGGAAGCGCTGCACAAAACCAGCTTAAACTGTTTTCATTTCATACCTTGACATGTGCACATTCTACCAATATTCTACCTTTGACTTACTGATGACTAAGGAAGGAATGATAGGAAAAGGAACTGTGGGTTGCCGTATCTTTCTCTTTCCTTCCACATCATCGTTCTGCATACCTAGTTGGCTAATTCAGGGAAGCGTGGCAAGTAAAAAAGAATGTGGCCAGGTACGGTGGCGCATGCCTGTAATTCCAGCACTTTGGGAGGCTGAGGCAGGCAGACTGCTTGACCCCAGGAGTTTGAGACCAGCCTGGGAAACATGGCGAAACTCTGTCACTACAAAAAATACAAAAACTAGCCGGGGATGGTGGTGTGCACCTGTGGTCCCAGGTACACAGGTAGCTGTGGTGGGAGGACCACTTGAGCCTGGGAGGTCAAGGTTGCAGTGAGCTGTGATCAGGTCATAACTCTCCAGCCTGGGTGACAGGGCAAGATCCTGTGAAAAAAAAAAAAGAATGTGAGAGGTCTCCATGGTCTTCATGTTTCTTTCTGCATTTCATGCTTCATCGCCTTCTTTCTGCTGTGTTCGAAGCAACTCCTGGCTCTAACGGAGGGGCCTCTGGGGACTGTCAGTGTCCCTGCTTACTCCCTTGTAGCTGTGATAATGTGCTTGCTTTATACTTTTTGCTTTCAATCTTGCTGAACTTGCATGCATCGTTGGTCCGCCGGAATCCTGCGCTCACAGGGGATCAGGAATATTGTATGACGATGCCATGACAAGGAGTGACAGGCACACACATGGCTCGGATCTCTTCTGCTCACATGCATGCTCCATTGACCCTGGACTTACTTACAAAATACAAGTTCAAAGATAAAATGATTTAGAATTTCAAGATGGCAACAGAGCATTAGACCAAGGGAAGGGCTCACAGCTGCTGGGGTCACACACCCATAAAGCTAGCCCCATCTGGGTTTGTTGCATGAAGTAACAAATACTCAGTTGGAGATAGGGTTCTGTTACCACTCCAATTTTAACTTACCTGACTTGGAGTAATAGCGTTTCATGCTAGGACTTAAAACACTTTTCACATAGCTTCCTTCTGCTTTTTCTTTAGTTCTGGGCTTAAATTCATTCTGGTTCTCACCACTGAACTTATATATGTACCTGTTTGCCTTCTTCTTTACTCTGGTCCCCTAGTGTGGACGGTACATTTTGTGAGGGCAGGGACTGCGTCTGCTTTTGTTGACTGTACCTAGCATCCTACCCCACACAGTGTCCAGAGTGAGGTAGTGCCCATTGTTGAATGAATGACTCAACATCTCATATATTTCTCACTTTACCTCTCCCTAAGGCAAAGTGATCGTAACCCCACTCTTTATCTGGGAAGTTCTAGCGTTCTCCCTGGTGTTGAGGAGAGCAAGGCATCCTAAAGCATGAGGATACTTTAAATGGTGGCAGGTTACTAGAAGGATTTCTTTGGTGTAAAATACTGTCCCATCACTCATCTGCTATGCAAGACTACCAGCTCATTTGAAAAGCCCATTTGGCTGCCAGTAACAGACACCAGAAATAACAGTGGTATAAACTCAGTGGAAGGCAGTTTCTGTCCTGAGTAAGACATCCAGAGATAGGCAGTCCGTGCCTGGTGTGGCAGCTTCACAGTCATCAAGAAAAGCAGAGTCCTTTGATGCAGGGTGCTTCTGCTCACCATCCCTAGCACAGGGCCTTCGTCCTTAAGGTGGCTTCATGGCCCAGTGTGACTGCTGGAGTCAAGCTAGTGAGTCTGGAGTCCAGGTGGGAATAGGGTGAGGGAGAGGCACAAAAGCATAGTCCAGCTTTGCGTTTCTGCTGAGGAATTTTCCTCAAAGTCCCACAGCTTGTATTTACCTTGCATTGGCCATGCTGGCTGCAAGGGAGGCTGGGAAATGTAGTCTTGGCTGAGCATCCTGAGAAGGAAGAGAAGAATGGCTGCTGGGTGGGCACTTAGCCACTGGAGTTGGTTCATTTCCTGCCCACAGTACCCAGGTCCATCACAGCCAGCTTCTGCCCATCAGCCTAGACCTTCAAGCTTTAAGTGACCAGAATCAGAGCACGGACTTTCTCGTGTGTCTGGTTGACCAGAGGGTGGGGTTTTGAGGCTATTAAGGAGCATCAGTTCAAGAAACCTACCATATCACCAGCAATAAGAATAATGGTAGCTCTGGCCAGGTGCAGTGCTCACACCTGTAATCTCAGCATTTTGTGAGGCTGAGGTAGGAGGATTCCCTGAGGTCACGAGTTTGAGACCAGCCTGGGCCACTTAGCAAGACCCTATCTGCACAAAATGTTTTTAAAAAACATTACCCAGGTGTGGTGATGCACACCTGTAGTCCCAGCTACTCAGGAGGCTGAGGTGAGAGGATCATCTGAGCCCAGACTGCAGTGAGCTATGACTGCACCACTGCACTCCACCCTGGGCAACAGAGTGAGACCCTGTCTCTCTCTCTATATATATATAAATAAATAGAATCATGGTAGCTCATACTTAATGCATACTTAGTGCATAATAAGTCTTGTTCTAAACAATTTTTGTAGAGTAATTTTTTTACTTAATCCTCACAACACCCCCTATTATTATCCCCATTTTAGAGATGAGGAAACTGAGGCACAGACAGGGTAAGTAACCATAGACTTTCTCACTGTTAGTAATTTTTTTCCCTTCATTCTTCCCTTTCAATGTGTTATGAATAAGAGGATTAAAAAATAAAGCCTGACCTATTTTGGTAGATTGACCACTGTTCTGTCTTCCATCTGATTAGCTGGGGTCTGGAGAGTGCTTTGTGGAAAAGCACCCAACAGTCAAAACCACATTGATAGGCTGTTTTCATAGGAGTGCAGGAAGGGGCTTAACTGTTGGCACATCCAGAAAATGGCTGGTGACAGGAAGAAAAAGGATCCACAGCTATGCAGGATTTCCGCAGCCCGTGAGCCTGGGGCCAGCCGACCACAGTGCCTGTGTGCCAGCGGGCTGGGCCTGGCCTTGAAAATGACAGTCACCCTGGCTGCCCTTAGTAGTGTGTTAAGGAGAAAGAAGCTGTTCTCTCTTCAGGTCCCCAAGAATTAATTCGGGCACCAGGTCATCTTTCTAGCTGCCTCTGATCAGCCATGCTCAGTGGAAGTCTTTGAATCCCACAATTCATCTCTGAGTTGAGTCTTTTTTTTGTTTGTTTTTTGAGATGGAGTCTCACTCTGTCGCCCAGGCTGGAGTGCAGTGGCGCTATCTTGGCTCACTGCAACCTCTGCCTCCAAGCAGTTCTTCTGTCTCAGCCTCCCGAGTAGCTGGAACTACAGGCGTGTGCCACCACACCCAGCTAATTTTTGTATTTTTAGTAGAGACAGGGTTTCGCCATGTTGGCCAGGCTGGTCTCAAACTCTTGACCTCAGGTGATCTGCCCGCCTCAGCCTCTCAAAGTGCTGGGATTACAGGCGTGAGCCACCGCGCCCAGCTTTTAGCTGAGTCTTTTTGAGACCCCTTCAGGTCCATGTCGGTGGCTCTCTGCAGACTCTCCAGGGTGGTGGCACAGCACATGGCCCCCGGTTGCAGCAGGTGTTTCAGTTAGGAATGATTCAGCTGCAGCTGGCAGAATTCACAAGTGGCACTGTCACCTCAACACATAGGCAGTCCTTCGTGTCATATAACAATGTCTGGAGAGAGAGGTTAGCAGGTTCAGTGGCTGACAGGTCAACACCAGCACTTCTCTGACCCTCTTGCCGCCATGGCCTTAAGATGGCTGTTGGACCCAGAGAACTCAGCCCTTCTAGTCTGGGCAGGGTAGTTCTGGGGACAAGGGGACTCTCTCAAATCCAGCTATCACATCTGCATATCTTCATTCCAAGCTGGAGAAAAGGCAGACTGGTGAAGGGGAAAATGACTGTGTAGATGAGTCTGATCCTTTTTTAGTGTTTTTTTGTTTTGTTTTGTTTTGTTTTTTTTTTTTTGGAGACAGAATCTTGCTCTGTTGCCCAGGCTGCAATGCAGTGATGCAATCATGGCTCACTACAGCCTCCATCTCCTGGGCTCAAGTGATCCTCCTGCCTCAGCCTTCCAAGTAGCTGGGACTACAGGTGCATGCCTCCATGCCTGGGTAATTTTTCTATTTTTTTTTTTTTTTTTTTTACAGAGATGGGGTCTTGCTGTGTTGCCCAGGCTGGTCTCTAACTCCTGGGCTCAAGCAATCTGCCTACCTCAGCCTCCCAAAGTACCAGGATTATAGGCGTGAGCCACCACACCCCGCATATGAATCCGATCCTTTTTGTGAGGAGAGGGGAAATGCTTCTCTAGAATTCCTGAATGAGAAACCTTTGCCTTCCCCAAGGTTCTGAAGATACGCACCTGTGCTGTATTCTAGACATGTTCATATTTTTCCTATTGCATTTAGGTCTTTGACCCGTCTGACATTGATGTCTGTATATGTGGAAGGAGACAGAGTTCAAGGCTAAGCTCATACTCTTCGCTGTTGCATTTAGTAGGCACCGTTGGTGGTGGTTCTAGAGCCAGACCCACTGGGTTCAAATCCCTCCTGGCTGTGCCGTCTACTTGGTCTGTACTTGAGTTTTCTGGTCTGTTAAAAATGGAGATCATAGTACAACCTACTTAACAGGTTATTAAGAGGTTTAAATGCATTGGTAGTTAAAGAACAGAAAACAGAGCCGGCAATGGTGGCATGCACCAGTAGTTCCAGCTACTCGGGAGGCTGAGGCAGGAGGATCGCTTGAGCTCAGGAGGTCAAGGCTGCAGTGAGCTATGACTGTGCCACTGCACTCCAGCCTGGGTGACAGAGTGAGACCCCATCTTTAAGAAGAAAAACTGTAATCCCAGCACTTTGGGAGGCCGAGGTGGGCGGATCACGAGGTCAGGAGATCGAGACCATCCTGGCTAACACGGTGAAACCCCTGTCTCTACTAAAAATACAAAAAAAAAAAAAAAAAAAGGTCGGGAAAAAAAAAAAAAAAAAAAGGTCGGGTGTGGCGGCAGGCACCTCTAGTCCCAGCTACTTGGGAGGCTGAGGCAGGAGAATTGCATGATCCTGGGAGGCGGAGCCTACAGTGAGCCGAGATCGCACCACTGCACTCCAGCCTGGGTGACAGAGCGAGACTCCATCTCAAGAAAAAAAAAAAAAGAAAGAAAAAACAAAACACAACTGAAAACAGTGCCTGGCATGTAGTAAAGTCAAAATGAAAACCTTGTGCTTCAACCCAGAAAGAATTTGCACAGCCGCACATGGGTCTGGGGGCTCAGCAGGGAGCCCTGGGCCTGTCAGTAGGTGAAGTGAAGTTTGTTACTGAGGTTATCCTCTCTTCATCTTTACAAGAAGTTGCCAAATTGCTCTCCCAAAATGTTTGTTCCCATTTCCACCCCCACCCGCAGTGACTGAGTGTTCCCCTTACTCCACAACTTCAGCACATTTGGTGTTGTCAGCCTGGCATTTTGGCCAATCTGCTGTGTGTGGAATGGCCACACAGCGTTTTTTTCCCAGAGCAGCTTATCTGTAGAGGTCTGTCTGTGAGCCCACTCTACCACGGAGTTACTTAGGCTGGGCTGGAGGCAGGACCACCGTGGGCCCCCCAGCGCAGTGAAATCCTCATAGCTGTGTGTTCAGAGCACCACACTAGCACGCTTATCTTCTGGAGAGGGTGAGGCAGTGGGGCCGGGGGTCGGGGGGACAGGCAATGAGAAAGAGACCCTCAAAGTCAGTGACCCAACCTTAGTCATGTTTGTAGACCGCATCAATCAGCAAAAGAACCAGCCCTAAATCGTTAGTGTGTGCTATTAATAGAATATAGGTCATAAGAGAAAACATGATTAATTGCAAGATGATCTCAGTGGCTGTTGAGGGCCTAGATTTTCCCAAGGCAAAGTCCTTTCCTCACTTATCAGCTTTTCTTTGTTGGGATGTAGGCTAGAGGCAGCTGAATGAACAGATATTTCCCTAAGTCATTATTTCAAAGACAGGAAAGGGATGGGTATAATGGGAATCTTCTCTAAATGAAGGATGATTGAACCACTTTATTAGTAGGTGAGTAATCCCTGATGCCACAGTGATGCTGTGGCGGTCTTGAAAGAAGAGTGAAGCTTACAGCAAAGGCTCCAGTGGGTTTGGTTCTTCCAGACCAGCCACTTACACAGCAGCACAGAAGAGAAAGGCCTGGCTGTCCCCCATCACCACTCGGTCAAGAGAGAGCACCTGTGGCCAGGCCCTCCTAGAGACTGAGTAGACACTGCCCAGGGTGTTTATTCTGCTCCAAGATAGAAACAGAAGAGAACCTCCTGCCGTCTCAGGACACAGAGTAAAGAGCTGGTAGGCCTGGGCCCAGCAGGCTAATAATCTGCCCACTTGAAAGCAGATGCCGGCAACAGTTGCAATCTCTGGCTCGTTAGATTGCCCAGCCCTTCTTCCTCGGGGGGACGAGGTAAAGGGGAGTGAAGAGGTATGAGCAGATGATCCTTTCCATATAAATTGAGATGGAAATACGAGGGTGGGGTAGAAAATCCTGGCCCAGAAGTACAGGTCCAGGAACAAAAAAGGGCAGGTGCTCCAGCCAGCCTTGAGGTCAGGGGATAGGCCACCTGGCCAGCCCAGCAGAAACAGCTCACCTGGAGCCATGGTGATAATGCCTGCTTCATAGGGTTTCATGAGGGCCGAAATCAAGATCATTAACATGTAAGTGTTCTGAAATGTAATATAAAAGACTGGTTTTCAGTATGTTGATTATGGTGTTGTGGAACTTTCATCAGACACTTCCTTGTAGGCCCATTTTATAAAGCAGGAAAAAACGGAGCTGCCAGAGGTGAGATGAGGGTGTGGGGGCCTAGAGCCTCGCTTGCGGCCTTCTTTTACCCTCTGCAGTCTCCTCGGAGGACTGTACTCAGGGGAGTTCAAGGTGAAACCTCCTGGGGGTCTCGGAGAGCCCAGCACTGCCCCCAGCTGGCCCTGGCCCCCAGACAAGTCATTTACATATTTTGGACCCCAGTTTGCTTTTCCACCAAGTGGACAGACAAGTCAGACTAGATCAAAGCATTCTTCACTTAGGTCCTATGAACAGGGGCTTCAGAAATCTTTGACATCTTTGAGACAGGCAGTATTTTGTGCTTTTTTTCCTGGAGAGACATGACATAGTTTTGTTTTGTAAGCTTCTTAGAAGGGTCATGTTCGCCCAAACATGAAGGAGTGCTGTATTGATTTCTCAGGTCCCTTCCTGTGCCGTTAGTTTGTTGTAAGCAACAGAACCTCCCCAACTCAAATTGACTTAAACTGCAAAGGGAAGTTAATGGTTCAGGGACCTGAAAAGTCCCAGAGCTGGCCCAACTGGAGTCAGTACTCAGGTATTCTCATCAGGAATGTACCCCTCTTTATGTCCAGACTCTGCCTTTCTCAGGTTTAACTTCATTCTCGGCCCCTTCCTCCTGCTCCACCTCTGCTCACCCTCAGGTGGCAAAGAAGCCCTCAGCAGTCCCCTTCCTTGCCTTACCACCCATCTGTTTCCCCCAGAAATTGCAGCAAAATGTCCAGGGCCCACTCTGATTGGCCGTGCTTGGGTCACGTGTCTCTTCCAGAGCCAATCCCTATGGCTGAGGGGAGGAGACATTCAGGCCAGGACGCCTTTCCCCCTTACATTCTCTCATGGGATTCTGTTCTTGCTGTAAACCTGTAGGAAGTGAAGTGCTCAGCCTGTGTGTCACCTGTGTGGCGAATGGGTCATGGCCATGGGTGTGCTGGGATTGTGGAGGCAAACCGAAGGTCATCGTCCCTTCCCAGGTGGTAGAAAGTGGGGGCCCTGGGATAAGCAGGGTACTGGCTGGATTCCCGGATCTGTAGCCCTCCTTTGCTGCCGTTTCCGCGGCTCTTTGGCATCTTCCTCTGTCCTGCATGAGGGACTGCAGGGCTACAGGCATCCGCAGCTCCCTGTAGTCGGCAGGAAGTAGGTTCCTGGCTGAGAGAGACTTGGCACTACGGCACATCGCTGCTGATCAGCCTTTATAGAGCCATATGCATCACTTTAGAGAAAGAAAGAAAAATTAGAGTGGCGGGAAAGCAATTTCCGTTGCAATTTAAAAGGCGGCTATTAAAATTTTACAAGAGCTTTATTGCAGGGGTTTTCTGGTCATCCCAGGAATTTTTAAAATGGGAAGTCTAGTGATAAAGGAAAATGTTCTGGGTGCGCCTGGTTCCCTCCTGCCCTGCCAAGCATCTTGAAAACCACCATTGTGAGGGCTTCCTAGACCAGCTTAGCAATAGCAACGGCCCAAGAGGCTATTTCTGAGTGTTTTAAAAGCGTGTTTTTCTGTATTTGCTGTTTCTATGTATAGTGACTGTTTCTAATTTTATTTTGTACTTTGCTAAATGGCCTGGTAGGGAGCTATGGGAATCGTCAAGAACAGCAGTTGCCTCTGCCCTTCTGTGTTAGTTGAGAGTCATTTGGTTGTATGAACAAATAGAAATTCAGGTCAGCATGTTGAAGTATAAAAGGAAGTGGATGGACACAGGGCCTGGGAGATTCGGCTTGGAATGGTTTCAGGCAAGGCTGGATCCAGGGCCTGGTGAGGTTGCCAGGACATGTTTCCTTTTACCTCCTGGCTCAGCATTCTTCTGTGCTGATTTTATTCTCAGGTAGGCTCTGAAGCAGCCCCTAGCAGCTCCACAAGTAGATTCAACCAACTTAGCAGCTCCAGGGGAAATAAACCATCTCTTTCCCCCATAGTCCCAGTATATATCATGGGGCTGGTATTTACTGGCTCTGATCATCCTGGCTTTGGTGGCAGGGTCACCCCGGGCCATCTCTGAAGCTGGGAACAGGGAAGGTGGTGCAGTGGCTTTTTGGCCAGACCTGGATCATATGACCAGTCCCACCTCCACCCACAACCCGTGGGTGGGGTCAGTCCCATAGGACTGAGTGGGAAAGGTGAGATTCAAGGGGCTGACTGAGGAAGAGAAATAGATGCAGGGTGGGTCAAAGCAGCTGATGCCTGGAACCCCTTCCCATAGTAACTTCACGGAGCTGAATCTGCCCCACACTCCCCAGTTGTTCTTTTCCCTTGGAAGCTGCTCCACCTTTACCTTCTCTCAGGCCTCGTTGAGGGGTTCTTAACCTCAGGTTCATGGACCTTTGAAGGATGGAAGTTTAGTGGGTCACGAGGTTGGCTGGGAAAAACATTACATCTCTATTTTCGCTACCCTCTAACTGAAATTAACATTTTTTTATGCACAGGACAATAAGCCACAATTGGATTAGCAATATCTGTGACTTTGTCACTACTAGAAATCACGGATATTCTCATATCACATTACAGTGTTGCAAATATCACAAAATATCATTTAAACACCTACCTGTTTCTAAATCACTATAGTTATTGGACTCACCACTAGATCTTGTAATATAAAAGCATTAATAGGCCAGACGTGGTGTTTCACACCTGTAATCCCAGCACTTTGGGAGGCCAAGGTGGGTGGATCGCTTGAGGCCAGGAGCTTGAGACCAGCCTAGCCAATGTGGCGAAACCCCATCTCTACTAAAAATATAAAAATTACCTGGGGTGGTGGTGTGTACCTGTAAACCCAGCTACTCGGGAGGCTGAGGCAGAATTGCGTGAGTCTGGGAGGCAGAGGTTGCAGTGAGCCAAGATGGCGCCACTGTACTCCAGCCTGGGCAGTAGATCAAGACTCCATCTCAAAAAAAAAGAAATTATTCTGAGGAGTCTACAACTAATTCACCAGGTTGCCAGTAGAGTCCCTGGCATGAGAAAGGTTAAGAACCCCCTTGGGCTTCTCCAGGAACGCCAGGGGAATGATCATTGAAGTTGTCCTGATTCCTGGACCCTGGGGTATTGGCTAGCTGCCAGCTAGGCTTCCTTCCTGGGAGATTCCTGGAGGAGCTGACCGGCCTTTGAGGTTGGCGGGGATATTTGGGTAGCATTTGGACATTATGATATTGGGGAAGTGGAGCAGGGAGATGTTGCCAGCCCACAGCTGGCCCTGCCTTCATTGACCATTGTGACAGAGTGTGGTCTAGCCAGGTGGTCAGAAACAGACTCTGGGACCAGGTTGCTGGGTTCACATCCTGGCTGTATATAGTATACTTTTTTTTTATTTTTTAAAGAGACAACGTCTTGCTATGTTGCCCAGGCTGGTCTTGAACTTCTGAGCTCAAATGATCCTCCCATCTTAGCCTCCTGAGTAGCTGGGACTATAGGTAGGTACCACTGTGCCTGGCTTAGTATACTTTTGACTGACTGGGCAACCTCAGCTAGTGGGTCCCTTATGAATTCTGTGCCTCAGTTTCCTCATCTGTAACATGGAAGTAATAATAGTATCTTCTTCTTGGGTGATGGGGAGAGTGAAATGAGTCAGCGCATGTCTGCTAGGACAGAGCCGGCACATTGGGAGGGATTGTTATTAGTGAATGGCCATTGCATATAGGACAGCTCTAGACCCTCTCAGATCTCATCTCCTGACTTAGTGCCCAGCCTCTGCCGGTGCCCAGAATGTGATGCTGAACAACACAGACAGTGCCTTCTCCGCCTGGAGACATTCATTCATCCGTGGAATATTCACTTAAATATAAACAAGCATACTAAATATTCAAAGGCATAAATTCATAATATAAAGTTCCAAACCAGGACAAGTGTGATTTCTCTGTCATTCCTCTGCTCACAGTTGTCTGAGGAAATGTCCTTAGAATAGCCCTCCATCTGTCCCCCCTGCCACCGCTTGCCCCTCACTCACCCCGTGCCAGCTCCACGGGCCTCCTGGCTGCTCCTGAGATGCTCCGCATCTGTTCCTGCCTCTGGAAGGCTCTTTCCCAGGTAGTCACACAATCTGTGGTCTCATGTATTCACATCTCTGTCCCCTCATCTGGGAGGCCTTCCCCGAGCTCTCCGTGTAAGGTCGCAGTCCCATCACAACGGCGCTGCCTTGCTAGGTTTCATCAAGGTTCCACTCTGTGACTTTGTGTTGTGTATTTGTTTACTGTCCTCCTCCCCTACTAGAATGTCTGCTTCCTGAGGACAGCCACTTTGTCTTGGAGAATCCTGGTTGTATTCCCGGTGCCTGGCACATAGCAGGAGTTCAGTAAATACTTTTTTTTTTTTTGAGACAGAGTCTTGCTCCATCACCCAGGCTGGGGTGCAGTGGCACAATCTCGGCTCACTGCAACCTCTGCCTCCCGGGTTCAAGTGATTCTCCTGCCTTAGCCTCCCAAGTACCTGGGATGACAGGCGCCCACCACCACGCCCAGCTAATTTTTTGTATTTTTAGTAGAGATGGGGTTTGGCCATGTTGGCCAGGCTGGTCTTGAATTCCTGGCCTCAAGTGATCCGCCCGCCTCGGCCTCCCAAAGTGCTGGGATTACACTCAGCCATGTTCAGTAAATACTTGTTGAAAGAGTGAATATGTGACTGACAGCTGGGTATTGCAGCAGGAAGGCTTAAGTTGGCCAGAGACCTAACCTCTTCTTTTTCCTCCATGTAGATGCACAGTCTCTGACATCAGCTCTCCTGGGACCCTCCAAGAGCACTAGTGTCTAGAAGGTACTAAGGGTGAGTAAGGCGTGGCTGCTGGTTTGCTTAGAATTTTACAACTCATACACATATTTTTTTTTTTAAATTACGAAAAAAAAAAGAGTATCAAGGGAAAAATGAAAGTTTGCTTCGCTGTTCTTCCTGTCACCCGCAAGCCTAACGTCTACCCCAGAGGTAATTACTGTCAGTCACTGGCTGGGTGCCCTGCCAGACCTTTTCCGGTACACAAACATTCCTACGTGCACATATACACACTTATTTTGGTTCGTTGTGTGAGAAAAAGGAACCATGCTATGCGGTGCTTCTTGGCTTGCTTCCACCATCCCCAATAATAGTATGTTTTGAAGATCTTTGCTCATGAGTATACTTCAGCATATCATACATTTCATATACTTTTATTTTTTTCTTTACTTTTTAATTCAATGTTTAAACCTTACATAGAGTAAAACTCTCTCTTTGGTATACAGTTCTTTGTTTTGTTTTGAGATGGAGTTTCACTTTTGTTGCCCAGGGTGGAGTGCAATGGCGTGATCTCGGCTCACTGCAACCTCCGCCTCCCGGGTTCAAGCGATTCTCCTGCTTCAGCCTCCCGAGTAGCTGGGATTACAGGCATATGCCACCATGACTGGCTAATTTTGTATTTTTAGTAGAGACGGGGTTTCTCCATGTTGGTCAGGCTGGTTTCGAACTCCCGACCTCAGGTGATCCACCCACCTCGGCCTCCTTTTTTTTTTTTTTTTTGAGGTGGAGTCTCACTCTGTCACCCAGGCTGGAGTGCAGTGGCACCATCTTGGCTCACTGCAACCTCCACCTCCCAGGTTCAAGTGATTCTCCCATCTCAGCCTCCCGAATAGCTGGGATTACAGGCCCCTGCCATCATGCCCGGCTGATTTTTGTATTTTTGTAGAGATGAGGTTTCACCGTGTTGGCCAGGCTGGTCTTGAACTCCTGACCTCAGGTGATGCATCCGCCTCAGCCTCCCAAAATGCTGGGATTACAGGCATGAACCACCGCACCTGGCTGATATACAGTTCTTTGAATGCAGACAGATGTAGACAGTTGTGAAACTGCCACCACGATCAAGATTCAGAGCAGCCCCACCGCCCTACTATGTGAATGTACTAGTTTCTCTGTTGGTTAAAAATATGAGCCAGGTGTGGTGGCTCACACCTGTAATCCCAGCACTTTGAGAGGCTGAGGCTCGAGGATCGATTGAGCCCAGGCGCTTGAGACCAGCCTGGGCAACAAAGTAAGACCCTGTCTCTACAAAAAATACAAAAATTAGCTGGGCGTGGTGGTGCACACTTGTAGTTCCGGCTACACCGGGGCTAAAGTGGAGGGTCGCCTGAACTGGTGGAGGTCAAGGCTGCTGTGAGGCCCTGTCTCAAAAAAAACTAAAAATTTAAATAAATAAATAAATACATACATACATACATACATACATACATACATACACATGTATGGCATGGGTAATGGTTGTTTACACATATTTATATATATATATTATATATATATGGCAAATACTTACCTGTGCTATATAGGTTTTGAATATGTTATGTTTAGGTTTCTGGGTTGGGTTTGGGTTGGTTTGCTAGTGAACATTCTCTCTTGTTTCTGTGGGTGGGTTCTAAGCAGTGGCATGGGCCCCCAGCTGCATGTCATTTCAGTTTGCAGTGAAGCCTTCCTGGACGATTCCCAGCTTTGTTGGGAGGGGCCATTATCTGATCCTAGAAGAACCAAGAGACCATAACAGTGTGGAAGGTGGAAGGGGGAGGATTGTGGCATTCAGACCCTGGACGCAGGTAGCCGTGTCGGCCGAGCTGCGGGAACTGAGTGGCTGTGGATGGAGTTTCTCTCTCCTGGATGTTTAGTGGTTCTCATCTCATTCCCTTATCTTGGCAGTCTTGCCTGGGTACCTGAAGCTTGTGTGTGGGACAGTTGCTAGGGGCCAGATTTCTGTCAAAGGATGCTTCCTAGCACAATTCTTGATTACTTTTATTTTGAAGTGATTTTGGAGTTATAAAAAAGTTGTGAAAATGGTTACAAAGTTCACATGTCTACCCTACATCCAGCTTCCCCCATGTTACCATCTTATACAACCATAACACAGTGATCAAAACCAGGAAGTTCACACAGCCCAGTACGATTAACTCAATGACAGACATTAATCACATTTCACCAGTTTTTCCACTGATGTCCTTTTTTCTTCCAAGAGTCTATTCTTGATCCCACATTGCATTTGGTTTTCATGTCTCCTTAACCTCCTCCGATCTAGAACAATTCCTCCATCTTGCCTAGCCTTTCATGACCCGGACGCTTTGGAAGAGGACTGCTCTGCTATTTTGTTGTGTGTTTCAACTTGGGTTTTTCTCATATTTTCTCATGACCTGATTGAGGTTATTCATTATTTGGAACAATGCCACATAGGCACCATGCCCTCCTCAGTGCGTCATTGTGAGGGTCTGTGATATCAATGAGTCATATTTCCGGTAATGTTCACGTAGATCACTTGGTTCAGTTGCTGTGTGCCAGATTTCTCCACAGTAAAGTTACACTTTTCCCTTTGTAATTAATAGCTATCTTGGGGCACTCCAGGCCAGGAGTTTGAAACCAGCTTGTGCAATGAAGTGAGACCCTAGCTCTAAAAAAAAACAAATTAGCCAGGTGTGGTGGTGCACACCTGTAGTCCCAGCTACTCAGGAGGTTGAGGCAGGAGGATCACTTGAGCCCAGGAGGTGGAGATTGCAGTGAGCTGAGATCGTGCCACTGCACTCCAGTGTGGGTGACAGAGTAAGACCCTGTCTCTTTAAAACAAAACAAAAATGCTACCTTTGGGGAGAAACTTTGAGGCTATGCTAATATCCCACATCCCGCTTTTCCTCAAACTTCCGCTCACTAATTTTACAATCCATTGGTGGCCAGGTCTTGTCTACAGCAGTTACTGCTGTGCTGTTTCCCTGATGGCAGTTTTTGTGTGCCTCTCATTCCATCTACATTTATTAATTGGAATTCTTCTGTAAGGAAGACCTGTCCCTTCCCCCTTACTTATTTCTTTATTTAGTTACTAATTTATATCCTATGGGCTCATAGATACTTGTTTTAATCTAGCACATTCCTTTTTAATGTGATAAAAGCTCCCAAGTTCCAAGTAAATTCCTAGCATTGCCTCTCACACAGCAGGAAGAACGGCATTTTTCCTACGTGGTAACCAGGGCCTTAGGGAACTCGGAAAGAACAAGAACAGGTTTCGTTTGTTCATTCATTTATTTTCCTTCACTCAGCAAATAATGCATTTGAGCACCTACTATCTGCTTCTAGGCACTAGGGATTCAGGAATGAACAAAACAAACTCCTTACCTTAAGGGAACGGACATCCTACTGGAGAATAAAACAGTAAACAGATAAAAAGTGAATATAGGGCTGGGCACGGTGGCTCACACCTGTAATCCCAACACCTTTTGGAAGGCCAAGGTGTGCGGGTCACTTGAGGTCAGGAGTTCGAGACCAGCCTGGCCAACATGGTGAAACCCCGTCTCTTCTAAAAATACAAAAAAATTAGCCAGCTGTGGTGGCACACACCTGTAATCCCAGCTACTCGGGAGGCTGAGGTGGGAGGATCGCTTGAACTCAGAGGCAGAGGTGGCAGTGAGCTGAGGTTGCGTCACTGCACTCCAGCCTGGGCGACAGGGCGAGACTTGGTCTCAAAAAAAAAAAAAAAAAAAAAGAATATAGGGTAAGTTGGATGTATATAGTGTACATAGGATGTATATAGAGTATATAGTGATGAACAAAGCAGGGAAGGGGACTGGCCTCACAGGGCAATTTTCGGACAAGGTGGCCAAGGAAGGCCTCTCTGAGGAGGCCCTGAATAGAGGAGGGAGTGAGGCGGTCCCCAGCCTAATTCATCCACAGCCATCTGGGAGATCGCAGTCAAATCATCTCCCTTCTGAACACAGTTTCTGTGACTAGGAAATGTGTTCCCTCTCCAAGGGGCAGCCCTGCTCAGCTGGAGCCAGTCTTATCCCCGAGTATTGCCAGATCTGATGTTCCCAATAGAAAAGGAAAGTGAAAAATTTTTTGCCAGTCCATTGAACCCAAATTATGCAACATCAGATAATGAATGACTGTGACTATATTTTGTTTTCATTGTGTTTATTTTTTAAGTTTGTTTTTCTTTGTAGCAAAAGATAACAATTTTTCATTTTTAGTGGTGATATAGATTCTTTTTAAATATATAAAGCTTGAACATCACTTGAGGGCTGGGTGCAGTGGCTCACCCTATAATCCCAGCTCTTTGGGAGGTCAAGGCAGGAGAATCATTTGAGGCCAAGAGTTGAAGACCAGCCTGGGCAGCAGAGTGAGACTCCATCTCTACAAAAAATGTTTTAAATAGCCAGGCTTGATGGCATGCACCTGTAGTTCCAGGAACTCGGACGGCTATGGCAGGAGGATCACTTGCGCCCAGGAGGTCGAGGCCACGCTACTGTACTCCAGCCCCGGGCAATAGAGCGAGATATGTGTGTGTGTGTGTGTGTGTGTGTGTGTATGTGTATGTGTATGTAAATAATTGTACAGATGGGGAGTAGATACAGCTGAAACGGAAGGGTGGAACACAGCGACTGGGCTTGGTAAGCACTGTATGGCTCAGCCACCCACTGTTTTTCCTCTGGGTCAGGGGTTCTCAGCAGCGGGCCTGAGCTGAAATTGGCAGTTACCATGGGTGTGCGCCGTGAGCCATTTGCATCATGGTATGTGCAGCGGCCAGGAATGTCTTCAAGTTTCAGGAACAGAAACCCCCGCTCACCACAGCTTGATTGAATGAGGGCTGATTTCTCGCTCACAACAGCACACCTGGAGGTGCTTGGCTGCCAGTGTTAGTTCGGTGGCTGGGCAGTGTCAGGGCAGAGCCACTTTGATTCTCTTGATCTTTCCCCTCATGGACGCATCGTTGCTGCTGCCATGTCACATAGCCTCCTCTAGCTCCAAGGAAGGTGGCAAATGTTATTTAACTTTTCAGCCTTTCCTGAGGAGGAAGCCAGAGAAAAAATGAATTGAGAGTAGCTGTTGGGGTGGCCAGCCAGCACTGCCTGGCTCCATGGGGAAGGAAAAGCAGTAATAATGAACATTAATGGGTGCTGACTCTGTGCCAAGCCCTGCTGTAAGTGCCTCACGTGCATGATCTCATTCAGTTCTTGTAACTACCCTAAGACGTCACTGCTGTGATATCCCCATGGTAATGATGAGGAAACTGAGGCACGAGCGGTGAAGCTGCCTGCCAGGTAGAGGAGCTGGGGCAGGGGGGCATGCAGCCTAGGTCCAGGACCCCTGTTCTTAGCCACTACACTTTGTTGCCTCATAAGAGGTCCAGGGGTGCGGGGTGGGGGTGGGGTGCAGAGGACCAGGCTGCTCACTGTCTGGCCTGGGTTTAAATTCTTCCAGCAAGGGTGGAGCCCAGCAGCGTGTTTTGCTTTGGGGAAGTTGTGATCATTAAAAAACTGTCTTGTGAATCACATCCGCCCCTGTGTAACTAACTACCTCCCACTGGTTCAGGTCCAGTCCTTGGGAGAGCACCAGCTGCACGTCTTATTCCTGGCAGTCCTGCAGGGACTTACAAGTGGCCGAGGGAACCCCTCTTGGCCTCCCTTTTTCCAAACTATACCTGTGCTTTTAGTTATTCTTCCCAGGATGAGGCTTCTAGCCTTTTCTTTCTCTGGAGGTCTGTTGGTTGATTGCGCGCACATTTGATATGCGCCTCCCCTGCCCATCCCTGTAGAGTAGTGGGGATGCAGTGGTGGCTGGGCCAGCCTCACGGCTGGGTGGCTCTGCCCTCATGGGGCTCCCTGTCTGGTGAGAGAAGCAGACCCTCAGACCCAGAGTGGTCAGGTCTGTGATCGGGGAAGCCCAGGGGAGTGGGAACCCAGCGGAGGTGCCCAACCCAGCCTAGGGGGTCAAAGAGGGCTCCTAGAAGCAGCTTTTGGGCTTTGGAGGCGGAATAGAGATTCATCAAGGAGCAGTTTCTACCATCTTCTCCACCTGCCTTTCTTCAGTGAAACTCTCACGACAGCTCTCCTTTCTGAACTTCTGTTCCCCTCCTCAGTAAAATGAAAGATTCAGACTTGGGTCTCCATCCATCCTTCCAACCAACCATCATTGACTGGGCACCTCCCATGTTCCTGCTCCTCTGCTGGGCACGAGGCTTACCCCGATATGTAGTATGTTGGGAAGTTCTGCAGGTAAACAACCCAGAGTGAGAAGAGTTCTAATAGGGGAAGCCACGGGGCTGTGGGAACCCCGAGGAGGCACCTAACGGTGACTTGGAGTTTGGGGACAGGCTTTTCCAGGGAGATGAAAGCAAAAATGGGTTGACACAGTGGCCAAGAGCACAGGTTTCCGGAGTCCAGCTGACCTGGGGTCTAGTCATAGCTGAGCCCCTGACTAGCCCTAAATGGGCAGCTTAACTCTGGGAGCTTCCATTTTCTGACAAGGTGGTTGTAAGGATTAAGATGGGATTATGCATTTCAAGTACCTAGGACAGTACATGGCACAAGAAGTCACATAATAGATGATAATGAGATGATGATGATGAGATGATGGTGGTGGCGGTGGTGGAGGTGGTGATGATGATAATGAGGAGGAGGAGGATGGTGGCAGCTTGCATTCATTAGCCCTTACTGCATGTTGGAGGTTAGGTGGCTTAGTAACAGCCTATAAGATAATAAGCGTGAGCTGCTGCTGTTGTGATTATTCATTCACCAGATATGTGAGGGGTCGCCCTGCACCCAGTCCTGAACTGGCACAGGCCTAGGTGTAGCAGGACTGTGTTCTGGGAGCAGGGCTCATACAACGAAAGCCTGGGCCAGGAATTTCATGGGCCAAGTTGGGAGTTTCTTTGGTGTGTTTTGGAAACCCATGGCTCCTGGCCTCCTGGTCCCCTTTTTGTTCATTCCTCAGACTTTTCAGCACTGGCCTCAAGAGTGTAGGCTGCCCTTGACCTCTGTGGCCAGAACGCATGGATGCTCTGCTCAGCCCATCAGCCAAGCCCCAATTAGACCTGACAGTGTGATTTATTTTCTAGGATGGAGCCGGGAGGGCACACAGCCCCAGTGGGTGATTCGGAGGGACGGTTGTCAGCCCGAATTAGCCCAGACCTTTCATGCAGCCTTGCTGGTTCAGCTTCCTCTGGCTAAGAGGGTTTTCCAGGGTGTTGCTGGCTTCAGCACTGCCTCCTTCCCCGTCCCCAGGGACAGACACTTGGCTGTGATCCCTAAGGAGCGTGTGTGCTGAGGGCTGCCCAGGCAAGCCCTGTCTGAAGGCAGTGGAGGCTCTGGGTCGTTTCATCTGCCCCATCAAGAGCCCAGAGTGGCAGCTCCCTGTGGAGTGCTTGGCCCATTCCCCGCTTCTGTTCTTTCACTGAGTTCCGTGCGGGGTGGCTGGTGGCCGTTTGCCTGCTCCACACCTTCTGGTCAGTGATCACAGTGCCTCTGCTTTCTAGCTGCCTTCATTCATTCACAGGAATGCCTCTGATGGGCGAGTTTCTTCTGCAGTAACAAATTAACCCTGAAATCCTAGAGGTTGGACACAACAGATGTCCATTTCTTACTCGTGACATGGGTGGGTCAGGTGGGAGGGCTTAACCTTGTACCTCAGGGACCCAGGCTGACAGAAGCTCCCCCCACCCCGGCCTGTCCCCGTCTTGAAGCCTCACAAGCTGCAGAGACACCACAGCAGGAGAAGGGGACGGAGAGGTGCACAGCAGCACTTAGATGCCGAGGCCCAGAAGCCACGTGTTCACTTCCACCTGCACCCAGAACTGTCACACGGTCCTGCCTAACTGCAAGGGGCTAGAAATACAATACTCAGTGAGCAGTAACTATCACAGCCACAGTGGACAGGTGGGGTATTTATGCAGCACGTACTGTGTGCCAGGCCTTCTCAGGGCTCTAGAAATGCAGAGGTCTCCGCCCGCCTTCCTGGAGCTCATAGTTTAGTGGTGGAAACAGAATTGAAGTAATTACAGCAACAGCTGTGTGATTATGTCTGCACTAAGTGCTCTGGCAGAGGAGCCCAGAGGGCCGTGACAGCATATCTGAGAGCCCAGACATGTCTGGAGAGGTCAGGGAACGTCTATCATAAGGACTGACATTTGGGAGAAGGCCTGAAGGATAAGTAGACCTTCCCCCAGTGGGGGCGAGGAAAGAGGAGAGAGGCCCTGGTAGAGGGAACCGCATTGGCAGAGCTCTGGACGTGGGAAGGAGCTTGACTCTGCGAAGGAACTGGAAGAAGACCTGTGTAACTGCAGGGTCAAGAGCTGGGAGAGGTAGGTGGGGGCAGATGGTGCTGGGTCTGGCTGGCGGTGAGGAGGAGGCTGGGACTTGGAACACCTGCCTTTTGGAGCTGTTGAAAGAATCAAATGAGCTCAGTCATTCTCTTAACAAATGCTGAGTTCCCACTCTTTGGCAGGGGGTGTTCCAGCAGTGAACAAGACGACAAATATTCCTGTTCTCAGAGCTGGCATTCAAGGAGGGGGACACAGACAATGAACCAGGTAGATACATAGGATAATTTTTACCTGGTGAAAAAAACTGCTGACCAGTAAATAGAGTAAAACAATAAAGAGCGTATGGATTGGAGGCTTTTGGCTCCAGGTAACGGCAACCCCCATTCATGCAGACTTAAGCAGTCAGGCCCCCCACCTCCAAGTCTGAGGGTTCTTTGGACCCTGTGAGCTGGTGACACAGCAGCTCAACAATAGCCTGGAGGACTGTCTGTCCTGGTGCCTTCATCTTAAAGCAGGCCCCTTCCACGGTCAGAGGATGGCAGGTAGGGATGCCCTGGGCAGTGTCAGGGCAGGTAGCAGGAGATTTTTCAAACTCTGCATGTCCCAAGAATCTGCCACTAGCGTGCCTTGGTGACAGTGAATTATAGAAGCCAGTGTGAGGGTAAGGAGGAGGCTGTTGTTCTGGTCTAGGCTGGAGATGCCAGAGGATGGGGCCAGGGTTAAGGAGCATGGAGGGAGAGGAGGGGGCAGGTTCTGGGTACAGTTTGGAGGTAGAGTGGACAGGGCTCGCTAATGGCATGGCTGCTGGAAAGGAGTTCTGAGCAGACACACACACAGATGTCCACTGTGTACTGTATCTTCCTCATGTAAAAGTCACGTACGGGCCAGACGCGGTGGCTCATTCCTGTAATCCTAGCACTTTGGGAGGCCTAGGTGAGCAGATCACCTGTCAGGAGTTTGAGACCAGCCTGGCCAACATAGTGAAACCCCATCTCTACTAAAAATACAAAAATTAGCCAGGCGTGGTGGTGGGCGCCTGTAATCCCAGCTACTCGGGAGGCTGAGGCAGGGAGAATTGCTTGAACTCAGGAGGCAGAGGTTGTAGTGAGCCAAGATCACGTCACTGCACTGTAGCCTGGGCAACAGCGAGACTCCGTCTCAAAAAAAAAAAAAAAAAGTCATGTGCATGTTACAGTCTGAGAAATCCTACAGGAAAGAAACCTGCTTCTTTGACTATGGAACGCTTTTCTTTTTGAAAGACACCTAGGAACATCTTCTACAGTATCATTTGGAAAATGTTTAATAATGATTCCCATCTTTGCTGTACATTAGAATTACGTTGACAACTTTAAGAAATCCCAAGGCCTGGGTCTCACCCTGGACCAATTCAGTTAGAGTTACTGAACGACATTATAAAGCTGTATTATTTGTTTGCATTTCTTTAATTTTTTTATTTTTATTTTCATTTTTTGGAGACACAGTCTCACTTTGTCACCCAGGCTGGAGTGCAGTGGCACAGTCTTGGCTCACCACAACCTCCGCCTCCCAGGTTCAAGCAATTCTCATACCTCAGCCTCCTGAGTAGCTGGACCACAGGTGTGCACCACCACGCCTGGCTAATTTTTTGTATTTTAGTAGAGACAAGGTTTCACCATGTTGCCCAGCGTTGTCTCGAACTCCGGAGCTCAGACAATCCACCTGCCTTGGCCTCCCTAAGTGCTAGGATTACAGGCATGAGCCACCTCGCCCAGCCTGCATTTCTGATTATCAAAGTAATACTTGTTTGTTGTTTAAAAAAAGAAATCAAAGGACCCATAATGCCCCAAGATAATAACTTTTACAAGCTGGTGTGTGTCTTCCAGATTTTTTTCAACGCTTGTACCTAAAAAATACCATATGTGCCCCAAAACAAAGTGGTTCGATAGCTTTCCAAAGAGATGAAAAAATGTTTGCCGGGTGCGGGGGGGCGGGTGTGGTGTCTCACGCCTGTAATCCCAGCACTTTGGGAGGCTGAGGCAGGTGAATCACCTGATGCCAGGAGTTCGAGACCAGCCTGGCCAATATGGTGAAACCCCATCTCTACTAAAAATATAAAAAATTAGCCTGGCATGGTGGCACGTGCCTGTAATCCCAGCTACTCAGGAGGCTGAGGCAGGAGAATTGCTTGAACCCGGGAGGTGGAGGTTGCAGTGAGCCGAGATTGGGCCACTCTGCTCCAGTCTGGGCGACAGAGCAAGACTCTGTCTCAAAAAAAAAAAAAAAAAGTTTGGAGGCCCACCTGAAACATTAGGGATTTGGACAACATAATCAGCTGTCTTTCTGTATTTTCTGATTGATTAATTTTGTGGCATGTTTGGAATCCAGATATCAAAAATGTTGAATTCAGCAGGGTACAGTGGCTCATGCCTGTAATCCTGTCCCTTTGGGAAGCATAGGAGGATGGCTTGAGGCCAGGAGTTAGAGACCAGCCAGGGCAACATAGCAAGACCGCATCTCTACAAAGAAAAAAAATAGCCAAGTGTGGTAGTATGTGCCTGTGGTCGCAGCTACTTGGGAGGCTGAGGTGGGAGGATCACTTGAACCTAGGAGGTAGAGGCTGCAATGAGTCATAATTGTAACACTGCACTGCAGCCTGGGCAGCAGAGGGAGACCCTGTCTCAAGGAAAAAAGAGAAAATTGGACTCAAAATGTTCCGTATATCTTCTCATATGTCATAAAACAATGTTAGTCACACTTTTCACAGACATCCTTATTACAAGAGTCACTTTCTGAGTCATCTACACATATTTCCAGAGTACACTGTCTCCACGTCCATCTGAAGCATTTGTGATGTGGCATCCCTTGAATTTGTGTATGTTGTCACTGGAAACTGTATCCCAACACTCAGGAAGCCATTCCTCTACCATTAGACAGGTTTTTTTTTTAATGCCCCTTTTAGGAATTGGTGATCTCTACAGCCACTCACTGTTAGGTTTTTTTTAAAAACCAACTCAGATGTTTAAGGACAGTTACTGAACGTGGGTAAGTGGCTGAGTAAACGTGAAAATATAAAAGTGGTTATATAATCGCCTGTTTGTGAGTCAATCAGACTCATCATTCCAGTGCGAATAATAAACGACAACTTAGGAAAATTTCTCCATGTTCTTTCTTCCCCCACAGTGGCACTTTGCTTTAAGACAGTTTTCAGTGCTATATTACGCATCCTTTTTAAAAAAAAATTTCAAAATTCGCCGGGCGCGGTGGCTCACGCTTGTAATCCCAGCACTTTGGGAGGCCGAGGCGGGCGGATCACGAGGTCAGGAGATCGAGACCATGGTGAAACCCCGTCTCTACTAAAAATACAAAAATTAGCCGGGCGTGGTGGCGGGCGCCTGTAGTCCCAGCTACTCAGAGAGGCTGAGGCAGGAGAATGGCGTGAACCCGGGAGGTGGAGCTTGCAGTGAGCCGAAATTGCGCCACTGCACTCCAGCCTGGGCGACAGAGCGAGACTCTGTCTCAAGAAAAAAAAAAAAATTTCAAAATTCTAGTTGAAATGCCCCATTTAAGACTTTCACCTGAAGTATTTTGTTTAAATTGGTTAAACGTGGCTTAAAACCATTTGTCCCTATCTTGCTTTTTTTTTTTTTGGAGACAGAGTCTCGCTCAGTTGCCCAGACTGCTCAACCTCCTGGGTTCACGCCATTCTCCTGTCTCAGCCTCCCGAGTAGCTGGGACTATAGACGCCCGCCACCACGCCCAGCTAATTTTTTTGTATTTTTTTAGTAGAGACGGGGTTTCACCGTGTTAGCCAGGATGGTCTCGATCTCCTGACCTCATGATCCACCCACTTCTGCTTCCCAAAGTGCTAGGATTACAGGCATGAGCCACTGCGCCCAGCCCCTATCTTGCTTTTTAAAGGAATCTTTATTTTATTATTATTACTTTTTTTTTGAGATGGAGTCTCACTCTGTCCCCAGGCTAGAGTGCAGTGGCTCGATTTTGGCTCACTGCAACCTCCATCTCCAAAGTTCAAGCAATTCTCCTGCCTCAGCCTTCTCAGTAGCTGGGATTACAGGCACCCGCCAACACGCCCAGCTAATTTTTTTTTTTTTTTTTTTGAGATGGAGTCTATGTCGTGATCACCCAGGCTGGAGTGCTATGTTGTGATCTGACCTCACTGCAACCTCCGCCTCCCAGGTTCAAGCGATTCTCCTGCCTCAGCCTCCAGAGTAGCTGGGATTACAGGCGCGTGCTACCATGCCCAGCTAATTTTTGTATTTTTAGTAGAGACCTGGTTTCACCATGTCAGCCAGGCTGATCTCAAACTCCTGACCTTGCGATCCGCCCGCCTCAGCCTCCCAAAGTGCTGGGATTACAGGCATGAGCCACTGCACCAGGCCCCAGCTAATTTTTGTATTTTTGTTTTGTTTTGTTTTTAGTAGAGACGGGGTTTTGCTATGTTGGGCAGGCTGGTCTCGAACTCCTAACCTCAAGTAATCCACCTGCCTCAGCCTCACAAGTAGCTGGGACTACAGCCACAAGCCACCACACCCAGCTAAGTTTTAAGTTTTTTATAGAGACAGGTCTCACTATGTTGCCCAGGCTGGTCTCAAACTCTAGTCTCAAGTGATCCTCCTGTCTCAGCCTCCCAAAGTGCTGGGATTACAGGTGTAAGCCACCACACCCGGCCCTTTGCTAATTTCTTACTTGGTTATTTTTTTCTGATATTGAGTTGTAAGAGTTCTTCATAAATTTTAAATATTAATCCTTTGTCAGATACGTGGTTTGCAAATATTGTTTCCCAGTCCGTAGGTTGACTTTTCGTTTTGTTGATCGTTTACTTTGCTGTGCAGAAGCTTTTAGTTTGATGTAGTCCTGTTTATTTATTTTTGCTTTTGTAGCCTGAGCTTTTGGTGTGATGTCCAAAAAATCATTGCCAAAGCCAATGTTGAGGAGCTTTCTACCATGTTCTTTTCTGGGAGTTTTATGGTTTCAAATCTTACATTTAGGTCTTTTATCCACTTTGAGTTTATTTTTGTGTATGGTATAAGATTTCATTCTTTGAAAGGCTCTGTTTCATTCTTATTGCCCACTTATGTTTGGATTTATTTCTGGGCTCTCTATTCTATTCTGTTTTTATGCCAGCACCATACTGTTTAGATTACTATAGCTTTGTAATATAATTTTAAATCAGGAAGTGTGATGCCTCCAACTTTTTATTTCTTAGTGTTGCTTTGGCTAGTTGGGGTTTTTTTGTGGCTACATATAAATTTTAAGATTGCTTAAAGAGCATGTTTACAGTGACTTATCACACTTGGAATTGTGGGGTCAAGCCCTTGGGAATACTTACCAAGTCTTCTATAATATATGCCTCTCTTTTTATTATTGTCCAAACTAGCATCATTTAAGTTTTTAAAAGCTAATATGTCTTTCCCAAAGAGCACTTGTTCCAAAATAAAATAAAGTGAAAGACCCTGAAATATAGCTACATTTTCTAAGGATAATATTTTGGGCATATCTTGCTTTATCTTTGATTACATCTTGTATCCAAAATAAATGAAGTTAACCACTCACAAATAGCTAGCTCAGTAGTGTTTGACCTTCCTGCGTGAGCTGTAACTAGTTCTCTCACATCCCCAGCTTGACCTCATTCATTCATTCATTCGACGTTGATTTATTTCCTGTCAGCTACCCTGAAAGCCAGTGGTAAAGATGGCCTTTGGAATGTGTTGGAATCCCAGCCATCCCCTTCTACCTCTATGATCAGGGCCAAAGCACTTACCGTCCTGTGCCTCAGTTTCTCCATCTGTAAAATGGAAGAGATAATGCTGCCTACATCATAATGTGGTTGTGGGCATTCAAGGATTTAAAACAGATCCATGGGCCAGGCACGGTGGCTCACACCTGAAATCCCAGCAGTTTGGGAGGCTGAGGCGGGTGGATCACTTGAGGTCAGGAGTTCGAGACCAGCCTGGCCAATATGGCGAAACCCCATCTCTACTAAAAATACAAAAATTAGCCAGGCATAGTGGAGCATACCTGTAATCCCAGCTACTGGGGAGGCTGAGGCAGGAGAATCGCTTGAACCCGGGAGGCGAAGGTTGCAGTGAGCTGAGATCACGCCACTGCACTCCAGCCTGGGCGACAGAGCGAGACTTCATCTCAAAATAAATAGATAGATATAAAGAGAACGAAAGCAAGAAATAGAGAAAAAGAGAGAGAAAGAAAAAAAAACAGATCCATGGTCCTAGGTGGAATGTGATCCAAGCTGATGTCTTGTTATCACTGCAGAAATATTGATGTGATAGACTACCACTGTTCGCTCAGAACCTTCTAGGGTTGCCTTTCTGAAATCTCAATTATTCAGAATTCCAAAACACATCAGGCCCAAGAGGTTTAGGAAGGGATCATGCCACCGTATATATAAAGAAAGCACTTAGCATAGCACCTGGCACATAGTAAATGCTGTGTCAGTGTTAACCATTTACTGTTGCTACTATTACTAGTTAAAATGCATACCTCACCATCCCTAATCATCATCATGGAAAAGCAAATGATAATCACAGTGAGATACCGTGACACACCTGCTTCAGTGGCTACGATAAAAAGAGGGCACGGGGGAGCTGAGGTCGGAGAGTTCCACAGGAGGCCTGCTAGGGACTGGGCCTTTTCCTTAAATGGATAGGGGGAGGGTTCTGAGCAGAGGAAGGACATGATCTGACCCATAGATTAATAGAGTCCCTCTGGCTGTGTGTGGCAGCAGGAGCGGGAGCCAGGAAATTGGAGCAGAAGCTCCTGATGTGGTCCTTGGTCCTGCCTGTGGGGGTGTGAGGGAGGGGTGAGCCCATTTATATCTTGAAGGTGGAGCTGACAGTGAGTAGTGATGGCCTGGATGTGGGGGTGAGAGAAAGAGAGGGGGCTAGGATGACCCTGAGGTTTGGGCCTGGACACCAGATGAGGGGTGAAGATATTGCATTGAGGGACCCCAGGGTCTGGGTTTGCAGGGAGTGGCAGAAGGCCTTGTGAAGAATCAGAGACGTGGCTGTGAGTCTGTTCGGTGCTGGGTGCCCGTCAGACAGCTGCGTGAGATGGCAAGGAGACAGTTGGATACGCATACCTGAAGTTGAGAGAGGTCCAGGTGGGAGAAGGAAAATTAGGGATCCCCAGCACAGAGGTGTTGAAATCACGGGGAGAGCCATGTGGATGGGGAAGAGTGAAGCTGTGCGGAGAGATGGCGAGGAATCAGTGAAGGAGGCTGGGGATGGAGCGCCAGTGAGGAGGGAGGAGACCTGGAGAGTATGCACCCCTGCGGTGAGGCAGGAGGTTGATGAGGGCCCGAGGTGATTGCTACGTCCAGCGACGGGAGGCACTAAAGGCTGGCGGGAGCAGGTTCAAGAGAGATGGGGCTTTGTTGAGGCCTGTGAAGGTGTGACTACACGTGTTGTTTGTTGCTTTCTCTCTGTTTAGGCCACACCTGGCACACAATAGCTGCACAATAAAACTGTGTTAAATTAATGTCTTCATGGATTGGGGAGAGGTTAGAACCCAGAGGAGCCCTTGGAATTGGGGTCGTCACTGTGGAGTATGGCAGAAGTGTGTTCCATGGACCTGGGCTCCTGTCCCCAGATGATGATGGGGATGGAGAATTGGAAACGTAACCCAGACATCTGGGCGCCCCCCAGACCATTTACTGAGTGCCTGGTGCCACCAACAGGACTGACGTGGCGTCCCCATCTAGAGAATGAGTATAATAATAATATGGACTCATGGAGCTGTTGTCAGGAATCAATGAGATAATGCTGTAAAACATCATCAGTGTTTGATAGGCTTGAGCTGTTACAAGTAAAAGCCTATCGTTACCATTCTGGCTTCATGGCCCTCACCATCTAGTGGGGGAGATAGATATCAAATAATCAGGCTGGGCGCAGTGGCTCACACCTGTAATCCCAGCGCTTTGGGAAGCCAAGGTGGGCAGATCACTTGAGGTCAGGAGTTCGAGACCAGCCTGGCCAACATGGTGAAACCCCATCTCTGCAAAAAATACAAAAAGTAGCCAGTGTGGTGGGGCGTGCCTGTAATCCCAGCTACTCGGGAGGCTGAGGCACAAGAATCACTTGAACCTGGGAGGCAGAAGGTTGCAGTGAGCTGAGATGGCGCCACTGCACTCCAGCCTGAGTGACACAGTGAGCCTCTGTCTCAAAAAAAAAAAAAGATATCAAATAATCACTCAAATAGCCACATAATTTAACTGTGGCAATGAAACTATAAAGAAAAAGTACACAGCCACTCGGGAGGCTAAGGTGGGAGGATCGCTTGAGCCCGGGGGGTCAAGGCTGCAGTGAGCCATGATCACGCCACTGCACTCCAGCCTGGGTGACAGAACAAGACCTTGTCTCAGAAAAAAAAGAAAGAAAAAGTGCAGAGGGCCTTGAGAGAGAATAACAGGCAGGAAGGAGGTGGGGGTCTTATTCCAGGCTGGGGTGGGCGTGGGAGTGTCAGAGGAGGCTCTTCTGAAGAAGCGACCTGTGAGGCTAGACTGGGAGGATGAACAGGACCTAGCCTGGGGTGGGCTGGAGGCTGGGGCATTTTGGCTGGGAGAATAGTCTGTGCGCAGGTCCTAGGTGTCGCAGGTGGGGAGGAGCTGGGTGTGTTGGAGGAGCAGAGTGCGGGGAGGAAAACTTGGGTCGGCTGGTCTGGTGAGCCACGGTGGGAGATTTGGACTTTCTTCCCACAGCCCCTGGGAGCCACAGAAGGGTTTTCAGGGGAGCAGTGATACAACTTCATTTAATTCTTTTTAAACTTCTATGTGCACTTTCAAGGCTTGATATCCTGAAACCCTTCCTACCCGAGGACAGTTTGTACCGCTCCAGGGTCACGTCAGAGACTCCAGAGCCACCCCCACCACTGTGGTTCCTTGAAGCTTTCTGCCGTCATCTGGCCACTCAGTCAGCGGGGTTGAGAGGAGCTTTCTATAGAGGAGAAGGTGCCCTGGTTCTCGACTCATCAGCCTCTAGGAAAGAAGCAGCTTGCTGGTCTATCCCAGGCTGCTGGGAGGCCCCATAAACAGGTCACAGCAGCCCCGCCTCCTCCTCCATAGACCTCCAGGCCTCTCAAAAGGGACCCCCAGCCGCTCCCCGCAAAGATGGCCTCATTTCCTCTCAGTCCCAGAGCTGCCAGCAGCCTGTCCCCCCTCCTCATTTCCCTATTTCTTTTGGCCAGATGACAGCACAAAGCTTCAAGGAGCCACGTGGGTTGGGGGCCACGGGGTGGTGGTGGAGTCTTTGACCTCATGCCGAGCAATGTGCTTCTCTTGGTTCCCTCCTCTGGGCCCTGCCCTGGAAAGAGGCAGGGCGGTGGGGAGGGGAGTTTCCAGGTTACCTGTGACTCCTGGGCATGGCACAGGAGATGACTCCTTCATGGGCTGAGAGTTTTGGGAGGCCCTGTGCCGCAACCCCCCAGCAAGAGCCCACATGAATAGACCATCTCACCCGCAGCCTGGGGACGGTGCTGGATTTTCAGGGTGTGGAGGGGCCTAGGTCCCCTGAGCAGCTCCTCTGACCCTGCAACCCGGCATCTCCTGTGCCCGAGTGGCGTCCATCAGTTGCTGGGTAAGTAGAGGGCTTTGCTGTCCCTTCTGCTGTACCTGCGGCTGCCCGCTTAGAGCAAGGTGGCTCTGACCCTGCAGGAGGGGGCTCTCTTTGAGAGCACTTAGGTGTGTCATGTCTCAGAAAACCCGCATGGCTTGTAGCTGTGGCTGCGTAACAGCACCACCTGGGTGTTTGAGCGGCTCTTCCAGAGACCCTTAAGTGGATGGGCTCCCCAGCCAGATGTGGCCCCCACTGCTAAGTGTGTTATAGGTATTCACCCACTTAGTCCTCCCAAAAACCCTGTGAGGCGGGCACTATCCACTTTTACATATGAGGAAACTGAGGCACGGATAAGTCGGGTTGTTTGCGTGAGCCACACAGATAGGAAGTGGCAGAACCAGGATTCGAACCCAGACCATCTGGCTTCATAATCACGCTGCTATACTTCCCGCCAGCCTGCTCCCTCCCACCGATAGACACATGCATGCACGCACACACGCACTCACACACACTCCTACACATTCCTCTCTCTATCATATCACCTGGTTTATTTTCTTCATGGCACATATCACAGTGGATTTGTGGACTTGTGTATTGCCTGTCTACACCCTAGAGTATAGCCTGTGAGCTCCTGTTTGACCATAGGAATTCTGTGTCTTGTGATTGCCGTATCCCCAGCATCTGGAACAGGACCTGGCCCAAAAGGGCTGCTCAATAAATACTTGTTGAATGAATGAACTGACGTGGCCAGTGACACGATGTCTCACTAGGTAGGTTTGTGTTATTTTTTCCTCCTTCAACCTCGATCCCTCCTGCCACTCACTTTATAGTAGAGGCAGTCACAGGCAATCTATGGGTAGAGCGATGATTGAACCCGGGCCGGGCTGACCCCAGAGCGCACGCTCCTTTGCCCGCCCCTGCCATACTGGTATCTTTCCCTTGATGCTGACTGAGGGATGCGACGCCGCAGCCAACCAGGTCTCCTCGTGGAGGGCCTCGGATCACGTGTCATTTTAGAGACCCCAGCGGCAGTCCAGATCCCGAAGTTCGACCTTTGATTCAGGAACAGAGCAGCTGCAGGAGTGCCAGGCCGAGCTTTCTGGTCCTGTCTCTCATCCTCAGCTCCAGTCAGCTGGGGATTAACCCCCTGCCGTCATCAGGAGAAATACAACACGGGAAACTGGCGGTTACTCCACTGTGGTAAAGGATGTGAGGGAAACAGTGACCCACTACAGAGGGTTTCCTGAGCTCTCGTGCACACAGAATCGTGCGTGTGCCTGTGGGTGGGCAGGGGAATGCATCCTGGGTGAACATTTCCCATACACCAGGATGAATTGGCCCTTCCTGTTCATGCTTCTAATGCCCCATTTCCCTCCTACAGAGATTTTCTCTTGTTTAACAATTAAAAGATAGCAGGCTACTTTGTGGTTCTCAGTCAGGATGCTTTTTAGTTGCAAGTAACAACCCTGGCACCATCTGGCCAATGGTTAAGACAAGTGATGTGTTCTAGAAGCCCAGGGGTGGATGGGCACCAGGTGTGTAGGATCAGCAGCTCAAGCGTGTCTGTCAGGGACTCAGGTTCTCAGCCTCCAAAGGCCTCTGTGTATGCCTCTTGGTTCCAGAATGGCTTCCAGTGATAATCAGGGCCACTTGCCCTTGTCCACAGGCATCAGGAGAGAGAGAACACCCCGCACTGATGGTTATAAGTGGTTCCCCTCAGTCTACAGCTGGTCCAGCTGAGGTCAAGTGCCCCTCAACCAGGCCGGTCAAGTTACCAGAGGAATGCCACATCCTGATCACTCTTGACCAACTGGGTTCCATTGTCTAGGAGCTGAAAAAAGCAGAAGTGGAAATTGAGTAGACAACCAAATGCCTGCCAAGCTCAGTCCCTGACCAAGTCCCCTCCCTAAGTTAGCAAATCGTGTCAGGCCCAACAGATTTTGTGGCATTTGAGAACAAAGAAGTGTGGTTTTCTTTTGAAGAAGTTTAGTGACTTGTGTCCAATTTCTGCCTCCTGCGTCATCCACCCTCAGTTAACACCCAAAAAAGGGGGCAGGCTGGGCGTGGTGGCTTACGCCTGTAATCCCAGCACTTTGGGAGGCTGAGGTGGGCAGATCATGAGGTCAAGAGATCGAGACCATCCTGGCCAACATGGTGAAACCCCGTCTCTACTAAAAATACAAAAATTAGCTGGGCGTGGTGACGGGCGCCTGTAGTCCCAGCTATCGGGAGGCTGAGGCAGGAGAATCGCTTGAACCCAGGAGGTGGAGGTTGCAGCAAGCTGAGATCATGCCACTGCGTTCCAGCCTGGGCGACAGAGCAAGACTCCATCTCAAAAAAAAAAAAAAAAATACAGGGGGGACAGGGGGCAAGTGGAATCTGGCTGCCAAAGACTACTTGTCTGCTGGTGGGAAAAAAAAAAATGGGTGTCTCCTCCCTTGTCACTGGGAGGGTTTTGGTTACTCTTTCCATCTTCATCCTCTATAGGTCCTTTCATTCCTTCCCCCAGTCTGAAATGTTTGTGGTGTGTCTGTAGCCGTGCACACATCCTTGCAAAATATATATTGAGGTTTGAGTAAAGAGTCAGCTTCCGGAAATGGTTTGGAGCTCCGTATCTCATTCTTTCAGTTTCTTCTGGTTTTCACCAAATAGCATGTGTTTGCCATCTAGCCACGTTGCTGTATGTGTGTCCAGTGTGTGGCACATGCCTGTAATCCCAGCTACTCAGGAGGCTGAGGCAGGAGAATCCCTTGAACCCAGGAGGCAGCTGAACAGTTGTACGTGTTGTACATCTGCCACACCTCACATGTCTGGTCCCCTGGTGTTGGGCATCCAGGCTGCCCCCAGCTCCATCCCACTTCAAACCGTGCTTCAAGTGAGCATCCACTTACCTTCGCCTTAGGAACCCATGGGGCTTACACCCAGGAGTCAGTTGCAGCTGGAGATGGGCATTCTGTCTCCCCACAGATGGGATTACAGGTGCCTGCCACAACACCTGGCTAATTTTTGTACTTTTGGTAGAAATGAGGTTTTGCTCTGTTGGCCAGGCTGATCTTGAACTCCTGAGCTCTCTATGAGGCTGCTCTGACCCACGCTCCCCCCAGAGCACAGGAGGGTCCCGCTTCCCCATTTACCTCTCGCCACTTTGCTGTTGTCCTTCTTCCCAATTTCACCAATCCAAAGGGTGTCAAGTGGGGTCTCTGGGGTTTTAATGCTCTGATGGTGAGCCTGGCTGAGTGCCTGTCCATGCCCCTGTTAACCTAATTCAGGCTTCCCTTTCCAAGAGAGGCCCAGTCAGCACAGGCGTTGGAAGGCAAATTCTGGAGCCGGTGGCCTGCGTTTGAATCCTGACCCTGCCATGTAACCCAGCAAGTTAGTTCACCTCTCTGAGCCTCAGAGCTGCCATAAATATAAAATGGAAATGATAGTAGTATCTATATTGTAAGGTATTTTGAGGATTAAATGAGATAACATATATAAAGCATTTAAGACAGTGCTGGCTGGGCGTGGTGGCTCACGCCTGTAATCCCAACACTTTGGGAGGCGGAGGCAGGTGGATCACTTGACGTCATGAGTTCGAGACCAGCCCGGCCAACATGATGAAACCCCGTCTCCACTAAAAATGCAAAAATTAGCCCGACGTGGTGGCGCATGCCTGTAATCCCAGCTACTTAGGAGGCTGAGGCAGGAGAATCCCCTGAACCCAGGAGGCAAAGGTTGCAGTGAGCCAAGATCACGCCACTGCACTCCAGCCTGGCCAACAGAGTGAGACTGTCTCAACAGTAACAACAACAACAAAAAGCAGTGCCTAATACATATGTGATCTGAAAGCATTAGCAATTATTATCACTATCACCATCATTATTATTGTTTTAAAGTTTCTAAATTTTCAGATGTTGTATCCTTTCACTTTCAATGCACGTCAGAATGGCTCTGCCTGTGGAGGAATTTCTGGCTTCTCCTGGGTCGTCCAAGAGACAATATAGTGAAAGTTGTCTGAAGAGCAGGCTTGGAGCTACTCGTTTCTTTCACATTTGAGTCGAGTGCTGTATATTCATTTCCATGTGTGTAGTTTTTAATTTTTAAAAGTATGATGTGTGTGCTGGGCATGGTGGCTCATGCTTGTAATCTCAGCACTTTGGGAGGCTGAGGCTGGTGGATCACTTGAGGCCAGGAGTTCAAGACCAGCCTGGGCAACATGGCGCAACCCCATCTCTACAAAAAATACAAAAGTTAGCCCGGCGTGGTGGCACACATCTGTAATTCCAGCTACGCCAGAGGCTGAGGCAGGAGAATCACTTGAACCTGGGAAGCGGAGGTTGCAGTGAGCCAAGATCATGCCACTGCACTCCAGCGTGGGTGACAGAGCTAGACTGTGTCTTAAAAAGAAAAGAAAATATATGTAAAGTGTTTAGAGCAGTGCCTGGCACATGGTAAGTGCTATATTCATGTTTGTGGATATCACTACATTGACCAGAGTTTTCTCCTCTGGGTAGCACATAGGTTTTAATGTGATGTGATAAATACTTTTTCTTCACAGCAAGCGTTTGTCTCTGATGAATATCTCTAGACATGTTGTCACGTTAGCATGTTAAATGTACCCTCTTTCTTTTTAATGGCTGCCTGTATCATATGGACATATCAAAATGTATTTACTGATTCTTTAATGAGAGACTCGGGTTTCTTCTTTTCATCTTTCTCAAGTAGTGCTGCAGTGGGGAGCCTCGTCCAAGCAGCTCTGGGTCCTTGAGCCAGTGTTTTTACTGGAGCCGGAATTGCTGGTTCCAGAGATATGCATGGTTTTGATGTAATGAACTGACAAGTTGCCCTCAAAGATGATTCTGCCACTAGAACCTGGTGTACCCCCACCAACAGAATAGGGACCTGTTGGTTTTGATTTGTTTCTTAGTTTGGTTTGGTTTTTTTGTTTGCTTGTTTGAGACAGGGTCTCTCTGTGGCCCAGGCTGGAGTGCAGTGGCTCGATCTTAACTCATTGCAGACTCGAACTCCTGGACTCAAGTGATCCTCCCACCTCAGCCTCGTGAGTAGCTGGGACCACAGGCACACACCACCACACCTGCTAACTGTTTAATTTTTTTGTAGAGACAGGGTCTTGCTATGTTGCCCAGTCTGGTCTTGAACTCCTGGTCTCAAGTAGTGTTCCCATCTTGGCCTCCCAAAACGCTGGGATTGCAGGTGTGAGCTACCGTGCCCCACTTGAGTTGTTTTAGTAATGGGGAATTTCAGGCATTTACAGGGGTAGAAAGAGCATATATTGCCTGCATGTACACAGTTGTCACCAGATTCTTTGGTGACCAACACATGGCCAGTCTTGTTTCATCCATTCCTCTGCCTTTGGATCATTTTGAAACAAATCTCAAACATTGTATCATTTCATTTGGGGGGCTTTAAACTGCATGCCTACAGCGTGCCTGTACATCACGGAAGAGAGGACATTTCTATAAAATCATCCTGTGGTGCTTTTCATTTTCCGTGGTGTGTCTTCTCCCTTGATTCTCAGATGTCCCTAAGACATAGACAAGGCAGGTGTATCTGTTGGGAAAACAGAATCCACTCTAGGTATTTTAGCGGAAGGAATTCAGTACAGGGAATTTGGCTAAAAAAGTTGGGGAGGAACAGAGAAACCAAAAAGGGGCAGAGGCCAGTCCCTAGATGAGCAACCAGAGTTGAAGGGCGCAAGGAGGAGGGCACCTTAGCAGAGCCCAGGGCAGTGTTGGGTGGGGGCCTCTTCCGCCTGAGATGCTGTCCACAGTGGAGGGAGGACCACCCGGCTTCTCACCACCTCTACCTTCCAGGCTTCTGCCACTGCCCCTGCTGGCTGAGCCTCACCAGCAGTCCTGGGAAATGTAGTTCCCTGTATTTCAGAGCAGGCTAGGAAAAGGGCAGGCAATGGATCAAAGAGGGAACTCGATCCCCATTTGATAGATAAGAAAGCCAGAGGGTCTAATGGCCTGTCAGGGGCACCTCGTTTAGTGACAGGTACCATCCCTGGCACTAAGTCCCTTGGTTGCCAGGGTTACCTGAGGCAGCTCTTTGGGCATTGCCTGCCACCAGCCGGTCACTGCTGCCTGGGATGGGCCTTCATGGTTCCGAGTTCCTCCTCTGCCGGAGGAGCCCCCTCCAAGCTCCCCCCTCCCACACTCAGAGCGGACACTGCCTTTTGTCCCTGCCCATCGCACTGGGCTGTGCCCTAACTCTAAGGAAAGCCCTCCTGAGGACCCTGTGCCGGAGAGTTCTGGGTGCTGGAGTATTCTCAGGGAGCCCTCTGCATGAGGTACCAGCATCCTGGGCCACACGAGAGGCCAGAGGAATGTTGTGCCACTGAGCAGCCCAAGCTGGCATTGAGCGGGCAGCTCTGTACTCAGCTGGCATCAGGCAAGTGTGGGTGGGAGCTGTGTTTTGTGCTCTCCTGGAGCTGGTGGCTTCACAGAGGTGAGGGGAGCCCAGGGGAGATGGATGGTGCCCAGATACACAAACAGGGAAGCTCAACACCAACGTGAGAGTTTAAAGGACACAGAGAAGCCCAGTTACACAAGAAAGCCTCTGTCAGAAGCGATGTGATTGCTAAGGTGACCTGGGCCCTTCTTGTAAAGCAGGCCTTGTTTCAAGTACTTTACGCTTATTCACTTAGTTAATTCTCATAATCCTGTGAGGTAGGTATGGACTGTTAACCCCAGAGAGTTAAGTACCTTGGGCAAGGCCACACATCTAGGGAGTGGCACACCAGGAATCCATATAATAGTGGTAGTAATAGCCACGGACACTTCCTGGTGGTCACCTATGCCAGGCTGCCCTCAGAGCTCTATATATTAACTCGTTTAATCTTCACAGTCACCCTATAAAGGAGGTACTGTTTTTTTTTGGAGATGGGGGTCTCGCTGTGTCACTCAGGCTGGAGTGTAGTAGTGCAATCACAGCTCACTGCAGCTTCAAAGTCCTGGGCTCAAGCGATCCTCCCACCTCAGCCTCCCAAGTAGCTGGGATCACAGGCGTGTGCCACCACGCCCAGCTAATTTTTATAATTTTTTATTTTTTTGTAGAGACAGGGTCTCACTTTCTTGCCCAGGCTGGTCTCGAACTCCCGGGCTCAGGTGATCCTCTCGCCATGGCCTCCCGCGTGCTGGGATTACAGGCGTGAGCCATCGCGCCCAGTCTTCTTCCATTTTGTGAGGTTGGTGCAAAAGTAATTGTGATTTTTGCCATCGAAAGCAATGGCAAAAACCGCAATTACTTTTGCACCAACCGAATACAAATGAGGCAACTGAGGCACAAAGAGATTTAAGGGACTTGTCCAAGGTCACACAGCAGAGCTGAGTTCAAACCCAGGCAGCCTGAGTTCAGAATTTGTGCTCTTAACGGTGGCTCACGCCTGTAATCCCAGCACTTTGGGAGGCCGAGGTGGGCAGACCACCTGAGGTTGGGAGTTCAAGACCAGCCTGACCAACATGGAGAAACCCCTTCTCTACTAAAAATACAAAACTAGCCAGGCGTAGTGGCACATGCCACAGGGAGGCCACTCCCATGCACAGCAGTTAGGAATTGGTTGGAAGTCCTCGGAGGTGATTGGCCTGTGAGTTATGGCTAGTTTGTGTTGAGAAAGTGTCTTCGAGGCCAGGTGTGGTGGCTCACGCCTGTAATCTCAGCACTTTGGGAGGCCAGGGCAGGCGGATCACTTGAGGTCAGGAGTTTGAGACTAGCCTGGCCAACATGGTGAAACCCTGCCTCCACTAAAAATACAAAAATTAGCGGATGTGGTGGCGGGTGCCAGTAATCCCAGCTACTCAGCAGGCAGAGGCAGGAGAATCGCTTGAACCTGATCTTGGCAGTGAGCCGAGATCGCGCCACCTCACTCCAGCATGGGCGACAGAGCTACTCCATCTCAAAAAAAAAAAAAAAAAAAAAAAAAAAAAGGAAATTGTCTTTGAATCCAAGTTTAGGGGAAAAAAAATCATCCAGAGTTGTTACACTCTCTTGGTCACGAGGAGAGACCTTTGGAAGAGGAGCTCCACAGCTTCAGTGATGGTGATAATAGAACCTTTTGTTTGGCGCTAACTGGACAGCATGCCCTCCCACACAGACTCCTGTGAAGCCACTGTTGTTGTCCCCACTTTCCAGGGGCATCACACGACCTTCCTGGCCTGCGGTCGCGGCTCAGGCCACGGGGATGGCTGCGCTCCTGCCGTGGGTCCTTGGTGATAGCAGGTGAACGGTGAAGAGTCCATGTTCCCGGGAGCCCCTGCTGCTGGTGGAGGAATGGACAAGTAAACGACTGAATAGAGACGCACGTTGGAACCAAGGCTTCTCCAAAGCCAGTGCTTGTAACTGATTCGGGGTGCTGCTGTGACGTGGTTAGGCATAGAGGCTCACATTCCAGCCTTGTCGCTTCCTGACTCTGTGACCTTGGCCTGGTGACCTCCCCTGCTGACCTTCAGTTTCCTTAGCTGTAAAATGAGGATCTGGTAAGACCTCCATCAGTCAAGATTGCAATTGGCTACATATAACAAAAAACCAGTAAGCAGTGGCTTCAGTAAGGCAACAGGTGGTCTCTTACACATAAGAAGAAAAGGGAGGGAAGGCAGCTGGGGGTGGTGCCACTGTTGGGGGGTACAGGGACGGAGAGCAGACTCCTTCTGACTCCTCACCTTGCCGTCCCCAGCAAGTCACTCTCAGCCTCACGCTCCCGAGATGACAGTTGCAACCCCCGATGTGACATTTATATTCCAGGTACAAGAAAGAGAAGGGTAGAAGAGGTATGTCCCATTTATTAGGAAAACAATAGCTTCACCAGAAGGCCCCGTCCCCTACCCCCTGCAAACTTCCTCTTACCTCTCACTGGCCATAATCAGACACATCCTTAGCCTCAGCTGTGTGGGAATCCAGGAGAGTAAGCTTTTTGGATTAGTATCCTGACACCCCAACAAATGTGGGCCTCTCTCAAGGAATCAGAAGAGGATGGGTTTGGATTTGACAACCAGCAGTGGAGCCCGAGGTCCCTGGCCCTGGAGTAGCCCAGAGCAGTGGTGCGGGATTCTCCCACTGCAGGCCTGACTTCTGGTTTGTGATGTCCAGGAACGCCACTGCTTTGTGCCCTGTTTCTTCATCCGCCTGTTGAGAGTGATGCCCCCTGCTGAGGAACACCTGGGAGAAGCTTTAAAACCTGGCTGGGAAGGACTTTGAAATACATCCTACCCCATAGGAGAGCTGAGGCTGGCTTTTGTTTGGAAAATTGTCAGGTTTTCTTCAAGTGGAACCCTGCCGAACTAGCCAGTTGACTGTCAGAGCCCAAACATACTGCCCGAGACGGCTCATTTATTCACCTCTCTCCCACTTGAGTCTGAACAGCATTGGGGCTGAGAGTGGGGGTGATGGCTGCGGCTCTGCGGCCAGCATCTGGCACAGCACCCAGCACCCACCAGGTACCCGGCTGAGGATTGACTGCCTTGCTTCTGAGCACCTCCTGATCTGAGGAGCAGTCAGATCTTCCCGAGTCGGTCCCTTCTCTGCACCAGCACCACCCTCCTTCTGGGCTAGGCCACTCTTGCCCCCATGTGGGTGGCTACCCTGGCCTCCTGATGAGCCTCTCTGCCCTTGGCAGGTCACGATCTCCATGACAGCCAGTTGGGCCACTGCCCCCCTAAACCTGCTATGGAGGTCAACTCCAGATTCCTGAACACTGTGGCATCCTTGCACCTGTTTTCCCTCCTTCCCCCTCACCCACTCACACCCCTTTCCATGGCCAACTTCTTATCCTTCAGGGCTTAAACACCACCCCTTCCATGACGTCTTCCTTGGCCACCCACTCTCCAGCACCCTGCTGCCACCCTTGGTCAGTTTACCCCTTTCTTCTCTTGCTTTAGACTGATTTGTGTGCTTGCTTAAGTGCATTTAATTAATGTTCGTTTCCCCCTCTAGTCAGTGGACAGAGAAGGGGGCTATCGTGGTTACTGCTTTATTACTTATCACATAGTAGGATCTCAGGAAATACTCACCTACTGAATGGAAGTAAATCAAATGAATGAAAACTTGTTTGGTTTTTTTTTTCCCCTGATTTTGAAAACATTCACTGAAAGTAATTTGAAAAAATATGGAAAGGGGCCAGCTGTGGTGGCTCACACCTGTAACTCCAACACTTTGGGAGGCAGGTGGATCGCTTGAGGTCAGGAGCTGGAGACCACCTGGAGCAACATAGCCAGACCTCCTCTCTACAAAAAATTGAAAAATTTAGTCAGGCGTGGTGGTACACACCTGTATTCTCAGAGTGAGACCCCGTCGTTAAAAAATATATATGGGGACTGGGCGCGGTGGCTCACGCCTGTAATTCCAGCACTCTGGGAAGCCAAGGCGGTGGATCACTTGAGGTCAGAAGTTCGAGACCAGTCTGGCCAACATGGCGAAACCCCATCTCTACTACAAATACAAAAATTAGCTGGGCATGGTAGTGGGTGCCTGTAATCCCAGCTACTCAGGAGGCTGAGGCAGGAGAATTGCTTGAACCCAGGACGTTGCATTGAGCCGAGATCACGCCACTGCACTCCAGCCTGGAGTGCACTCCAGCGAGACTCTATCTCAAACATATATATACACACACACACACATATATATATGTGTGTGTGTGTGTGTATATATAAGCAACTTCCCATATATATATATATATGGGAAGGTATAAGGAACAGATTTTCAAAAACCACTAGTAGCCCCAGCATCAAATTATCGAGTCTTTCCTGTCTTTTTTCTGTGAATGCATCTGCCTAGCCTATAGATGTTTACTATCCTAGGGGTGCACAATAATTTCTTTAATGGTACTCCTGGTGTTGGTCATTGAGGTTGGGTTTTTTTCCTGTTATGAAGGATACTATGAATTTTTCTTCATCTCTAATTATTTATTTAGGATTAATTTACAGAAGTAGCATTCTTGGTTCAGAGGGCGAGAACTTTTTTTTTTTTTTTTGAGACAGAGTCTCGCTCTGTCGCCCAGGCTGGAGTGCAATGGCGCAGTCTCAGCTCACTGCAAGCTCCGCCTCCCGGGTTCACGCCATTCTCCTGCCTCAGCCTCCCGAGTAGCTGGGACTACAGGCACCCGCCACCATGCCTGGCTAATTTTTTTTTTTTCTTTTTGTATTTTTTAGTAGAGACGGGGTTTCACCATGTTAGCCAGGATGGTCTCGATCTCCTGATCTCGTGATCCACCCGCCTCAGCCTCCCAAAGTGCTGGTATTACAGGCGTGAGCCACCTTGCCCAGCCTGAGAACATTTTTTAAAGCTATTGCCAAATTGCCCCTATCAAGGGTCCACCAATTGGGAACATTAAAAAAAAAGAAGTCTGTTGTCCCGGGGAGCGGCTGGTTTCCTAGTGTCCTGGGCTCATCGGGCTCCTGGAGAGCCATTTTCCTGGTCTCCTGAGGGCCTGGTGTCCCCTTCCAGCCTGCTGTCCTCTGCCTGGCCTGGGTTGCAGTCCTGGAGCAGGATGTTTGATTATGGTGTTGAGCAAACAGAACAGCAGGCCCTCGCCATCTGCCAGCTGGTCCCTCGGGCTTGAGAAGAGCTTCACACCCAGTGAAGGTCATAACTGGAGCCTTTCTAGAGCCTTCTGTGGTGCTGCTGAAGGGCGGGACTGGAGTGCTCATTCCTAACAGTAGCCTGGCCCCACAACCCCCATTCCCACACGCCTCTCCCCACTGGGAAGGAAGACAGGTGCCCCCCTGCATGTCTCAGGTGGGTAGAGGTGCCTCCCCTTTGAACCCAGCTGTCCCATATGGAGAGTTGTCTTGAAACTGCCTCTGTGAGGGTGCCCCACTCTCCCTGACTCCCTCTGGGCTCAGAGGGAGTGCACATTCCCCCCAGGCTGCCCGCGATGTTTGTGTTCATCCAGGCAAAGTGGCCCTGCCGGTTCTGGGAGTGGAAATCTCTTACAGGAGAGAGAAAGTGAATCTCAAGCTATGGCATGAGAGTGACTGGGGTGGCACAGAGGGTGATCAAACAGCTGGGGTTTTTTTGTTGTTGTTTTGTTTTTTAAGACAGAGTCTCGGCCAGGCGTGGTGGCTCACTCCTGTAATCCCAGCACTTTGGGTGGCTGAGGCAGGTGGATCACTTGAGGTCAGGAGTTCTAGAGCAGCCTGGCTAACATGATGAAACCCTGTCTTTACTAAAAATAGAAAATTAGCTGGGCGTGGTGGCACGTGCCTGTAAACCCACCTACTGGGGAGGCTGAGGCAGGAGAATCACTTGAAACCGGGAGGCGGAGGTTACAGTGAGCTGAGATCCCGCCACCCGCACTCCAGCCTGGGTAACAAGAGCAAAATTCTGTCTCAAAAAAAAAAAAAGAGTCTTGCCCTGTCGCCCAGGTTGGAGTGCAGTGGCACCATCATAGCTCAAGCGATCCCCCGGCCTCAGCCTCCTGAGTAGCTGAGTCTGCAGGTGCATGTCACCATATCAGCTCATTTTCTTTTCTTTTTGTTTTTGGTAGAGATGGGGTCTCACTGTTGCCCAGGCTGGTTTGAAACTCGTGGGCTCAAACTATCCTCACTGCCTCAGCCTCCCAAAGGGCTTGTATTACAGGTGTGAGCCACCATGCCCAGCAAACAGCGGAGATTTTTTTTTTTTTGAGACAGAGTCTCTCTCTGTTGCCCAGGCTGCACTATCTCGGCTCACTGCAGCCTCCACCTCCCAGGTTCAAGTGATTCTCCTGCCTCAGCCTCCTGAGTAGCTGGGACTACAGGTGCCTGCCACCACACCTAGCTAATTTTTGTATTTTTCGTAGAGGTGGGGTTTCACCATGTTAGCTGGATTTTAAAATACATTTGTATACATTTTAAAGTTGCTTATGTCATACAAGAGTAAAATCTCACTGTTTAAAAATAACTCATGCAATACAAAAGACTTTAAAATTCTGTTATTGTGAAATGGAACATGCATGCAGACAAGCATGTAAAACGTGAATACACAGTTTACCAAAGAATTCCAAAGCAAGCACTAACCCGGCTCCAGAAAGAGAACCTGCTAGCAGCCTGGAACCCCCATGGGCTCTGACCACCAGAACCCTTTTTTTTTTTTTTTTTTTTTTGAGACAGAGTCTCACTCTGTCGCCCAGGCTGGAGTGCAGTAGTGCAGTCTCAGGTCACTGTAGCCTCCGCCTCCCGGGTTCAAGCAGTTCTCCTCCCTCACCTCCCAAGTAGCTGGGATTACAGGCACCCGCCACAACACCTGGCTAATTTTTGTACTTTTAGTAGAGACGAGGTTTTGCCATATTGGCCAGGCTGGTCTCAAACTTCTGAGCTCAGGTAACCCGCCCATCTGAGCCTCTCAAAGTGCTGGGATTACAGGCATGAGCCAGTAATCCAGCACCTGACCAGAACCCTCTTTCTAAAAGCGACTGCTCTCTGCACTTCACAGTCACCATTTCCTGGCATTGTGAAAGCTGTGTTCCCTAGATGAGCAACTCTAAATAATGTGGTTCCAGTTTTCCTAGTTTTGAACTTTATATAAAAAAAGTCTTGAACTGTATATGTTGTTCTGTGTCTGACTTTTTCACTTAGTATCATGTCCGAGAGGTACATCTGGTTTGGAGTTAATGCATTTCTGGTCCTAAAGCCCATTTTCCTTGATAAACAGACAAGCTGTATGAGTTCTAATATTTGTGCATTTTGTTTAATGAGTATTAGAAAAAAAATACAACGAATCCAACATGGATATTCTTAAGGGTTTAGGCAGTGAGTTGGTTGAAAGGATCACGTTCGGTAAATAATAGTACAGGTGGGCTGCGGCTATGCCTGAGCAGAGGTGCGTGACTTTGGACAGTTTGGGAGCCCCAGTGGTGAGGACGGAATGAGTGCACACATGGCACACACCGTCGCTCCCCTCCCTGAGAAACCACTGTTACTTCTGGGCCTCTGCCTCCCAGATCTTCGCTCTGCAGTGAGCTTGGTAGGTAGATAGAAGTATAAAATACGTCGCTTGAAAGATTTTTAAGTGCTTTTTTTTTTTTTTTCCGTTCTTGTTGCCCAGGCTAGAGTGCAATGGCCTGATCTTGGCTCACCACAACCTCCGCCTCCCGGGTTCAAGTGATTCTCCTGCCTCAGCCTCCCGAGTAGCTGGGATTACAGGAGCGTGCCACCACACCCGGCTAATTTTTGTATTTTTAGTAGAGACGGGATTTCATCATGTCGGCCAGGCTGGTCTCAAACTCCTAACCTCAGGTGATCTGTCCGCCTCAGCCTCTCAGAGGGCTGGGATTACAGGCGTGAGACACCGCACCCAGCCTTAAGTACTAACTTCTTAAATGTGGGAGTATGCCTTTCTTCCGAATTAGTACTTCTTGGGGTTTCTGGGTTTGTTCTCTGATTAAAGTAACCAAATCCCTTGTAATATTGCACTTTAGGATGGGGTAAGAATGGGTCAGGCAGACCCTGCTTGGAATACAGGGAACTCAGGGGCCAGGACAATGCTGCACACGCCAGTGACTCTTTTATTTAGCAGATGGTTTGGTATCTGCCTCCTGATTTTTTTTTTTCTTTTTAGAGATGGGGTCTCGCTATGTTGCCTAGGCTGGTCTCGAATTCCTGGCCTCAAGTCATCCGCCTGCCTTGACCTCCCAGCGTGCTGGGATTACAGGTGTGAGCCACCGTGCCCAGCCTTTCTTTTTCTTTCTTTCTTTTTTTTCTGTAATAATCTTGGCCAATTCCTTAGCTTCCCTCCCTCCCTGCAGATGTTGGAAACTTGAAATCTGGGAGGAGGTGACCAGAGGGGCCAGGCAGAAGCTGCCTGGGACACATCCTTAGTGGTGAGTTGACGTGGGGTTGTGACTCAGAGGCCAGAAATGTGCAGGGCCTTGGCCATCTGTGTGCGCAAGTGTGCAAGAGACACAGAAACAGAGTGAGAGACAGACAAGGACAGGGCCGTGGAGAGACAGGTACAGGGACGCAGAGGGGTCGGGGGACAGGAGTGCAGAGAGATGGAGCAGGGACAGGAAAACATGGGACGGAGATGGGGTAGAGATGAAGAGAGATGGGAACAGGCCCCTGAGACATGAGACCTGTTGGCTGGTTAACTAGCTGGTTGGCTGTTTGGGTAATTGATTGGTTAACTGGTCAGTTGGTTATCTAGTTGGCTGGCTAATTGGTTATCTGGTTGGTTTTGGATTTTTGAGTTTTGTTTTTTTTGGTTTTTTTTTTCATGGATTCAGAAAATACTAGTGGAAGATTCACCCTGATGATGGCCCTGTTTTAGGTGCTGGAGATAGACCAGTGAACGGTGGCTTGCAGGCATTTGGGTGTTGGATTGCTGCTCCCCACCCCTCACCCCAATGAGTGCACTGTGAGTGCAGGTGCTGTTGAAAGGATGTATCGCATGCTTGCCACGTGCCCCTTAGCATGGGAGCGCCCTGTGGGGATCATCTTGCTGGATCTACCAGCAGTCTCACGAGGTGGCACTTAACCCTCTGTGGTACATATTAGGGCCAGAATTTGATCCTAGGCAATCTGGCTCCAAAGCATAAGCCTAATTTCTGCCTTAAGTCACCCAAGAGTGGAGCGCAGGCATTTATTAAGTGCCCCCGGTGTTCATGGCTCTATCCCCAATCTTGAGAGATGACTGGTTTTAATGGCCATAGATTTGACCTGCCTTGGTTCAAGTCCCTCTTCTGCTTTCCCTCACTGGCTGCTCTTCAACAGGAACGTGCTGCTCTGAGCCTCCTTGTTCCCTTCTGTAAAGTGGGGAGAACAGTAGGGCCTTCCTCCTCAGGATGCTGTGTGGGCTGAGTTTGAGGTCAGTCCTGAGTGGGGGCTGCCATTGCTATGTGCAGCTTAGGGAGCTTGACCACAGGGCAGGATGCCCACCTGGGCTCATGATTCTGTAAATGCCAGTTTTTGCTCTCATTTTATTTATTTGTTTATTTTTGAGAAAGAGTCTCATTCTGTTGCCCAGGCTGTAGTGCAGCGGCGCGATCTCAGCTCACTGTAACTGCTGCCTCACGGGCTCAAGCGGTTCTCCTGCCTCAGCCTCCCGAGTAGCTAGGATTACAGGTATGCATCACCACGCCTGGCTTATTTTTGTATTTTTAGTAGAGACAGAGTTTCACCATGTTGATCAGGCTGATCTTGAACTCCCGACCTCAGGTGATCCGCCCGCTGTGGCCTCCCAAAGTGCTGGGATTACAGCTTGCTCTCGTTTTTGACAACAGATGTTCTCAAATGGCGTGGCCCCATGAGTTGTCACGAGGGCAGACTCAAGTCAGCCATCCCAGGTTCAGATCCCGGCTCCTCCTCCCCTTCTCTTTGTGGGCCTCTCTGAACCCTATTGTGAAGCGAGGGTGACAGTAGCGGGTGATTAGAAGCTTCAGTGCAGTGGTTTGTGTTATGGTGTCATGTGCTCTGCACAGGGCCTGGCTCCCTGACAGCCCTGGGTCAGGGGCCAGTTAGAATGATGGATGATTACTGCCAGCCGCTGGGTTTCCCCTCCACCCCCCACCCCAACCTGGATAACAAGGCCCAGCTGTGTGTGTCCAGCACCGGCACCCCCGCTCCCATCCCCGCCAGCCCTCCCACAGCAGGGAGCCTTCCTGACCATGGTGTTCCGGGTGGGCCCCACTGCCACCCCCCATCCTCTCAGCCTAGAGCCATCCTCAGGTTAGGACAAGCAGAGCCGGAGCCACCCTCGGCCTGGCCCCCAGCAGCAGGATGGAAAGAATGGGACTTTAACAGATGTTCTTTTACAAGGATTCCCTGGCTCTATTTAATCAAGATTGTCAAATATTGATTTAATCTCCAGGCCCAACAGATGTGATCTTAGCAAGTTTCAGTGGCAATTAGCTGGGATTAGTTTGCAGGTCAGGCTCCATGCTGACAAGACACTGTCTTCTAAAGGAGGCTTGGCCTGGCCACAGGAGTGAGCCTTGGAGGAGGGGGCATACTAAATATTTAACCATCAGTCTAGCCCGGGCAGTGGCCCACGGGAGCAGACCCGGAGGCTGGGTCATAGCAGCCCCTGTGGGCCCCCAGTGTTCCCCCCATGATGATAGTGGGGACACTCAGCATGTTTAGGGCAGCAGCTGTTCACTGAGAAAAAAAAAAATAATAACACTAAAAGAAGCAGCACAGCCACGCCAGGGCCTGCAGCTTGATCATGAGCCTGGCTGGAGCCGGGCAGATCCCTGCAGGGCAGCCTGGAGCCTTGATGATGCCCCCAATTAAGTACCCAGAAGGGGCCACACCAACAACAGAGGCCTCTCACCCGCCCTTTCAGGCCCCTCGCCTGACTGCATCACATCATCCCCACTCTACAGACATGGCTGTAGCTCCCGGGTGGGCCTGGCATTTGCGCCCATACTCCAAGAAGCATCCCATTCCAGTTCTGCATTTCAAAGGCTCATTAGAGTGAATAGGACTGTGCCCAGAGTTGGAACAAGCTGCTCCATCCACATGTGCTTCAGGGGAGGTCACGACAGCCCCTGGCACTGGGGCTGCCAGAAAGGAGCGTTTGCTTAAGGTGAGCCACCCTGGGCTGTCTGGCCCCTGAGCCCAGAGGAACAAGAGTTCCTTGCCAGGTCACATTTGGTTTGCTTGAGATTTTTTAAAAAGTATTATAAGAAAAAATGAAGGCCGGGCACAGTGGCTCAAGCCTGTAATCCTAGCAATTTGGGAGGCCGAGGCGGGCAGATCACCTGAGGTCAGGAGATCGAGACCAGCCTGGCCAACATGGCAAAACCCCATATCTACTAAAAATACAAAAATTAGCCAGGCGTGGTGGTGTGGGTGCCTGTAATCCCAGCTACTTGGGAGGCTGAGGCAGGAGAATTGCTTGAACCCGGGAGGTAGAGGTTGCAGTGAGCCAAGATCATGCCACTGCACTCCAGCCTGGGGAACAGAGCCAGACTCTGTCTCAAAAAAAAAAAAAAAAGAAGAAGAAGAAGAAAAAATGATAATAGCCAATACTTGTTTATCACTGCAGGCCAGCGATATTCTAAGCTATGGCATTTATTAACCCACATCTTTCCTAAGAGTTAAGCTGTATTATTATCTCCATTTTACAGATGGGAAAACTGAGGCATAGAGAGACTAGGTCGCTTGCCCAGGGTCTAGCTAGTTAAGTGTTGGAGTTGGGAATAGAACCAAGATAGACTTTGCTTCTATCCACTCTGCTACAGCCACCACACCAGGGAAGACCTCCAGCATCTGGTGATAAGTGAGGGAGGCAGCTGTGAAGGTATTCACCCATTTATTTTTTTTGAGATTTCATCTCTACACAAGCATGTAATCATATGAACATTTAACCTATAAATAAAGTTCAGTTATACCAGGTAGCAAAATTAAAATTGGACATTTCAGTTTAAGCATTGGGGGTGATTACAGCCTCTATTTCCCTGGGGAATATGTGAACACAAGGTGGGTACACTGTTCTTCCCTCATTGGCTCTGCATGGGAGCCTGTCGCCAGGCCATAGAGGACTCTGCCTTAGGAAAGATGCAAATTGTTCAGACTCCATGGGCCCTCAAGCAGAGAGCTCTAACTGTGCAGCTTGGAAGTCTCTCCCCATTCTGACTTCTAGAAGGTAAGGGCCTTGCAAGGGATGACTCTCACTCTGCTCATGTTTTCCCTCACATGCTGACTTATTTATTATTATTATTTTTTAAGATGGACTTTCGCTCTTATTGCCCAGGCTGGAGCGCAGTGGTGCGATCGCGGCTCGTTACAACCTCCACCTCCTGGGTTCAAGCAGTTCCTCCTGTCTCAGCCTCCCGAGTAGCTGGGATTACAGGCGCCCACCACCACACCTCGCTAATTTTTTTTTGTATTTTTAGTGGAGACGGGATTTCACCCTGTTGGCCAGGCTGGTCTCGAACTCCCGACCTCAGGTGATCCACCTGCCTTGGCCTCCCAAAGTGCTGGGATTACAGGCGTGATGAGTTACTGCACTAAAAGCACTTCACACCATGCTTGGCATGCAGTGAGCACACGCTAAGTATAAGCTGTGCTCATTCACTTGGGGCTGCGTGGGCATCTTGCATGCATTACACATAGCTCTACTTTGCTCTTTATTTATTTTATTTACTTATTTATTTACTTATTTATTTATTTATTTTTGAGGCAACATCTTGCTCTGTTGCCCAGGCTTGATCTCTTGAGGAGATCCTAGCTAACTGCAGACTTGAACTCCTGGGCTCAGGTGATCCTCCCGCCTCAGCCTCTTGAGTAGCTGGTACTATAGGCATGCACCACCACACCTGGTGAATTTTTTAAAAAATTTTTTTGTAGAGATGGGGTCTCGCTATGTTATCCAGGCTGGTCTTGAACTACCACCCTCAAGGGATCCTCTTGCCTCAGCCTCCCAAAGGGTTGAAGTTGATTACAGGCCTGAGCCACTGGCCTGGCCTCGCTCTTTTTGTACAGATACATTGTATTCCCTGGAATAGAGGCACCCGGATTCACTTAACCCTTCTTGTGTTTGTGGGCATTTGGGCTGTTCTCAGTTCTTCTGTATTACAACAATGTAATACAGTCAAACCATCATGTACCTTTCTTGATGTAGACTGGTGTTATTATCAGAGAGACAGATTTCTGGAAGTGGAATTGACGAATTAAAATAAATAGAATGAGGCCAGGCGTGGTGGCTCACGCCTGTAATCCCAGCACTTTGGGAGGCCAAGACGGGCAGATCACTTGAGGTCAGGAGTTCAAGACCAGCCTGGCCAACGTGGTGAAACCCCCATCTCTACTAAAAATACGATAATTAGCTGGGCATGGTGACACATGCCTGTGATCCCAGCTACTCAGGAGGCTGAGGCAGGAGAATTGCTTGACCCGGGAGGCAGAGGTTACATAGAGCCAAGATCACGCCACTGCACTCCAGCCTGGGTGACAGAGCAAGACTCCATCTCAAAAAAGTAAAAATAAAAGTAATAAAATAAATAGAATGTACACCTAAAATGTTGATGCATAATTCCAACTCTCTCTCTTGACTTTCCCTAGTTGGGAAAAACTGTACTGATTTAACACCCTTAAAAGCAGAATGGGCGTGGTGGCTCACAACTGTAATCCCAGCAGTTTGGGAGGCCAAGATGAGAGGATCGCTTAAGCCCAGGAGTTCAAGACCAGCCTGGGCAACGTAGCAAGACCTTGTCTCTACAAAAAAAATTAAAAATTAGCCAGGTGTGCTGGCACACACCTATAGTCCCAGTTCCTCGGGCGGCTGAGGCAGGAGGATCACTTGAGCCCAGGAGGTTGAGGATGCAGTGAGCCATAATCACACCACTGCACTCCAGCCCAGGCGACGAAGTAACTTAAAATTTTGATGCACAGTTCCAACTTATTCTTTCCATTCCCCCACAAGGAGAAAACTCTACTGATTTAACACCCTTAAAAGTAGAACAGTTCATGCAGGAATCCTGACCTGTGTGGGAGCCTTGCCAATTTGAATGTAACAGCTGGACACGGCCTCCCTCTCTCCTGTGGGGACTGCCCTTGGTCCTTGGGTAGGAATTTGGGCTCCTCCTGGATGCTGAAGGAGATTTGTTTTAGAAACACCAATCCTCAGCCGGGCACGGTGGCTCAAGCCTGTAATCCCAGCACTTTGGGAGGCTGAGGTGGGTGGATCACCTGAGGTCAGGAGTTCAAGACCAGCCTGGCCAACGTGGCGAAACCCATCTCTACTAAAAATACAAAAATTAGCTGGGTGTGGTGGTGTGCGCCTGTAATCCCAGCTACTCGGGAGGCTGAGGCAGGAGAATTGCTTGAACCCCAGAGGTGGAGGTTGCAGTGAGCCGAGATCATGCCACTGCACTCCAGCCTGGGTGACAGAGCAAGACTCAGTCTGGAGAAAAAAAAAGAAAGAAAGAAAAGGAAGGAAGGAAGCAAGAGAAAGGAAAGGAAAGAAAGAGAGAGAAAGAGAGAGAAAGAGAAAGAAAAAGAAAGAAAGAGAAAGAAAGGAAAGAAAGACGAGTCCTCTGGGCTCTTTGACGTTAACTGTGGAAGTGCTGGCTTTCACGGCAATGGCCGAGACTCTACTCGTTACTCTTCCAGCCAGTGGAGCAGAGTCTCTGCCATGGCACTAGCTAATGAGATTTCTGAGATTTTCATCTGTCTTATTTCCTGAAGGAGCTCTGTAGCGGTCCTGTGTATGCTCAAACTCCCAGTAAGGTGGGGGAAGACATAGAGGGGAAAAATCAGATTCTTTTTTTTTGAGACGGAGTCTCGCTCTCTCACCCAGGCTGGAGTGTAGTGGCGCTATCTCAGCTCACTGCAAGCTCTGCCTCCCGTGTTCGTGCCATTCTCCTGCCTCAGCCTCCCGATAGCTGAGACTACAGGCGCCCGCCACTACGCCTGGCTAATTTTTTTCTTTGTATTTTTTAGTAGAGACGGGGTTTCATTGTGTTAGCCAGGGTGGTCTCGATCTTCTGACCTCATGATCTGCCCGCCTCGGCCCCCCAAAGTGCTGGGTTTACAGACATGAGCCACTGCGCCCAGCTGAAAAATCAGATTCCTAACAATTTGCTGAGCTGTTGCTGACTTGCTAGAATTTTGTCCTTATGAATGGATTTTAAAGACACTCGGCGTCATTCACATATTCCCACAGCACACTCATTTGAACGATTTCATCTTATTTGGAGCATAGGGCAAAGGGGTGGCAGGCAGACTGTTGAGGTTTGAATCCCACCTGCCCCTCGTAACCTTTGCCTCATCTGTAAGATGGGCATGGTGAAAGTCCCTACTTGGCGAGGCATGGTGGTTCACACCTGTAACCCCAGCATTTTGGGAGGCCAAGGCAGGAGGATCACTTGAGGCCAGGAGTTTGAGGTTTTGTGAGACCTCATCTCTACAAAAAAATTTTAAAGTAAAAAATTAGCCAGGTGTGGTGGCACACAGCTGTAGTCCCAGCTACTCAAGAGGCTGAAGTGGGAGGATTGCTTGTGCCCAGGAATTTAAGGGCTGCAGTGAGCTATGATTGTACCACCACACTCCAGCCTGGGTGGCAAAGACCCTGTCTCAAAAAAGAGAAGAGAAATCTATTTAAAAAGGAAAAGAAGCCCCTACTTGATAGAGTTGTTATAACACACCAGTTAATACACGCCAGTGTGTAGCCCTGAATCTGGCGCGTCAGGAGAGCTCATCAGTGTTGACCTTATGTTTAATACCGTCGTCACCGTATTATCCCTCTCCACTGCCCCGCCCACATGTGAGAACAAGTATGTTAGATCCCAGTCCACCCCAGACATGCATCTGTTCACAGTCTAGGGAAGACAAAAGATACTCAGAGGCTTAAAAATCCAGTGGGCTAAGTCCCATAGTCAAGGGTGCGTGTACACCCCTGGGAGCTCAGCAGAGGGAGGAAAGGGGGAATTCTGACTGGCCTGTAGAGGGACAGAAAGACAGCATGGGGGGACAATGAGAGGGAAGCAAGGACAAGGCTCTCTGAATCAGTGGACCCCTGAAATATCTCCTGCAAAGGTCACCAGTGCCCTTCATACCTATAACTGCCACCATACGTGACTCTTTCAGCAGCGTCCACCCCTGTTGACAATTGGTCCTCTCCAACCACACCTGCACTCCAGCCTCCCTGCTGGGCCTGCTGTAGCTCGTGTCCTGGCTCCCATCACCCGCCTGCCCACTTGGATGTACAGCCTCTCCAGGCTCGGAGGCAGACCCTCTTCTCTCTGATCTCTCTGTTCCTTCTGTCCTCAGCTAAGACTGCACAGTAGAATCAGCTGCCGAGCTTTTAAGAGGCACTCAGGCCCGGCCCCACCCCAACCAGCTGATTCAGAATCTCTGGGAGTGGGGTGTGGACAGGTACTATATTTTTATTTTTTATTTTTGTGAGACGGAGTCTTGCTCTGTTTCACAAAAGTGAAACAGAGTGCAGTGGTGCGATCTCGGCTCACTGCAACCTCCACCTCCTGGGTTCAAGCAATTCTCCTGCCTCAGCCTCCCAAGTCGCTGGGATTACAGGCACACGCCACTATACTTGGTTATTATTATTATTATTATTTGTATTTTTAGTAGAGATGGGGTTTTACCATGTTGGCTGGTCTTAAACTCCCGACCTCAAGTGATCTGCCTGCCTTGGCCTCCCAAAGTGCTGGGATTACGGGCATGAGCCACCATGTCTGGCCCAGACACCTGTATTTTTATAAAGCTCCTCTGATGCCTCTGTTGTATGGCTGGCAGGGAGAACCAGTCCCCCGAGCATCCCCATCTGGTCTTGGACACTGGCTGTTTCCAGCTTCCCTGCTCATCCATGGCAGGTACCCTCTCTTCATGTAGATCCTGGTTTAGACACCACCCTTCAAGGAGTCTTCCTGACCCTCTCCCAACTAGAGTGATCTTCAGTCCTATTTATTTATTTATTTATTTATTTATTTATTTATTTATTTATTTATTTATTTATTTATTTTTTATTTATTTATTTATTTATTTATTTATTTATTTATTTATTTATTTTTGAGACAGGGTCTTGCTCTGTCGCCCAGGCTGGAGTGCAGTGGCGTGATCACAGCTCACTGCAGCCTTGACCTCCTGGGCTCAAGTGGTCCTCCCACCGCAGCCTCCCAAAGTGCTGTGATTACATGCATGAGCCACTGCACCCAGCCATTTTATAACCTTTACAATGCTGGCCACCCTTGGAAATTATATCTTATTTCTCTGGCGTTTCTCTACTGGAGGTCCATTCATGAGAGCAGGGGCACAGTCTGTCCTGCTCAGAGATTTTCTTTAGCACCCACAGCAGTGGCGTGTAGTAGAAATAGATTGAGTAAATGAATGGATTTTGAGTGTCTGGTGCTTGTAGAATGAATGAATGAGTTATACATGACTGGGAAATGGTGAATAAATGAATATGTTTTTAGGGCTTTGTTGGCTGGAAGAACTTTTTTGAGGGATTTATAAGAACATGGTAGGTGTTTGTTGTGTGAGTGAATGGATGAATGGATGCATTTTAAGGACTAACTAGTTCTTCCTGGATAAATAAATGACTTGTACGTGCCCAGAAACTGCTGAGTCACTGGATGCATGCCTGGAGAGTCCTCATTCCACCTGGGCCTTAGAGAGGAACGCTCAGACTCGATGCCACATCCCTGAGCCCTCCAGAGTGCTTGAGCCCCACTGAGCCTCCATGGCCATGACTGGATCATGTGTCCATGAAAGGGAGATGCTTGGAGCACATCAGGGCAGCCCTGGACACCCAGGGGGTCCCTCTACCTCTAATCAAAGGCCTGTGAAAGGACAGCCCGTCCCACCCCTACACGCTATCTCCAGGCATTGCTTTCAGCTTCCTGGGCGTGCTGCTTCCCAGGGAAGGACACACTCGGGCACCAAGCAGGCCCTGTTTGCCTTGGGTCACAGACCCCGACTGAGCGAGTGCTCCCTGGTCTTGGGTGAGGTTGTCATCCATCCAGTCATTCAATAGTTATGCTATTTTTATCTATCTATCTGTCTGTCTGTCTGTCTGTCTGTCTGTCTGTCTATCTGCCTGCCTGCCTACCTACCTACCTACCTACCTACCTATCTGTCTATCTAGTGACCGAGTCTCACTTTATTGCCCAGGCTGGAGTACAGGGGCATGATCTCAGCTCACTGCCACCTCCACCTCCCAGGTTCAAGCGATTCTGTTGCCTCAGCCTCCCAAGTAGCTGGGACTACAGGCATGCACCACCATGCCTAGCTAATTTTTTCATATTTTTAGTGGACATGGGGTTTTACCATGTTGGCCAGGCTGATCTCAAACTTCTGACCTCAGGTGATTCACCCACCTCAGCCTCCCAAAGTGCTGGGATTACAGGCATGAGCCACCGTGCCCGATCAGATATTTATTTAGAAAAGAATTTTTTTAGAGACAGGGTCTCACTGTGCTACCAGGCTAGAGTGCATGGTTCAACCCTGTCTCCTTCCTTTGCGATCAGCAGGGTCCCAGGTAAGGGCTGCTTTGTCTACTGGGAGTGAAGTTGGCATGAGCAGGGCTCTCAGCCAGTCTGTGATGGACAGGCAGTGTGAACAAGAACCAAGCCTCAGTTGTGAAAGCCCCTGAGCATCTGAGGTCATTTGTTACCGCAGCATAGCTTAGCTCATCCTGACTGTCCCAAGAAGGAACACATTTTGTGGATGGGGGGCAATCAAGAAGAGTTCAGGTTGGGAATGTTCAGTTGCAGTGCATGTGAGATGTGTAAGTGGTGATGTCAGGTAATCCGGTGGGTAGGTGAGTTTGGAACTCAGAAGAGCAGTGGGAGTTGGAGATGTTTCCCGCATTGGTGACACACATTTAAATGAGAATCACAGAGGTCCAGACGCTGCCTGTGATTGCAGGAAAGGCTGGTGCTTGAACTCAGGACTATCTTGACTTGAGGTATGAAGGGGCTGGGGTTGAGTCCCCACTGTGTCAACTCATAGCCATGTGGCCTTGGGCACATTACTTCCTCTGTCTGCTCCTCAGTTTCCTCATCTGTAAAATGGAGGTAATAATGATACCCACCTCATGGGGCTGTCAAAAGGGTTAACACATTGCAACTGACAGGCGTGAAGCGCTCAGGAAAGGACCTGGGCCATAGAAGGATTCTATTCATGGTAGTTGCTGTTGTAGATACCGGCTTTTGTGTATGTTTTCATTGTTGTTGTGTTTTATAACTAAAATGTCCAGTGGTGGGAAATGGAATAGGGCTGACTTTGTGTCCAACTTGATGCAGAGACTCAAATGATGACTACAGCCCCAGATTCTGACTCTCAGTCCCCTTCACAGATAGTTCTTCTCCCATGGTTACGAGATGGCTGCAGCGACTCCATCCCTCACATCTTCTCAGGCTTAGGGTTAAAGGGAAAAGCGCAGCCTTCAGCTCCAGCACTCCTGGTAAAGATATCACGGTCTCACTGGTTCTGATCAGGCCACATGGGTTGCTTCAGAGCTGGGGAAGGAGCCCCACCTCTAGCCCATTGGGTGGCCAGTGGAGAGGGCAGGCTCCCAAAGGGAAGTCTGGACTGTTGGAAAAAGGAGTCCTGGCAACAGGGAAAGTAAACCACAAATGTCCACACTGGAGGGCTCTTGTGTTTCCCTATGCTGTGTCCTGTGAGCTTCTGGCAGGCATTGCAGCCCTCACACAGTTGGGCCTTTTGGAGCCAAGACACCAAGGCCATGGTGCTTGCCTGCTTGTCGCAAGGGCAGTCTGGGAGCGTTTACACCCACAGATACACCATTGGTTGCCTACTCTTCTAACAGACCCTGATAAGTCCCCACTGGCCCGGAGGCAATCAGGATGGCTACAGATTCTGGCTCTCCCAGCTTCCCTTGCAACTGGAGTGGCCGTGTATCCACATTCTAGCCAGGGGCACATAAAAGAAAGGATTGCAGCAAGGGGAATGTTCTGGGAAAGATTCTCCTTCCTGATTGGGGTCAGACCGGTGCCCTCACCATCCCTATCTTTCCCCTTTGCCCATGATTCAGTGGGAAGTGTGGCTGTGGCCACCAGCTTGTGCCCATGACACAGCAAGCCAGAAGACTTGCTCAATCCTGCAGCACATGAGGGAGGCAGAGGGAATGGGGGGGATGTGCTTCACATCACTGTCCAGCTTTCCCACCAGGCCTGGAGCCACCATATCTGGCCTCCTGGTGACATGAGATGACTAAATGTCTTCACTGTGCAAACAACCGTTGGATAGTCTTCCGTTACTTGCAGCCAAACGCATCCCGACTGACTCTCTCCCACTGCCACTCACTCCTCATTTTGCTGCCATCTCCCAAGCTGCCCTAGTTTTTCCCATATACAGTTCCCCAGCTGCCCTCCTTCACACAGCACCAGGTGTCACTCGGGGTCCTCTGATGCCAGCAGCAGAAGCCATGCTTGGCAGTCTGTGGCCGAATCACAATTCATTGAGGATGTACAGAATGAACAGGAGGCCAGAGGAGCAATCTTAGAAAACACGGAGGAGCCAAGGAAGCCCTGGAGGGAAGAAACCAGGGGTCCCCAGCAAAAGTCACTGCACAAGAGAAGCCAGGTCCACTGTCCCTGCCCCTGCAAGGACACTTTCCAGCCTGATATGCTCTTAGAAACCTCACACGGAGTCCTAGGAGAGGACCCTGGGCCGACCAAGCCCACGTCCTGCACCCACCCCAACTGTGCTTCTGTAATTGGGGGGAAAGGGGAAGCACTCCTGCCAAAGATACACAACAGAACTGTAGTAAAAGCAGGTGGTGTTACACCCATTTTACAGATTGAAACCGAGTCACTATTTCCATAACCCGTCCATGGCACACCAGGATTGAGCCCAGGAGGCAGTCTGGTTCTTGCCTATGCTGTGCTTCTCTCATCATGGGGGTTCCCCATCGGGAAGGTCCAGGTGCTTTTAGGAAGGAGGAGCTCAGTAGAAGACAGCTGGAAAGAGACCAGTGTGCACCCTCTGAGTCCCAGAGGCTGCGGGTGCCACTCAGCCTCTGAATGTCACAGGAAGACTCGGCTGCAGCTGCTAGGAGAAGGGATTTGTGCAGAGAGACCAAGGCCTGCAAGAACATCTGTGTGTGTGCACAAAAGGGAGCAGAATGGATTGAGGGTTTCTGACTGAGCTGGAAACAAATGCCATCAGCAAAGCCCATCTGTCGGGAGGTGCTTGCATAAGCAAGTCAGGGTCGCATCTGGGCCACTGGTTTTCCCAGCCAGCCTAAGTGTGGACTTAAAGGACTAATCCTCCCTCCGCACTCTGCACTCCGAAGGCAGAGCCACAACACAAGCTGGGCTGCAGAGGACAGGCAGCGCCCTCAGGCGGGCCGGTGCCCAGCACAGTGGAATGTGGGGCAGGGTTCAGGCTCTCTAGCAAACAGTCTTGCCATTCTGTAACTGACAGTTTAGAGTGGAGACAATAAACACCATAGATAAAATAACTGCACTTTTCTCTGGCAAACCAGCAACCCCTGCCGAAGTGTGACCCACACATACTTATTTTGTGTACCTTCATTGTGTGTGTGTGTATATGTGGTGTTTTGTTGTCGTTTTTTTGAGAGTCTTGCTCTATCACTTGGGCTGGAGTGCAGTGGCACAATCACAGCTCACTGCAGCCTTGGTCTCCCAAATAGCTGGAACTACAGGGGTACACCACCACGCCTGGCTAAGTTTTAAAATTTTTTGTAGAGATGGGGTTTCGCTGTAATGCCCAGGCTGGTGTCAAACTCCTGGGCTCAAACAGTCCTCCCGCCTCAGCCTCCCAAAGTGCGGGTATCACAGACATGAGCCACTGTGCCCGGCTTCATTGAGGTTTTTATTGTTAATGTTCTTAGGAAGTGCATTTTACCCTTGAACAACATGGGTTGGAACTGCGTGGATCTATGTATACATGAATTTTTTTCAATAAATGTATTGGAAAATTTTTTAGAAATTTGCAACTATTTACTGGGCGCGGTGGCTCATGCCTGTAATCCTAGCACTTTGGGAGGCCAAGGCGGGCAGATCACCTGAGGTTGGGAGTTCGAGACCAGCCTGCCCAACATGGAGAAACCCCGTCTCTACAAAAGATACAAAATTAGCTGGGCGTGGTGGCACATGCCTGTAATCCCAGCTACTCAGGAGGCTGAGGCAGGAGAATCACTTGAACCCGGGAGGTGGAGGTTGCAGTGAGCTGAGATGGAGCCACTGCACTCCAGCCTGGGTGACAGAGCGACACTCCATCTCAAAAAAAAAAAAAAAAAGAGATTTGCAACTATTTGAAAAGAACTTGCAGGGGTGGGTATGGTGGTTCACGCCTGTAATCCCAGCACTTTGGGAGGCCGAGGCTGGCGGATCCCTTGAGGCCAGAAGTTTGAGCCAGCCTTGCCAACATGGTAAAACTCTGTCTCTACTAAAAATACAAAAATTGGCCGGGCATGGTGGTGTACACCTGTAATCCCAGCTACTCAGGAGGCTGAGGCAGGAGAATCACTTTATCCTGGGAAGCAGAGATTGCAGTGAGCCGAGATTGTGCCACTGTACTCCAGGCTGGGTGACAGCAAAACTGTGTCTCAAAATAAAGAAAAAAAAAAAGAAAAAAGCAGAAAAGAAAAGATCTTGCAGGTGAACCACATAGCCTAAAAATATTTTTTAAAAAATAAAATGTTAAGGCCGGGCATGGTGGCTCATGCCTGTAACCCCAGCAATTTGGGAAGCCGAGGCAGGCGGATCATGAGGTCAGGAGATCGAGACCATCCTAACATGGTGAAACCCCGTCTCTACTGAAAATATAAAAAATATTAGCTGGGCGTGGTGGCGGGCACCTGTAGTCCCAGCTACTCCAGAGGCTGAGGCAGGAGAATGGCGTGAGCCCTGGAGGCGGAGCTTGCAGTGAGCTGAGATCACACCACTGCACTCCAGCCTGGGCGACAGAGCAAGACTCTGTCTCAAATAAATAAATAAATAATAAATAAGTAAATAAATAAATAAAAAGAAAATGTTACGTATGTCATGAATACATAAAATATATGTGCATTAGTCTATTTTATCATTTACTACCATAAAATATACACGAATGCATTCTGAAAAGTTAAAATTAATCAAAACTTATACACAAACACATTGCCAAGCCGAGAGAAATGTAAACAGACATAAACATGCAGAATTAAATCATAACTGCATGAAATTAACTGCAGTACACACTGCACTACCGTCATAGTTTCGCGACCACCTCCTGTTGCTACTACAGTGAGCTCAAGTGTTGTGAGTATCCATTTGAAACACCGTGTGACACTCATCATCTCCGCATGAGCAGTTTGTCTCTCCAGCAAATTGCAAATCGCAGTAAAAAATGATCCCTAGAGGTTCTCACCTAGTTTTCATCGTGTTTAGTGCAATACCGTAAGCCCTGAATAACCTCAGGGGACCCGTACAAAATGCCACTAGTGATGCTGGAAGTTGTCCCAAGAAGCAGAGAAAAGTCATAACATTACAAGAAAATATGCAATTGCTTGATATGTGCCATCGATGGAGGTCTGCAGCTGCAGTTGCCTGCCATTTCCAGATAAATGAATCCAGTGTGAGGACCATCGTAAAAAATGAAAAGGAAATTCATGAAGCTGTCGCTGCATCTATGCCAGTAGGCACAAAAACCTTGCACTGTTCACAAAATATATTTTTATCTCGTGTTGCAAATGCAGCTTCTATGTGGGTACAGGATTGCTATAAGGCATACCTATAGATTGTAATTTGCTTCGAGAGAAAGTGAAGTCATTACATGGCAACCTAAAGCAAAAGGAAGGAGGAGGATCTCAAGCTGAGGAATTTAATGCCAGCAAAGGATGGTTTAATAATTTTGAAAGAGGATGGCTTAAAAAATGTCAAGATGGCAGGAGAAGCAGCTTCTGCCAACCAGAGACAGCAGATGAGTTCCCAGATGCCAGTGAGAAAATCATTGAGGAGGCTGGGCACGGTGCCTCACACCTGTAATCCCAGTACATTGGGAGGCTGAGGTGGGAAGATCACTTGAGCCCAGGAGTTTGAGACCAGCCTGGGCAACATACTGAGACCCCACCTCTACCAAAAATTTAAAAATTAGCTGGGTGTGGTGACATGCATCTGTAGTCCTAGCTACTCAGAAGGCTGAGGCAGGAGGATCACTTGAGCCCTGAAGTTTGAGGCTATAGTGAGCTATGATGGTACCACTGCACTCCAGCCTTGACAACAGAGAAAGAACCTGTCTCTAAAAAAATAATAATAAAAATGAGTAAGAAAAAGAAGTAAGCCTGTTCATAAGTGCTAAGGAGAAAAATGGAGCAGAGGAAGGGCCTGGGAGTGGTGGGGATAGACACACAGAGGGAAGTGCTATTAGTTTTTTGAAAATTCTTCTGATCATCTCTGCATGATAGTTTGTTGTTGTCTCTGTTGTTTTTTCTTTTTTCTTTTTTTTTTTTTTTTTGAGATGGAGTCTCACTCTGTCGCCTAGGCTGGAGTGCAGTGGCGCAATCTCGGCTCACTGCAACCTCCACCTCCCGGGTTCAAGCAATTCTCCTGCCTCAGCCTCCTGAGTAGCTGGGATTACAGGTGTGTGCCACCACGCCCAGCTAACTTTTGTATTTTTAGTAGAGACGGGGTTTCACCATGTTAGCCAGGCTGGTCTCGAACTCCTGACCTCAGGCAATCCACCTGCCTCGGCCTCCCAAAGTGCTGGGGTTATAGGCATGAGCCACCGCGCCTGGCCAATATTTTTGCTTTTCCAATTGGGAAATGTTGCATGCAACTCTAGATTTCTGACTTCTCTTGGAAAATCAGATGATCTGACATCCATACTCCCGCAAGCCTCGGTTGTCAGAAGATGCCCTGCCATCCAGGTCAGTGCAGGCTCCTCTTGGCCTCTCTCCTGTTTCCCTTAGGCAACTCGACCCTGCGGGCTTTCCAGCGTCCTCTGTCTTCTTTAGCCCATCCCTGTGCTGCCTCCCAGCAAAGTCTTCAGGATCCTTTGTGTTCTCGTGGGGCACCAGGAAGAGGGGCTCCCCCTTGCTCCCCACTCCCCACCTGCCCTCTTCTGGTGCTCACTTTTTCAGAGGCTTCAGGCTCCCCTTGCTATTTGCTCCTTGAATCTGCTTTGAGCTTCCCTTGTGATCTCTGCCAGTTCGCTCCATAACTCTGGGCATAAATTAGGAAAAGCCCCCCTACACATGCACATACATGCACACACACACACAGAGACGCACACACACAGGCACACAGACATGCACACACACAGACACGCACACAGACACGCAGACACGCACACACATACACAGAGACACGCACACACACACACACACACACACATACACACAGAAGAGGCCTGCTACTTTCTCACACAGGAAGCTCCAATAGCTGTTGATCAAGAACGGCTGCATCCAGCTATAGATTTCCAGGGAAAGAAAAGTTAGAGGTCACCTTGAGCCAAGTGCGTGGCCCAAAGCAGCACTCTACTACCCTGAGCAAAATCAGTTCCGTTGGCAGGAGGGAGCGGGCACGGCTGCTGGGCAGTCAACAGCTTCCATCACAGACGGTGACCCACTTTCCCCTTCCTCTCCAGCAGGATTTTCATCTTCTAGAAGTTCAAGGTGGAGACAAAGGGAAGTGACCCCACAGGGTGTTTTATGTGCTGGACAGAAGCACAGACTCCCTTCCCCAGGGGCCTGCAAATCAGGAGGTACTTACACCTCCAATTAGGCAGAGGCCATCTGTTCACTCATATGTATAATACTGAACGAACGTCCTGGACGTTCTAGGTGGCTCACGCCTGTAATCCCAGCACTTTGGGAGGCTGAGGCAGGCGGATCACAAGGTTAGGAGATCGAGACCATCCTGGCTAACACCGTGAAACCCTGTCTCTACTAAAAATACAAAAAAATTAACCAGGTGTGGTGGCAGGCACCTGTAGTCCCAGCTACTCGGGAGGCTGAGGCAGGAGAATGGCGTGAACCCAGGAGGCGGAGCTTGCAGTGAGCCAAGATCGCGCCACTGCACTCCAGCCTGGGCAACAGAGCGAGACTCCATCTCAACTCTTCTAGGCACTGGGGATGCATCAGTGAACAACACAGACATCCCTGCCATTCTGGAGCCAACATTTGAGTGGTGGACCTAGCCAGTAGACAGAATGAACAACTGCTAAGAAAAATTGGAAGAAAGTAGAGTGGGGAATTAAGAAAGGCTTCCAGAAGACCGGGCTTCTCTGTCTCTGTAAGGTGATTTGGGAAGGTTTTTGTTTTTGTTTTTTGAGATTTTTTTTTTTTTTTTTTTGAAACAGGATCTCACTTTGTTGCCCAGGCTGGAGTGCAGTGGCGTGATCATGGCTCATGCAAGCTCAACCTCCTGGGTTCAAGCGATCCTTTTACCTCAGCCCCCTGAGTAGCTGGGACTACAGGCACATGCCACCATGCCTGGCTAATTTTTGTATTTTTAGTAGAGATGGGGTTTCGCCATGTTGGCCAGGCTGGTCTTGAGCTGTTGGGCTCAAGTGATCCACCCGCCTTGGCCTCCCAAAGTGCTGGGATTACAGGTGTGAGCCACCGTGTCCAGCTGGAAGTCTCCATGGAAGAACTGACATCATGGGAAGGAACCAGCCCCAGGAAGGAACCAGCCCCAAGAAGGACTGAGGAAGGACATCAGATGTCCTGGATAAGGTTTGGTGCATCAGAACAGAAAAGAAGGCCAGTATGATCAGAGCTTAGTCGGGGATGGGGAGAGACATCGAAGCTAGATCCTGTGGGGCTTGTGGAGCAGGGGAAGGAGTTTGGATGGTGTTTTAATGCAGTGAGTAGTCACTGGGGAGATCTCAGTGAAACAGTGATGGGCTCTGATTTACCCAGTCATAGTCTGCAGTAACCACATGGATTTCTAGAGACATTCCTTCTGCGGCTTTCCTCCCCAAACTCCACTGGTGCTCATGTTGACTCATCTGTCATTTTCACTTCCTTAATGGCGGAGTAGCTGAGCTGAGCAAACAACAGAGCAGATGGACAATAGTCTGGCCTCTGCATGAAGCCAACAGTTCACAGGAAATACAGGGGGCAGAGGAACATGTTAAGTGGCACCACAGGGATCTTGAAAGTGGGGAAATCCACAGGACAGGTGACCCCTTTCCTTCAACAAGTAAAGAGCATCAAAATAAAGGAAGGTGGCCATTGTAGAGTAGAGGAGACCTAAGAAAACACCTGCATGAGCAGAGGATGATTTCGAACAAACCAGCTCACAAAAGACACCTGCGAGACAATGACGGGAAATGTAATGCAGGCAGGGTAGTGCATGACATTAAAGAATTCTTGTTAATTTAGATGAGTATGATAATGTTATTGTAGTGACTTTTTTTAAAAACCTTATCTACTAGAGATACAAGCTAAAGTATTTATGGGTGAAATGACCTGATGTCTGGCCAGGAATGGTGGCTCATGCCTGTAATCCCAGCACTTTGGGAGGCTGAGGCGGGCGGGGATTGCCTGAGGCCAGGAGTTCAAGACCAGTCTGGCCAGTATGACGAAACCCCGTCTCTACTAAAAATACAAAAAATTAGCCGGGCATGGTAGCGCATGCTGGAATTCCAGCTACTTGGGAGGCTGAGGCAGGAGAATCATTTGAACCCTCGAGGTGGATGTTGCAATGAGCCAAGCACATGCCACTGCACTCCAGCCTGGGTGACAGAGTGAGACTCTGTCTCAAAAAAAAAAAAAAAAAAATGACCTGATGTCTGGGGTTTACTCTAAAACATTCTATCAAACAAAGAAGGTCACAAGGCTGGGTGAATAGATGAAATGGGAATGAGAAATAGTTAATGGTTGTTGGAGCTGATGGGTGACTCAGTCTCCTCTCTGCTTTTGAGTATGTTTGCAAATTTCCATAATAAAAAGGTTTTTTTAATCAGTAAGGCGGTCAAGAAAAGTCACATGTCCCACTTTCTGGGAGCAATAACACGGCCATCGCAGCTCACATTTTCTTTTTCTTCCATTTCAGCATGGCAAGGACAACATCCTTGCTGCCTCCAGCTGGCCGGCGACCACAGCTACTGCCTGCTCTGCGCTACTGAGCCACTCGGTCTGGAGCCCCCAGGACAGCACCTGCCTCCTGAGGTTGTCCTGGCTCAGCTGTGCACAGCGATGGTGGAGAACTGGACTCCACAGGCTCACAACCTTCCTGTTAGGTTTCAGGGCCCAGCATCATTCATCCTGGGCCTGGCAGCCCTGAACAATGGCTGAGGGCTGGGGGACCCCATAGAGTGACACCACAGCGTACGGGGCCAGCAGCACTCCAGTGCCCGTGGACTATGACCACCTATCGGGCCATCCCCAGCGATGGTGTGGACCTGGCAGCCAGCTGTGGCGCCAGGGCAGGCGATGTCCTCCCTGGGCCACACACAGGGGACTATGCTCCCTTGGGATTCTGGGCCCAGAATGGCAGCATGTCCCAGCCTCTTGGCGAGAGCCCGGCCATCACCACCGCCACCACCCGCCCCAGCCCCACCACTCCTGCAATGCCCAAGATGGGCGTGCGCGCAAGGGTGGCCGACTGGCCGCCCAAGCGGGAGGCCCTGAGAGAGCACAGCAACCCAAGCCCCTCCCAGGACACAGATGGCACAAAGGCCACCAAGATGGCCCATTCCATGAGGAGCATACAGAACGGACAGCCCACCACCAGCACCCCGGCTTCCTCAGGGTCCAAAGCCTTCCACCGACTCTCCAGGAGAAGGTCCAAAGACGTGGAGTTCCAGGACGGGTGGCCCCGGTCCCCCGGCAGGGCCTTCGTCCCCCTTCGGCACCGCAGCAGCAGCGAGATCACCCTCAGCGAGTGTGACGCGGAGGACGCGGGGGAGCCGCGGGGGTCTCGGCACACGGGGGCGCTGCCCCTCTTCCGCGAGTATGGGAGCACCTCATCCATCGACGTGCAGGGCATGCCCGCGCAGAGCTTCTTCGACATCCTCAACGAGTTCCGCAGCGAGCAGCCCGACGCCCGGAGCTGCCAGGCCCTCACCGAGCTCCTCCGGGCAGATCCTGGCCCACACCTCATGGAGGGCGGCGGCGGAGCCAAGGGGGACTCCCACAACGGGCAGCTAGCCAAGGACAGCCTCCTGCCGCTGCAGCCCACGAAGGAGAAGGAGAAGGCCCGGAAGAAACCTGCGCGGGGCCTCGGCGGCGGGGACACGGTGGACTCGTCAATCTTTCGGAAGCTAAGGAGCAGCAAACCCGAGGGGGAGGCTGGGCGTTCCCCGGGGGAGTCCGACGAGGGCCGGAGCCCCCCGGAAGCCAGCAGGCCGTGGGTGTGTCAGAAGAGCTTCGCCCACTTCGACGTGCAGAGCATGCTGTTCGACCTCAACGAGGCGGCTGCCAACAGGGTGTCGGTGTCGCAGCGGAGGAACACCACCACGGGTGCTTCAGCCGCTTCCGCGGCCTCCACCATGGCTTCCCTCACGGCCTCGCGGGCCCACAGCCTTGGAGGCCTGGACCCGGCCTTCACCAGCACGGAGGACCTAAACTGCAAGGAGAACTTGGAGCAGGACCTCGGCGATGACAACAGCAACGACCTGCTGCTCAGCTGCCCGCACTTCCGCAATGAGATCGGGGGCGAGTGTGAGCGCAACGTGAGCTTCTCCTGGGCTTCCGTGGGCTCCCCAAACAGCGGCGAGGGCCACCTGGCAGAGCCCGCCCTGAGCGCCTACCGCACCAACGCCAGCATCTCGGTGCTGGAAGTGTCCAAGGAGCAGCAACGGACGCAGAGTCGGCCCCGGCAGTACAGCATCGAGCATGTGGACCTGGGCGCCCGCTACTACCAGGATTACTTCGTGGGCAAAGGTGACGGATGGCGTGTGGGTGGGAAGGTTTGGTGGGCCGAGGCTTGCCTCCGAGACCCCCACTACTCATTCATTCACTCTGTGCCAGGCCCTGCTCTGGCACTGAGAATGTGGCAGGAACAGAGACCTACCTTCTGGAGGGCTGTGAGGATCCGGTGAGCAGAGCCACCTGGGCCTCAGCCCTGTGTCTGACACAGCAGCACTCCATAAACCTTGAGCTACAGGACACAGCTCTGCATTTACTCAGCACATATGGGCTTGGGACAGCTCAGTGCCAGGCATTCTCTAGAGCCTGGGGATGTAGTATCAACCAGCTTAAAACAAATATTCTGTCTTCTAGCACTTTTAATGTTTTCATGGGTAACACAAACATAGAACAGGATAAATACGAAAAACACACAAGGGATTATAGGGTGCTAAATGCAGTGGAAAAGGGTAAAGCAGGGAAGAAGGAAATGGAGTGTCAGGGGGTGGGGGCAGATCTCAGTGGGGGATGGTCAGAGAGGGCCTCCGAGGCAGGTGCGGTTTGAGTACCAAAATGAAGGCACCATGTGCAAATTGCAGACACTATTCCCAGAACAGAGCAGCGAATACAAAAGTCTTGGAACTGCCAGGCGCGGTGGCTCACGCCTGTAATCCCAGCACTTTGGGAGGCTGAGGCAGGCGGATCACTTGAGGTCAGGAGTTCAAGACCAGCTTGGCCAACATGGTGAAACCGCATCTCTACTAAAAATACAAAAAAATTAACCAGGCGTGATGACGTGTGGCTGTAATCCCAGCTACTTGGGAGGCCGAGGTAGGAGAATGAACCCAGGAGGCAGATGTTGCAGTGGGCCGAGATCATACCACTGCACTCCAGCCTGGGTGACAGAGTGAGACTCTGTCTCAAAAAAAAAAAAAAAAAATTCAGAGTTGCTTGTAACTGCTAGTAACAGGCTTAAACAATATAGAAGGGACTCTCCTGTGAAGAAATCCAGAGTTCAGCAGCCCAGGGCTGGTATGGTCAGTCTTCAGCATCAGTGGAATGTCAGCCTTAGTGCATGGCATGATCCCCCACTGCCCCACACCAAGATGGCTGCTGGAGTGCCAGGCATCACATCTGTGTTTCCAGGCAGAGAAAAAGAGGAAAGGGTAAGGACAAAAAGGCAGACCTCTTGTCAAGTCGACCCCCTTATGCCCTTATGCCTAGTGTTTCATTATTGGAACACTAAGCATGTCGGAGTTATAGCCTATTGCTCAAGGACATTGCCAGGGTCTGAATTTTTACTCATGGAAAAATTCAAAAAATTGCAGCCTCTAGCATAAATGCGTTAAAGAGCTTTCTCAGAAGCCCGGTCCAACTACTTCCACTTAGTGGCCACACCTGTGTGCAAAAGAGGCTAGGAAACGTAGGTTTTTAGCTAGACAAAGTTTTTCTTTTCCAAGAATAGAGGGTTTTTCTTAAAAAAAAAAAAGAAGAAGAAGAAGAAGTACTAGCAGCTAGTACTCCACGGCAACTAGGTTTTTTTTGTTGTTTATTTTATTTTATTTTATTTTTTTGAGGCAGTCTCACTCTCGCCTCGCCCAGGCTGGAGTGCAGTGGCACAATCTCAGCTCACTGCAGCCTTAGCCTCCTGGGTTCACGCGATTCTCCTGCCTCAGCCTCCTGAGTAGCTGGGATTACAGGCGCTCGCTATCATGCCCAGCTAATTTTTGTAGTTTTAGTAGAGACAGGGTTTATCCATGTTGGCCAGGCTGGTCTCGAACTCCTGACCTCAGGTGATCCACCCACCTCGACCTCCCAAAGTGTTGGGATTACAGGCGTGAGCCACCGCGCCCGGCTCACAGCAACTAGTTTTTAAAAATATTTAAAGGCCGGGCGCGGTGGCTCAAGCCTGTAATCCCAGCACTTTGGGAGGCCGAGGCGGGCGGATCACGAGGTCAGGAGATCGAGACTATCCTGGCTAACACGGTGAAACCCCGTCTCTACTAAAAATACAAAAAATTAGCCGGGCGTGGTGGCGGGCGCCTGTAGTCCCAGCTACTCGGAGAGGCTGAGGCAGGAGAATGGTGTGAACCCGGGAGGCGGAGCTTGCAGTGAGCCGAGATCGGGCCACTGCACTCCAGCCTGGGTGATAGAGCAAGACTCCATCTCAAAAAAAAAAAAAAAAAAAAGTTCCAGACAGTTGCTTACAAGGAAAAAGCCAATGAGCCAATGTCAGTATCACATGAAATAGATTTAAAGGCTGAAAGCACCTTTTAGAGGAACTAAGAAGGCCATTTCATGTTTCTTGAAGTTCGCCAAGAAATTCTGGTAGTTGTGAACCTTTGTATACCTGGCAACTGTTTAGGGGTACATAGATTTAAAAAATGGATCAGGCTGGCTGAGCGCATTGGCTCACGCCTGTAATCCCAGCACTTTGGGAGGCCCGAGGCGGGCAGATCATGTGAGGTCAGGAGTTCAAGACCAGCCTGGCCAGCATGGTGAGACCCTGTCTCCACTAAAAAATACAAAAATTAGCTGGGCATGGTGGCGGGTGCCTGTAATCCCAGCTACTTGGGAGGCTGAGGCAGGAGAATCACTTGAAGCTGGGAGGCAGAGGTTGCAGTGAGCCAAGATCGCACCATCGCAATCCAGCCTGGGCGACAGAGTGAGACTCTGTCCCCTCAACCAGAACAAAACAAAAAAAAACGCTACAAGGAGAAGTGGAAAAATTCACAACCATAGCGGGAGAAGTGCACAGATTATCTCTCTGAAGTTGACAGAATCTAGTAGCTGAAAAATAAGGATTTAGAGGATTTAGATAACCTAATGAAAACTTGATTTTACACTGTATATGTATTAACTTTGTACCTAACCAATAAAGAACACATTCTTTTCAACCTGCACGTACAAATATGTACATGAAAGGAATGTGGATTGAATAAAGATCAAATAAGATTATACATTAAAATACTTAGTTCTTTGTTAGGCAGGTAGGAAGTACTCATCATGGAGCTTTTAAAAAAAAAAAAGCCATTTTCTTTTTAAAAATTTCTTTGTAGCCCTGAAAGCTGTTAAAGAAAAAAATGTTCTGGCCAAGCACAAGGGCTCCCTGAAAGTGTAATTCCAGCACTTTCGGAGGCCGAGGTAGGATGATTACTTGCCCCCAGGAGTTAGAGACCAGCCTGGGCAACATAGGGAGACCTCAGGAAAAGGTTAAAAATTTAGCCAGGTGTGGTGGTGCGTGTCTGTAGTCCCAACTGTTGTGGAGACTGAGATGGGAGGATCGCTTCAGCCCTAGAGGCAGAGGTTGCAGTGAGCCATGATTGCACCACTGCACTCCAGCCTGAGTGACAGAGCAATAACCTGTCTCAAAAAACAAAAACTGTTCAATAATGTTTGTTAAAGCACAGTAAAGAATTTATTCAGAACCATCACAGTAGGCATAGGGACCACTGTAGTGGAGTCTGGCAGTAGAGAAGAGAGATTGGGCTTAACTCTGAATACTGCGTAGTCAAGTGGGAATTTATAGCCAAGAAGCAGGGTGGGGCTCAGTGCATGGAAGAGACTACTAAGAAGAAATGTCAGAGGTAAGGAAGATTCTGGCTAAGCCAACCTAATCTTGCTGATGACACGCCAGGATGATCAGACATCACCTTTGGATGGTGGAAGATGAAGAGCTTGATCAGATGTTGAAGATGTCCAGATATTGAGGATAAGGTTGGGGGGCAGGGTTCTTGCTAAACTGACTTAGCACAGGTTCTTTGTTAAAACTGGATTTTACAAGGAGGTGCACAGATGGGCCTAGGAGAAGATTCCAAAGCCTGACTAAAGTTTGGCCAAGCAAAGAATCTTTGTCAAAGCTAGTAAATAAATTAGTCATTGGTCAGTGTTTATTGAGTGCCTGCTATATGCTAGGATTTGCAAGGAGCTAGATATGTATTGATGGGAAAAGCAACAACCCCTGTAGCTGCTTCAGGAATAAGCTGGTATCTGTGATCTGTAGAGTACAATGTTTATTCCATTCTCTGATCAGCTGGAGATTGTTGAACCCCCTTGCAGATGCTATTCTGATCGGGGCCATTAATTAACACACAGTATTTTGCCCCTAGATTAGCCTTTGATTTGCCAAGAGCATCTCATGAGAACAAGAACCATCAGTTAAACATTCAGTGTACCAATACAATTTCCAGTGGTGGGTAGATGCTAACTTTGTGGACTTGGATCAAGACAGACTGCTGGCGGATACCCACACAAGCATGAGATACTTGGGTTATACATCGGGAAGAACTATTTGCCTGGAAGGGCTATAAGATAGCAGCATGTTTTAGAAAAAAAGAGGAGGCAGCTGTCAGGTAGAGGAGGGAGCAGGAGGCGTGCCCCATGACTGGCTAAAGCCTCTGTTACTCTAAGGGAAAAAAGAGCAGTGTTGGCTGGGCACGGTGGCTCACGCCTGTAATCCCAGCACTTTGGGAGGCCGAGGCGGGCAGATCACAAGGTCAGGAGATCGAGACTATCATGGCTAACACGGTGAAACCCCGTCTCTACTAAAAATATAAAAAATTAGCCGGGCGCGGTGGCGGGCACCTGTAGTCCCAGCTACTTGGGAGGCTGAGGCAGGAGAATGGCATGAACCCGGGAGGGAGAGCTTGCAGTGAGCCGAGATCGTGCCACTGCCCTCCAGCCTGGGCAACAGTCTCAAAAAAAAAAAAAGCAGCGTTGAAGTTACCTAGGTAAAGAAAGATGGTGAGATAAAGGCGATGCCTAGGGGCCCCTATCATGGTCCCTGACAGGCGCCAACAACTGGGGCTGGTCATTGCCAACACTCATCATGTGCGTACTATGTGCCTGGCACGGTGCTGAAGGCTGGGTCCACCTTGAACTTTACTTTACGGCTGAAAATGCTATCTAGCAACTTGGCTGGGGCCAGACATCTATTAAGGGGCAGAGCCCAGATGTGAGGAGGCTCTCTAGACTAGAATCTTACTCAACAGTTTCACAAGGGCTAATCAGTAGTTAAACCAAGTGAACCATTTGCAAACATGGGATTAATCACAGTGATGCTGGGTTGATGGCATGCCATGCACTGTACTAAGTGTTTCATATTTGTAGCTTCATTTTGCCTTCACATCAGCTCTCTGAATTGTGGGTGGCATCAAGGTCCCGTTTTCTCAAATGAGAGCGCTGAGGCTCAGAAAAGTTCTGTGGCTTGGCAGAGGTGGCACAGTAAGGTGGGCTTTTGCCTCTTACAGTTTCTCTACTGGGGGTGTCTGTGACCAGGCATGAGGTTTGCGTGACCAGCATCCCACAGATTGCACAGGACACTGCCTGGTCACCTTATCTGCAGGCCTGCTGGGCATCAGGGCCCCTCCTTCCCAGACAGCTGAGCCTGAACTCGCCTGCTCTTCCTTCTTAGAACATGCCAATTACTTCGGCGTGGATGAGAAGCTGGGGCCAGTGGCTGTGAGCATTAAGCGGGAGAAGCTGGAAGACCACAAGGAGCACGGACCTCAGTACCAGTACAGGATCATCTTCCGGACCCGCGAGGTAGGTCCCATCACTCTCGTTCTTATTAAAGATATCATAGCCACTCGCATCTCGAGCCAGGTTCTTGGGGCAAACGCTTCCCCGGCTTTATCTCATGGAATCCTCCCAACAACTCCGGGAGAGCAATCCTGTTAGTCTCTCCATCTCACAGAGGAGGAAACTAAGACTCAGAATTTAAATGACTTCTGGCCAGGCACGGTGGCTCACGCCTGTAATCCCAGCACTTTGGGAAGCTTGGCAGTTGGCTCACTTGAGGTCAGGAGTTCAAGACCAGCCTGACCAACATGGCGGAACCCCCTCTCTACCAAAAAAAACAAATTAGCCGGGCATGGTAGCACGTGCCTGTAATCCCAGCACTTTGGGAAGCTTGGTGGGTGGCTCACTTGAGGTCAGGAGTTCAAGACCAGCCTGACCAACATGGCGAAACCCCATCTCTACCAAAAATACAAATTAGCCAGGTGTGGTAGCACGTGCCTGTAATCCCAGCTATTGGGGAGACTGAGCCAGGTGAATTGCTTGAACCTGGGAGGCAGAGGCTGCAGTGAGCTGAGATGATGCCACTGCACTCCAGCCTGCCAGCCTGGGTGACAGAGTGAGACTCTGTCTCAAAAAAAAAAAAAAAAGAAATTAAATGATTTCTATAGGATCAATGAATCAGTGGCCAGACCAAGATTTCAGTCCAGGGTGTCTGACTTCAGAGCCCAACATTACAAAACCTGTTTGCAAGAGATTAACTCTAATAAGCATAAGAAATAAAGGGAAGGTAAGGGATCATTTTAGGACCATGAGGTGTCCTACATAATGGAAAGAATTAAGGCAACAAGCCTCAGGCAGGACAGGAACTGGGGACTCTCAACCACAGGCACTGCTGTTAAGCCAATCAGCTCAAGGTACTCCCAATGTGTCACTTTCCATTCTGAGTAGAGAAGCCTGTGGTCCTGGCTGGAGGCCTTCCCCTGGATTAAATGTCAGCTGTTGCTAGTGGGGAAGGCCTGTTGGGGCACCCATGCTCTATTAGGACTCTAAATTGTAAGTGACAGAAATCTATTTCTAACTTGCTTAAGTCAGAAATAACATTCATTGGTTCATGTAACTGCAAATCTAGGGGTAGGGCAAGCTTCAGGCATAGCTGGACTTAGAGACTCAAATGCAGTCGCCAGAACTCTGCTTCTTTAGCTCTCTGCTTGGTTCTGCTTTTCGCATCGCGAATGTCATTTTCTTCTGCCACTAACAAGCTCTCACCATGTCATGGGAAAATGGAGATGGGCTGCTCAAATCTACATCTTTGCACCTTCTCATCCAAAAGGCTCAGACTGGCCAGGTGCGGTGGCTCACACCTGTGATCCCAGCGCTTTGGGAGGCCGAGGTAGACAGATCACCTGAGGCCAGGAGTTCAAGACCAGCCTAGCCAACATGGTAAAACCCTGTCTCTACTAAAAATACAAAAATTAGCTGGGCGTCATGGTGTGCACCTGTAATCCCAGCTACTCGGGAGGCTGAGGCAGGAGAATTGCTTGAACCCGGGAGGTGGAGGTTGCAGTGAGCTGAGATCGCGCCATTGTACTGCAGCCTAGGTGACAAACGCAAAGCTCTATCTCAAAAAAAAAAAAAAAAAAAAGGCTTACACTGATTTATCTGGGAGGAACTCTGGCTCTGCTTTAGATCACAAGCCCAAGTCCTGAGCCAGTCGCTGTGATCAGGGGTGGTAGAGGAAACTGCCAGGTCTAGCATGTGTTACCCACCCTGGGTCCAGGGGCAGGGCCAGGCACTGTGATTGACAGTTCCACTAGAGCTCCCTGGAGGAGGAGGCAGGGCAGATCCTCAGCAAAAAGAGGGGACCCAGGCAAGCAGAAATGACAGAGAGGTCCAGAAGACCCAAATAAGGAAGACTTTTCAGAAAACGGGCATTCGACAGCTAGGTAGGCCCTCCAGAATGGGTCTTCCTCAGCCTGCATTGCCCCAGCCCCTTGGGCCTGGCCTTTGCCCAGACGTGGAAGCCTAGCAGGCTGAGGCTGCCAAGGACTTTGATTGTGGGGCCAGCCAAGTCCTGGACCTCATCCAGGCTGGCAGATGCAGCTCGGAGTGCCCTCGCCCCATCCCCTGACCAAGACCTTCCCACTGAGTTGGGGGAATGGGATGGCGCGGAGGCATTGCAGTAGCCAGGAAGAGGCAGCCCTAAAACCATGTGCCCCAAACCACAGGTGGTCACCAGCCTCTGTCTCCCCAGCCCTCTCCTCCCTCTACCCATGTTTCTGGCCAGATGAGCACCAGAGCAGAATGAGAGGTGACAGCTCACACTGCATCTGGCTGTTTTAGGACATATGGGCAACTGCTGGGTGAAATGGCGCCTACAGTCATATACTTATAAATAGGCCGGGTGCAGCGGCTCACACCTGTAATCCCAGCACTTTGGGAGGCCAAGGCAGGTGGGTCCCTTGAGCCCTGGAGTTCGAGACCAGCCTGGCCAATATGGTAAAACCCTGTCTCTACTAAAAACACAAAAATTAGCTGGGTATATTAGTGCACACTTATAGTCTTAGCTGCTTGGGAGGCTGAGGCATGAGAATCTTTTGAACCCAGGAGGTAGAGGTTGTAGTGAGCCAAGATCGCACCACTGCACTCCAGCCTGGGTGACAGAGTGAGTCTCGGTCTCAAAAATATATACATACACACATATATACATAAAATATTTATTATGAAGGCTATTATTACTACAAATCTCCTTTATATTGTGTGTCAGGCAATATTCTATACCTTTTATATATATTAACTCACTTAAATCTCATCACGATTCTAGGATGAAGACGCTGTTGTCCTCATTTACAGATGACAGAACAGGCACAGAGAGGTTAAGAGACTTGCCCAAAGCACCCTCCAGGGAGTGGCAGGGCAGGGTGCCTGCCTGTGTTCTGGCCGCCGCACTTGCTGCCTCTGGGGTTTGACTAAGTCAGCTTAGACTGCACACTGGACCCACTCATGAGTTAGGAGCTCAACCAACTCAGTGCTAGCATTTGTGTTTTTGTTCGTAATGAAAATATAATAGGCCAGGCGTGGAGGCTCACGTCTGTAATCCCAGCACTTTGGGAGGCTGAGGCGGGTGGATCACCCGAGGTCAGGAGTTCGAGACCAGACTAGCCAACATGGCGAAACCCTCTCTCTACTACAAATACAAAAAAAATTACCTAGGCATGGTAGCAGGTGCCTGTAATCCCAGCTTCTCAGGAGGCTGAGGCAGGAGAATCGCTTGAACCTGAGAGGTGGAGGTTGCAGTGAGCCAAGATCACTCCATTGCACTCCAGGCTGGGTGACACAGTGAGACTCCGTCTCAAAAAAAAAAAAGAAAATACAATATATAGGCAGGCATGGTGGCTCACACCCGTAATCCCAGCATTTTGGGGTGGGAGGTTAAGACGGAAGGATTGCTTGAAGCCTGGAGTTCAAGACCAGCCTAGGCACCATACTGAGACCTGTGTCTCTAAAAAATAAAAAATACCAGACTATAGCATTAGGAGAAATACCTAATGTAAATGACAAGTTAATGGGTGCAGCAAACCAACATGGCACATGTAATACCTATGGAACAAACCTGCACGTTGTGCACATGTACCCTAGAACTTAAAGTATTATATTTCAGTCACACATACTGAGAGTCATGAGACTTTAGTGCATGGATACTGGGTTATATAATTTTTTGCTGTGATTTCCTGTTCACTAAGTTTGAAACTGGCTTGATGCCACTCCCAGTGTGTACCTGCTCCCGTCCACTTCCGACCCCTAGCACCTACAAAACTAGCCGTGGGGGACTCTGATCCATCCCTGATGACAGCACAGGGACCCTTTGAGTCTCACAGCCACAGGCCTGGGATCCATCCATTCCACAGACATTTGCTCAGTGTTCCCCTGTCCCAGCTGTATGCTGGGCATGGAGGGTACCGTAGCAAACAAGGCAGCAAAGATGCTCGTGAGACTGGGTCTTTGAGGGGGAGACAACAGGATGCAGAACACCTTAGCAAATTACGCTGTAGGTGCTTCCCATGGTGACAAGGTGGGGAACAAAGCAAGGAGGAATGATGAGTGTGGCAGGTGCTTAGATTTTTTTTTTTTTTTTTTTTTTTGAGACGGAGTCTAGCTTTGTTCCCCAGGCTGGAGTGCAGTGGCGCAATCTCTGCTCACTGCAAGCTCCGCCTCCCAGGTTCACGCCATTCTCCTGCCTCAGCCTCCCGAGTAGCTGGGACTACAGGCGCCTGCCACCATGCCTGGCTAATTTTTTGTATTTTTAGTAGAGACGGGGTTTCACTGTGTTAGCCAGGATGGTCTCGATCTCCTGACCTCATGATCTACCTGCCTCGGCCTCCCAAAGTGCTGGGATTACAGGCATGAGCCACTGCGCCCGGTCCAGGTGCTTAGATTTTTAACAGGAAGGTCAAGGGAGGCATCACTGGGAAGGTAACATTGGAGTAAACCTAGAGGAGGGTAGAGGGAGCTGTGTGGACAACTGGAAGAAGAGCATTCCAGGCAGAGCGAACAGCCAGTGCAGAGGTCCTGAGGCAGAGCCATGCTCCGTGGGTTGGAGACCTCCTGTGAGTCTTAGTTTGGCCACTCAGCAGTTCTAGAACCTTGGGCACATGGCTCCTTTCCTCTCGGAGCCTCAGTTTCCCCCTTGGAAATTCTCAGCTTACAGAACTGTGTTGTGGGCTCGGTGAGGTTGCACCTATCAAGCAGGCAGTGCCGGGCCTGACACTTGACGGGAAGTGATTATGATCGGCACCACTGTTGCAGCCGATGTTCTTTCCCGGGAGGTCAGAGCCCCATCCTGGGAAGCATGGGTTGAGCTCACGGATGGGGTTCTGTCCTTCTCATATCCACACACACATGCCTTGGGGTCCTGTAAACCAGGGCATAGGGGCCAGAGCGAGAGGTCTGGGCTGCTTTCCAAGCCAGCCGGCCTGCCCCAGATGGCCGCCCCCAGGCCGCCAAGCAGACAGTCTCGAGTGGACCCGCATCTCCCAGCAGATGGGATACGAGCATTGGCAGTGCCAGGCTCCCCACCGAGGCAGGAACAGACTTGGAGCTGGGCTTTGGCACCACTCGTCCAAACCCCAGAGAGCCTGAACAGGACGAGCGCCAGGCCAGGACTGCCCTGTCTCAAGTCCCTTCTCTGGCACTGTCTCACCCAGGACACTGGGGAGGGAGTGGGGACGGCAACCAGCCAGGAACTGTGTGGCGCCCCCCAGCCCCAGTGGTTCTCATTGGCCTAGAACACGTGAGTTTTTGACAGACTTTAGTTCTGATAGGGTTAGAGATTTGGATTTTTATTTTATTGGTTTTTCTTTGTTATTTACAAAGTACCAAACGTTTATTGTTAAGAACTTAGACAATACATAAGTATGCAAAGTAGAAAAAGGAAAGTTTCATTAAGTGAAAAAAGCAAGTGTGACCCCGTTTTTGTTCAGTAGGTACATCTGATTGTGTGTGTGTCTGTGTATGTTTGCTTATTTATTTTTGAGACAGGGTCTCACTCTGTCCCCCGGGCTGAAGTGCAATGGTGCAGTCATAGCTCACTGCAGCCTCGAATTCCTGGGCTCAAGCCATCCTCCTGCCTCAGCCTCCCAAGTAGCTGAGACCACAGGCATGCACCACCATGCCTGATTAATAATTTTGTTTTATTTTTAGAGACAGAATCTCACTATGTTGCCCCGGCTGGTCTTGAACTCCTGGGCTCAGGTGGCCCTCCTCCTTTGGCCTCCCAAAATGCCGAGATTACAGGCATGAGCCACTGCACCTGGCCATGTGTATGTTTAAATGAACAATCTCCAAAGCATATTGTTAAGTAGGGGGAAAAGCAAAAAACGTAGCTTCCTGCTTAAGGTTAAAAAAATTTAAAACTCAGCTAGGTGCAGTGGCTCACACCTGTAATCCCAGCACTTTGGGAAGCTGAGGCGGAAAGATTGCTTGAGCCCAGGAGTTTGAGACCAACCTGGACAACATAGCGAGACCCCATCTCTATTAAAAATAAATTAATTGCCAGGCATGGTAGCTCACGCCTGTAATCCCAGCACTTTGGGAGGCCTACGCAGGTCAGGGGTTCGAGACCAGCCTGGGCAACATGACAAAACTCCATCTCTACTAAAAATACAAAAATTAGCTGGGCATGGTGGCACACACCTGTAATCCCAGCTATCCAGGAGGCTGAGGCAGGAGAATCACTTGAACGCAGGAGGCAGAGGCTGCAGTGAGCCAAGATCACACCATTGCATTCCAGCCTGAGCAACAAGAGTGAAACTTCATCTCCAAAAACAAAATAAATAAAAAAGAACAGAATTTTTAAAACTATTAACTATGCATGTGGCTTTGTACATAAACATTTAACACACATCTACAGATAATAATGGTTAACACACATTGAGCTCTCACTCTATGCCCAAGATACAGCACTAAGCATTATACATGGATCTTTTTGAATCCTTTCAATGCCTTGAGGCAGGCATTTTTATCCCCATTTTATCAATGAGGAAATAGGGAAATTAAGTGACTTGCCCAGAGTCACACAGCTAGGGAGGAGCTAAGCTAGAATTCGAACCCAGGCAGACCACCTCCTAAGTAACCTCCTAGGAAATGTTCTTCAAGGGTACACCTGCCGTCCAGCACAGAGTCAAGCGGGGAGTGCATCTGAGTCAGGAGTGAGTGGGGATAACCTGTACCAGCTGGAACTCCTTGCTCGTGTGGCACTGTGTGCCTTTCACAGCTCACTTGATTTGTTGCCCTCGACGAGCTGATGCCAGATGTTTTCAGGCTCTGAGCAGAGGAGGGCTGTGATCTGACTCAGGCAGCTGTAGAAAGAATGGACTGGGGACAGGGCAGGGGCAGGGAGACCTGGAGGAGGCTGCTGTCCAGGTGGGAGGTGATGGTGGGGGTGACCAGGTGGAGAGTGAGGTGGCCACTCGTGACCTGCCAGTGTCCCACTTACTGTCCCCAGTGCAGAAGGAGCATTTCAAGTAGTGCGCGCCGATGAAGTGGTCAGAGCCAAAATGTGACTGTAAGCCACCGGTCTCTAGGGAGGAAGAATGAAGATTTCTGGTCCGTGCTGTCCCTCGTTCCCAGCAGAGGGCACTGTGGGACAGTGTCAATAGGATATAAAGACACTGATCCTGTTGGTGCCTTAACTGAAACCCACAACCCCAGGGCCACCCAGATTGACAGGGCAAAGCCCCTGACATCACTGCTTTTTATGATCCGTTTGGACACTACCCTGCTTGTGATAAGAGAGATTTGTTTGTTTGTTAATTACCGGGGCCAGAAGTGGGATCATTCTATTCCTTCCACACATGCCTCTCGCCCAGGTGCTGTTTGGCGAGGGTGGACTGAGTGCTTAGAGGCGAAGTTATGACATGTTATTTTTGCCACCTCCTGTGTTTGTCGACTTAGGCGAGCATGTTTTTGCAGTTAATACTTATCCTCTTTAGTCTTTTTGTTGTTGTTGTTGAGATGGAGTCTCACTCTGTTGCCCAGGCTGGAGTGCAGTGGCACAATCTCGGCTCACCGCAACCTCCGCCTCCTGGGTTCAAGTGATTCTGCTGCCTCAGCCTCCCGAGTAACTGGGATTAGAGACATGAGCCATCATGCCCAGCTAATTTTTCTATTTTAGTAGAGACAGGATTTCACCACGTTGGCCAGGCTGGTCTCGAACTCCTGACCTCAGGTGATCCACCCACCTCAACCTCTCAAAGTGCTGGGATTAGAGGTGTGAGCCACCATACCTGGCCTCCTCCTTAGTCTTTAAACCACAGCCCCAAGTGTACTTTGGGTGCTTGTAACAAGCCCCCTGGGGAGGGATTTTTCTTTGTGCGTTCTTGGTGTGGCGCTGGTCCAGTGCATGGCAAGACCTGGTGGCCAGCAGCATGCTGTGGCTACAAGCATGAGCTGGTATTAGTGAGGATGTGGAGCAGCAGGAGCTCTCAGACAGGGCTTGTGGGGTGTAAATTGGTACAGCCACTTGGAAAACTATTTGGCAGTTCAGTAAAATTGAAGATTAGCATGCCTAGTGATTTAGCAATTTCTATCCTAGGTATAAACCCAAAAGAAAACGTGTTCGTGTGCACTGAGGTGCTTGTGTGAGGGTTCCTAACAGCACTATTCACAGTTGGCAAATACTGGAAGCAGTTCTGGTGCTCATCAACAGTGAAAAGGAGTAAAACGCCAGCCTCTCGCAACAGCATAGCTGCGTCTCACATATGTAGCATTCAGAGAAAGAAGCCAGATAACAAAAGAATACAAACTGCCTGGCTGGGCGCAGTGGCTCACACCTGTAATCCTGGCACTTCACGAGGCCGAAGCAGGAGGATCACTTGAGCCTAGAAGTTGCAGACCAGCCTGGGCAACATAATGGGACTCTGTCTCTACAAAAAATATGCAAAATTAGCCAGGCATGGTGGCACATGCCTATAGTCCCAGCTACTCAGGAGGCTGAGGCAGGGGATCTCTTGCGCCCAGGAGGTCGAGGCTGCAGTGAACCGTGATTGTGCCATTCCATTCCAGCCTGAGCAACAGAGTTAGACCCTGTCTTCAAAAGAAAAAAGAATAAAAGAATACAAACTGCCTGAAGTTCAAAAATAGACAGAAATAAATAAATGATGGTGTTGAAAGTCAAGATAGAGTTAATTTTGGGAAAAAAGAAATGGGTACAAATGGGCTGTGGGTGCTGGAAATACATTTCTTGATTTGGATAGTGATTACCCTGGTATTTGCTTTGTGATACTTTCTTTGGCCTCACATCGATGTGTTATGTACTTTTTTTTTTAGACGGAGTTTCACTCTTGTTGCGCAGGCTGGAGTGCAATGGCACGATCTCAGCTCATTGCAACCCCTCCGCCTCCTGGGTTCAAGCGATTCTCCTGCCTCAGCCTCCCAAGTAGCTGGGATTACAGGCATGCACCATCACGCCCGGCTAATTTTTGTATTTTTAGTAGAGACAGGGTTTCACCCATGTTGGTCAGGCTGGTCTCAAACTCCTGACCTCAGGTGATCTGCCCACCTCGGCCTCCCAAAGTGCTGGGATTACAGGTGCGAGCCACTGTGCCTGGCCTATATACTTTATATATTTGGATTATACCTCACCGTACACATACCAAATATATATATCTCAAAACAAACCACGAGCTTTGGAGATGTCAGGACTGGGTTGGAATCTTGGTTGCCATTTTGTCAGCTGTGGTGACCTTGGATAAGGCACGTAATATCTTGGAACTTCAATTTCCTTCTCTGTAAATCAGAGATAAAACCTCCCTTGAGCAGACCTATACATACAGTTATTACTGTAGTACCTGGAGCACAGCGCAGTGAACTGCACCTTCATAAATGTGACTTGTTATTAAGGTATATAAGTTAGACATTTCTTTGGCTGCAAAGCAGTAGAAAACCTGACTACCAATAGCTAAAACAAAGGAAGGTTATTTTAATCATCTAATAAGTCTGGACGTAGGCAGCTGCAAGGATTAACTTCTGTGACTTTTTGTTGTCTCTTTCCTCATGATTGCAATCTGGCTGCCACAGCTCCAAACATTTCATTCTCATACCACTGCCCATCACACAAAGAAATGGGCAGGTGGAAAGGGGCTTTTTTTTTTTTTTTTTTTTTTGAGACAGTCCTGCTCTGTCACCGGGGCTGGAGTGCAATGGCACAATCTTGGCTTACTGCAACCTCCGCCTCCCAGGTTCAAGCAATTCTCCTGCCGCAGCCTCCTGAGTAGCTGGGATTACAGGCATGCACCACCAGGCCCAAGTAATTTTTGTATTTTTAATGGAGACAGGGTTTTGCCATGTTGGCCAGGCTGGTCTCAAACTCCTGGCCTCAAGTGGTGCACCTGCCTTGGCCTCCCAAAGGGGGCTTTCCTTTTATTAGAGGCAAATCTTCCCCAGAAGTCTTCACCAAGCACAATTGTCCTCACATCTCGTTGCCCGGAATTGGTCACATGGTTGTTTATAGGAAAAACTTGGGAAGCAACATCTGGGGAATGGGAATGAGATGGCTGCGATTGGCATTGACTAAACGTTTTCATCCCTGACTGCACATCAGAAGCACCTGAGAAGGATTAAAAATATGCCATGTATACAAACATGCATGTCTGGCCCCATCCCAGACCAACCAAATTAGAATCACTGGTGGTGTCTTGTCTTGTCTTTTTTTTCTTTTCTTTCCTTTCCTTTTCTTTTCTTTTCTTTTTTCTTTTTTCTTCTCTTCTCTCTTTTCTCCTCTTTTCTCTTTCCTTCCCTCCCTCCCTCCCCCCTTTGTTTCTTTTCTTTTCTTTCTTTTATTTCTTTCTCTGACTGAGTCTTGCTCTGTCGCCCAGGCTGGAGTGCAGTGGTGAGATCTTGGCTCACTGCAACCTCCACCTCCTGGGTTCAAATGATTCTTCTGCCTCAGCCTCCCAAGTAGCTGGGATTACAGGTGCATGCCACCATGCCTGGCTAATTTTTATATTTTTAGTAGAAATGGGGTTTCACCATGTTGGCCAGGGTGGTCTCGAACTCCTGACCTCAAGTGATCCGCCCACCTTGGCCTCCCCAAAGTGCTGAGATTACAGGTGTGAGCCACCATGCTTGGCCTTTTTTTTTTTTTTTTTTTTAATGAAACTGGTCTGAAACCAGTGCCACAGTTCAAGCTCCAAGATGATGCCAGTATTCAAGGCAGGCGGGTGTTTTACATGAGCATTTACAGTAATGTGTACGTAATACAGTGTTACTGTAATAATGACGAGCCCACCTCCTGGTAGGACCTGTTTTCTTCATTATACTCCCTACTGCCTTACATAATTCATCTCCCCCATTCCAGTGTCAGCTCCACAAGGACAAGGGTCTTTGTTCATTGCACCTAGAATAGGACTCAGTGCCTCAGAGGAGGCACTCAGCCACTATATGTTGAACAAATAAAGGTAGTTTATGTTATTGTCTCATTTAATTTTCCCAACACCCCTTCAAGGTTACGATACCATCCTATACCCATTTCACAAAAGAGCAAGCTGAGGCTCAGAGATACGAAGTCACTTGGTCAAGACCACACAGCTAGGAGGCAGCAGGTTCAAGTTCTGGCTCAGACTTAGGACTTTCTGACCTTAGAGCACAAACTTCCAATCATCACACATGTCTCTTTCAAAACAAGATATCTCTCATATGCTCTCATCCCTTTTTAGGTCTCAAGAGCCCGCTAACCTTCCCTTCTCTCCCTTGAGTAGCTCATCACCCTGCGGGGCTCCATCCTGGAAGATGCTACACCCACAGCCACCAAGCATGGGACCGGGCGGGGCCTGCCCTTGAAGGATGCCCTGGAGTACGTCATCCCCGAGCTCAACATCCACTGCCTGCGGCTGGCCCTCAACACCCCGAAGGTGACGGAGCAACTGCTGAAGCTCGATGAGCAAGGGGTGAGTCAGGGGCTGGAGGTGGGGGGGCTGCTGGAGCAGTACCTTGCAACCCCACTCCTGGTAGCTTTTTCTATCTTGGTCACTTTCTTTTTTCTTTGCAAGTAACAGAAATCTACTTAAGCTGGTTTCAGCAAAAGGAGGGATTCGAATCAAATTCTAGTGGTGCCAAGAGCAGGAATGTAACTGGGTCTCCTAAAGGAGGGAGATCGTCTGGGGGTGAGATAGCTGCTAGGTCCCCATGTGTGCATGTGTATATGTGTCTGTAGTGGGGGGTTAGTATGTCTTTCCTCCCCGCTCCGCACACTGGCTCCCTCTGCTTCTCTCGCCTCTCCCACAGCTCCCAGTCTGTTAGAATTACAGCCACGTGCAGACCCCAGCAAGCTGACCCTGGTCACAGGAGAGCCATCAATTGGGCTATGCATAGGTCAGGTGGCTGCCCAGTCACCAGTGACCAGGGGGATCCGGGATACCTAAAACTAACATGGTTATTGGGAGCCCACTCCCTAAAAAAGGTATTGACTATAAGCCTTGAGTCCTCCAGAATTTGCTTTTGCAGAATCTCAGCCCATCCCAGTCCACCTACTGTGGGAAGCCAGCCAAGGCAACAGTCTCTTTCATGCAAGCGTGGCATCACCAGCCATCCTCCACCCGCCATAGCGAGAAGAGGCGGCCTGGACACCTTGCTGTGCTTCTCTGGAGTGGAAGGGAGGGGGAGGGACAACTGGGACATGCCGCCATGCCCCAGCACTGTTTTCCCCCCTGTCTGGCTGTGGCTCTGGGTTCCCGAGTGGTCCCAGCAGCTCCCAGGGCCGAAGGCCTCAAACATACCCGTTGCTCCCTTCCCTCTGCCGTCTCTGCCTGGCCTGCCTCCACAAAGCCACTCTTGCCTCTGCAGCTCTGCCGGAAGCACAAGGTGGGCATCCTCTATTGCAAGGCCGGCCAGAGCTCTGAAGAGGAGATGTACAACAACGAGGAGGCCGGCCCCGCCTTCGAGGAGTTCCTCTCCCTCATTGGCGAGAAGGTCTGCCTGAAGGGCTTCACCAAGTACGCTGCCCAGCTGGACGTCAAGAGTAAGTAGGGGGCCAGTTAGATCACAGTGAGCCACCACTGCACTCCTACTCAACGGGCAAAGCTTAAAAGGCCTGGGGATGCCAAGGTGGGGACATGGAGCAATGGGAGCTCTCAGACTTCACTTGTAGGAGCACAAATAAGTGCAGCCACTTTATTTTTTCGTGTTGTTGTACTTGTCGTTGTTGTTGTTGTTTTTGAGACAGAGTTTCACTCTGTGGCCCAGGCTGGAGTGCAGTGGTGTGATCCCATCTCACTGCAACCTCCACCTCCCAGGTTCAAGCAAGATTCTCCTTCCTCGGCCTCCCAAGTAGCTGTGACTACAGGTGTGCACCACCACTCTTGGCTAATGTTTGTATTTTTAGTAGAGACAGGCTTTCACCATGTTGGCCGGACTGGTCTCGAACTCCTGACCTCAAGTGATCCACCCACCTCAGCCTCTCAAAGTGTTGGGATTACAGGGGTGAGCCACCATGCCTGGCCATGTGCAGCCACTTTGGAAAACAGTACAGCACATTCAAGTCCAGTTTGAAGAGACCCTGCTCTGTGACTCAGCTCCTGCACTCCTAGGTATGCACTCTGTGTAATGTGCACGTGCATGGCAGGAGAGGACTGAATATCCCTAACCACCAGCACCTCGGTGCACCCAGTGCACACTGGCAGAGTTGCGCTGTGTTCACCCAGAGGAGATGAACTGGCACCACAGGCATCAGCGTGGAAGAGAGCCACATGCTTCGTGCTGTGCAAAGACAGCAAGCCTCAGAAGAGTGGGACCTGAATGATGCCTTTTACATAACAATTTTTTTTTCTTTTTTCTTTTCTTTTTTTTTTTTTTTTTGAGACAGTCTCCCTCTATTGCCCGGGTGGAGTGCAGTAGCGCAATCTCGGCTCACTGCAATCTCCGCCTCCTGGGTTCAAGGAATTCTCCTGCCTCAGCCTCCCAAGTAGCTGGGATTACAGGCATGAGCCACCACTCCCTGCTAGTTTTTGTATTTTTAGTAGAGATGGAGATTTACCATATTGGCCAGGTTGGTCTTGAACTGCTGGCCTCATGATCTGCCCGCCTCGGCCTCCCAAAGTGCTGGGATTACAGGCATGAGCCACCACACCTGGCCAATTATTATTTTTTATAGAGACAAGGTCTTGCTGTGTTACCCAGACTGGTCTCAAACACAGGGCCTCCAGGGATCCTTGGCCTCCCAAAGTGCTGGAACTACACACATGAGCCACTACACCTGGCAAAAAGGTCCAGCAGGATGACTCACACCTGTAATCCTATCACTTTGGGAGGCCAAGGCGGGAGGATTGCTTGAGGCCAGGTGTTCAAGACCAGCCTGGGAAATAAAGCAAGACCCTGTCTCTGAAGAAAAAAAAAAAAAAGCAAAAACAAAAACCCAGCAATATATTGTTGGTGGATATGCTCTTACACAGTGGAACTCTAAAGAAAAACAGAGCCAAGAGTGGTGGCTCATGCCTGTAATCCCAGCACTTTGGGAAAGTGAGGCAGGAGGATTGCTTGAGCTTGGGAGTTTGAGACTGCAGTGAGCTATGATCATGCCACTACACTCCAGCCCGGGTGACAGAGCAAGACCCCATCTCAAGAGTAAATAGGCCAGGCACGGTGGCTCATGCCTGTAATCCCAACACTTTGGGAGGCTGAGGCGGGCAGATCACGAGGTCAGGAGTTTGAGACCGGCCTGGCCAATATGGTGAAACCCTGTCTCTACTAAAAAACACAAAAATTAGCCAGGTGTGGTGGTGGGCGCCTGTAGTCCCAGCTGCTCAGGAGGCTAAGGCGGGAGAATTGCTTGAACCTGGGAGGCGGAGGTTGCAGTGAGCCGAGATCACACCACTGCACTCTAGCCTGGGTGACAGAGCAGCACTCCATCTCAAAAAAATAAATAAATAAAATAAAATAAATAGGCCAGGAGCTGTGGGTCACACCTGTAATCCCAGCACTTTGGGAGGCCAAGGCGGGTGGATCACCTGAGGTCAGGAGTTCGAGACCAGCCTGGCCAAAATGGTGAAACCCCATCTCTACTAAAAATACAAAAAAATTAGCTGGGCGTGGTGGTTCATGCCTATAATCCCAGCTACTTGGGAGGCTGAGGCGAACTGCTTGAACCCGGAAGGCAGAGGTTGCAGTGAGCCAAGACTGCACCACTGAACTCTAGCCTGGGCGACAGAGCGAGACTCCGTCCCAATCAATCAGTAGAAAAAAAAAAACAAGGGAACACTGGAGACAATACGCAGGATAGTGGTTGGCTGTGTGGGGAGAGGTGGGTGTGTCTAGGAAACGGTGCTCACATTAGAGTGTGGGTGGTGGTCTCTTTCTTAAGGTGGTATCACATAGGACGTATTTGTTGCAGCAGTCTCTGTGCTTATCATGTGTATGTGTACATAAATATATATGATATATGGGGCTGGGCGCAGTGGCCCATGCCTGTAATCTCAACACTTTGGGAGGCTGAGGCAGGTGGATCACCTGAGGGCAGGAGTTCGAGACCAGCCTGGCCAATGTGGTGAAAACCCATCTCTACTAAAAATACAAAAATGTAGCCAGGTGTGGTGGCACATGCCTGTAATCTCAGCTACTTGGGAAGCTGAGGCAGGAGAATTGCTTGAGCCTGGGAGGCAGAGGTTGCAGTGAGCTGAGATCACACCACTGTACTCCAGCCTGGGTGACAAGAACAAAACTTCATCTCAAAAAAAAAAAAAGGGGGCCGGGCACGGTGGTTCACGCCTGTAATCTCAGCACTTGGGAGGCCAAGGCGGGCGGATCATGAGGTCAGGAGATCGAGACCACCCTGGCTAAGAGGGTGAAACACCGTCTCTACTAAAATACAGGGGAGTGCCTGTAGTCCCAGCTACTCTGGAGGCTGAGGCAGGAGAATGGCGTGAACCCGCGAGGCGGAGCTTGCAGTGAGCCGAGATCGCACCACCGCACTCCAGCCTGGGCAACAGAGCAAGGCTTCATCTCAAAAAAAAAAAAAAAAAGAAATAAAAAAATATATATGTGTATGTATATGATATATAGGATTGAAATGTTCCATGAGTGGAACATGGGTGGGTGGATGGGTGATGTTCACAGGTGTCACAGCTTCCTGGGGAATGGACTGCCACTGTCCTTGGGAGTGGATTTTCATTGTCTGGGAGTGAGAAGGCCCCAAGATGGCTCAGTCAGACATTGCTCTTCCCCACACCACACCAAGACTCGGTTTGCTGTTCTAGAAAACAAAACAGAAGCCCAGATCAGGAGACAAATCTTAGAGAGAGAAGTGAAATGTTGGGCAGGTGTCTGGGGCCATCATCACCTTCCCCTCCTCCCCCGCTGAAGGAGGCTGTAGGAGGAACGAGCATGTTATTATGCCATTTGCTAGTTTCATGATCTTGGACAGGTGGCTTTGCCTCTCTCGACCTCAGTTTCCTCATCTGTAGAGTGAAGGTAATAATTGCGCTTAACTTGGAAGCATGGTGAGGGTTCCGTGGGTCAGCTTTGCCCCAAACATCCTGAGCCCTCCCTCTGTGCCGAGTGCTTCCCAGAGCTCCGCCAGCGTGGGTGTCCCCCTAGGTGGGTGGGGAGGCAGCAGGCCTCCCTGGGCTCGCCTGGCGTGGAGGAAGCCGGCAGGTGTGAGTGTTAGCATTGGTTTTTTTGTTTTTTTCAGACAGAGTCTCACTCTGTCACCCAGGCTGGAGTGTATTAGAACAATCTTGGCTCACTGCAGCCTTCACCTCCTGGTTTCAAGGGACTCTCCCACCTCAGCCTCCTGAATAGCTGGGATTACAGGCATGTGCCACCAGACCTAGCTAATTTTGTATTTTTAGTAGAGACGGGGTTTCACCATGTTGGCCAAGCTGGTCTTGAACTCCTGACCTCAGGTGATCCACCCACCTTGGCCTCCCAAAGTGCTAGAATTACAAGCATGAGCCACCGCGCCTGGCCAGGAAGTGGGTTCTCTTAGAGGACCCCAGGAAGCATAGTGCTCCTGGAAGGAGTTTCCCCAGATTACAGGCAAGGATGGCCCTGGCTTGAGCAGATACCTGGATGTTACCCGGCTCCTAACCTGGCTCTGGCACTGGCAGCTGTGGCCTCTGTCCCCACTGGACACTGAGGCAGCATTGAATATTGTTAAGAACAGATCTGGAGGCCAGGCACAGTGGCTCACGCCTGTAATCCCAGCACTTTGGGAGGCTGAGGCAGGTGGATCACCTGAGGTAAGGGGTTCAACCAGCCTGGGCAACATGGTGAAACCCTGTCTCTACTAAAAATACTAAAATTATCCAGGCATGGTGGCAGGCACCTGTAATCCCAGCTACTCGGGAGGCTGAGGCAGGAGAATTGCTTGAACCCAGGAGGCAGAGGTTGCAGTGAGCCCACATTGCGCCATTGCTCTGCAGCCTAGGTGACAGAGCGAAACTCCATCTCAAAAAAAATAAATAAATAAATAAAAATAACAGATCTGGAATCCAACAGCCTGAGTACTGGTCCAGACTGTACTACTCAGTGCAGCGTGACCTTGGGAAGACACTCCCTCTCCATGCCTCATTTTCCCCCTCTGAAACATGGGCTCAGTAAGCAGGTTTGCCTCTTCCTGGCCATAACCCTTCCTCCTATTAGAGAGAACTCATATCCTGATTCTCAGTGTTAACCATTTCTTTGCTTTTCTTCATAGTTTTGCTACTTACGTACACATCCCTGACTGGTATAACCTGACCTGCTTTTGCATGTCACATGAATGGGATCACACTCTGTGTGCTGCTTTGTGTCAGCATCTTTTACTCAACATTTAGAGGCTTTCCCCATGCTGCAGCCGCGACTCATTCCTTTTCCTGGCTGTATATTTTTCCACAGTGTGAATTGACCAGTGTGTTCACCCGTTCTTTTGACTGACGCTTGAAGATTCTTGTACCCATATCCCAGGACACTTGTGCATGATTTCTCTGGGCTGTGGTCCAAGGAGAGGAAGTGCTAGGTTATCAATTAAGCCTATCTTCAGATATAAGAGAGATTGCTAAAAAGTTTTCCAAAGTGCTTGTACCAAGTTACACACCTAACCAGCCACCTCAAGGGTTCCGTTTACGTCACATCCTCACCAACCATTGGTGCTGTCAGACTTTTTAATTTTTACCAATCTGGTGGGTACATAGCAATGGGGTTTCCTTTTTATCTAAATATATTTAATTTTTTTTTTTTTTTTGAGACAGAGTCTCACCCTGTCTCCTAGGCTGGAGTGCAGTGGCACGATCTCGGCTCGCTGCAACCTCCACCTCCCAGGTTCAAGTGATTCTCCTGCCTCAGCCTCCCGAGTAGCTGGGACTACAGGCACCTGCCACCACGCCTAGCTAATTTTTGTGTTTTTAGTAGAGACGGGGTTTCACCATGTTGGCCAGGCTGGTCATGAACTCCTGACCTCAGATGATCCACCTGCCTTGGCCTCCCAAAGTGCTGGGATTACAGGTGTGAACCAGCAGGCCTGGCCAATGTATTTAATTTTTAAAAGTGGATTGAAGTGAAAGCACCAAGTTAAAAACCAGCACAGATGGTACGTGGGATATGGCAAAAACCCAGAGGTTTTGGAAACATGGTCCTAACTGGTGTTTCTGTTTCAGCCGACTCCACGGGAACCCACTCCCTCTACACGACGTACCAGGACTACGAGATCATGTTCCATGTCTCCACCCTGCTCCCTTACACCCCCAACAACAGGCAGCAGGTCAGTGATTTTCAGCAGAGGCACGGCTGCTGGATGTTGGCTGCCCACCCACCAGCATTGGCCTTCCCAATACCGTCCTGTGGATCATATGGAGGCCCTTGGCCTTGGAGGCCATCTTTACTACGGTCACTTTCCCTGGGGGTTAGAGACCAGCCCAGGTGTGGTTCGAGATGTCACTTTGGCCCCAGTCTTTCCTGCTGCTTCTTGGGCACCCTGCCTGGCCCTAGCTAGCCCAATGCCCCTCCAGGGCCTCTTGAGTCATCACTGGTCTTAAGAAGAAGAGTGAATCAGTCAACATTATTTTGACTGCAAGTAAGAGAAACTCACACCAAACTGGCTTAACTAGAAAAAGAGATTTACTGGGTTATATAACTCTAAGATTCTAGAGAGGGCTGGCCTCAGGTCTGGTTGGATCCAGGGACTCCAACAATATTAGGAATCCTTCCCCATTTCTCACTTCCACTTTTCTTTACAGCAGCTTTATTCACAGGTGCAAGGCAAAGATATCTCCTAGCAGCCCTAGGCTGACATCCACCAGCTTAGCCACCTCAGCAGAAAGAGTGCTGTTTTTTCCAGTTGTCCCAGAAGTGTTTCAGAGCTGAGTCTCACTGGACTATTCACATGCCAGTCTCGGGGCCTGGGGTGGGGGTGGAAGGGGCAGACTGGCCAAGCCCGAGGCTCATGCCCAACCCTAGAGAGGGTAAGTGGTGCCAGCTCAACTTGAAACATGGACGGAGGTTGAGGAGGTGCTTTCCCAAACTGAGTGGGTGTGGCTGCCAGGAGGAGGCAGGGATACCGGGTGGGCAGCGCCACCAAACACCCATTGCCAAGAGGCTGCAGCTGTGACCTGGCTCCTCTCTTGGACCCACCTTACAGGCTGGGCCCATGGAGCAATTCTTCCAGTTCCTAATAAACGGAAGCCTCAGAGTGTTGACAGTTTAGGAAGTAAGTGTACGTATTTTCCCAGTTGGCACAAGTGACTTTGTAGGCCAAAAATGCTCAAATATGATTTCCTATGGTTCATCTAAAAACATGCTATTAAGAGCTTTGGTCTTAGGCCAGGCTTGGTGGCTCATGCCTGTGATCCCAGCACTTTGGGAGGCTGAGGCAGGGGGATCACCTGAGGTCGGGAGTTTGAGACCAGCCTGGCCAATATGGTAAAACCCCATCTTTACTAAAAATACAAAAATTAGCTAGTCATGGTGGTGTGTGCCTATAGTCCCAGCTACTCAGGAAGCTGAGGCATGAGAATTGCTTGAACCCAAGAGGCAGTGGTTGCAGTGAGCCGAGATCATGCCACTGCACTCCAGCCTGGGCAACAGAGCAAGACTCTGTCTCAAAAGAAAAAAAAAAAAGCGCTTTGATCTCAGAATTAGACCTGAATTTGAGTTCTTTCTTTGCTACTTCCTAGCTGTGTGATCTCAGGTAAGTGATCTCACCTCTCTGGGCCTTGAGTTCCTGCTATGTGAAATGGGTAGAATCGTAGTGCCCCTGAATCAGGGTCATTGAGAAAGGTGCATACACTCCTGCGGCAACCGGATCGTGACAGGGCCCGACACACAGGAGGGGCGCAGGGAGCAGTGCCTGTTCCTGAGTATGTGGGAGGCATGCTGGGGAAAAGCTTGAGTCATATCGTTAAGAAGTGGGTTAGGATCCAGGCTCTTTCCCTCTATCACTACATGACTTAGGGAAAATTTCTTAACCTCTGTGAGCCTAAGTTTTCTCATCTGTAAAACGGGGCAAAATGAGTTAACGCCTCTTGGGGTTGTTAAGAGATTCACTGAGATGATGAATTGAAGATAAGGCTGTACAGTGTTTAGTACAGGACCAGCCACAGTCAATAGCTACTTTATTTTTTATTTTTATTTTTATTTATTTTTTGAGACGGAGTCTCGCTCTGTCGCCCAGGCTGGAGTGCAGTGGCGCAATCTCGGCTCACTGCAAGCTCCTCCTCCCGGGTTCACGCCATTCTCCTGCCTCAGCCTCTCCGAGTAGCTGGGACTACAGGCGCCTGCCACCACGCCCGGCTAATTTTTTGTATTTTTTAGTAGAGACGTGGTTTCACCCTGGTCTCGATCTCCTGACCTCGTGATCGGCCCGCCTCGGCCTCCCAAAGTGCTGGGATTACAAGCGTGAGCCACCGCACCCGGCCTAATAGCTACTTTAGCAATTTGATTTAATGCCACTTAAAACACACATAAAGAACTAACCATTCAACAGTAGGAGTTGAGCTGCAAAGCGTGTCTGGAGTTCACACTGTGAGCCACGTCACTTAGAGCTCCATGGGACTCCTGTCCATGGATCTCCTGCACTGGCAGATTCCTTAACAGTTACATGAATGCTAGAACTGTGTAAATAAGAACAATATAATAGGCTGGGCATGGTGGCTCACACCTAATCCCGGCACTTTGGGAGGCTGAGGCGGAGAGGTCACCTGAGGTCAGGAGTTGGAGGCCATCCTGACCAACATGGAGGAACCCCGTCTCTACTAAAAATACAAAATTAACTGGGCGTGGTGGCGCATGCCTGTAATCCCAGCTACTCAGGAGGCTGAGGCAGGAGAATCACTTGAACCCAGGAGGTGGAGGTTGCAGTGAGCCGAGATCGCACCGTTGCACTCCAGCCTGGGCAACGAGAGTGAAACTCCGTCCCAAAAAGAAAAAAAAAAAAAAAAAAGAAAAGAAAAAGAACGAGGCCAGGTGCGGTGGCTCAAGCTTGTAATCCCAGCACTTTGGGAGGCCGAGGCGGGTGGATCACGAGGTCAGGAGATAGAGACCACAGTGAAACCCTGTCTCTACTAAAAAATACAAAAAATTAGCCGGGCGTGGTGGCGGGCGCCTGTAGTCCCAGCTACTCGGAGAGGCTGAGGCAGGAGAATGGCGTGAACCTGGGAGGCGGAGCTTGCAGTGAGCCGAGATTGCGCCACTTCACTCCAGCCTGGGCGACAGAGCGAGACTACGTCTCAAAAAAAAAAAAAAAGAAAAAGAACAATATAATCTCAGCAACTAAGCCAAACACCGTGAATACGGCATCACCTGTGAAGATAACAGAGTCTTCTTCGGAGACTGACTAGCGAGGGAGAGAAGGTGTATTAGTCCATTTTCACACTGCTAATGAAGATTTACCCAAGACTGGGTAGTTTATAAAGAAAAAGAGGTTTAATGGACTCACAGCTCCACATGGCTGAGGAGGCCTCACAGTCATGGCAGAAGGCAAAGAACCACCAAAATCACGTCTTCCATGGTGGCAGGCAAGAGAGCTTGTGCAGGGGAACTACCCTTTTATAAAACCATCAGATCTCGTGAAACTTATTTACTATCACGAGAACATCATGGAAAAGACCCACCCCTAGGCCGGGCGCGGTGGCTCAAGCCTGTAATCCCAGCACTTTGGGAGGCCGAGGCGGGCGGATCACGAGGTCAGGAGATCGAGACCATCCTGGCTAACACGGTGAAACCCCGTCTCTACTAAAAAAAAAAATACAAAAAATTAGCCGGGCGTGGTGGTGGGCGTCTGTAGTCCCAGCTACTCGGGAGGCTGAGGCAGGAGAATGGCGTGAACCCGGGAGGCGGAGCTTGCAGTGAGCCGAGATTGCGCCACTGCACTCCAGCCCGGGGGACAGAGAAAGACTCCGTCTCAAAAAAAAAAAAAAAAAAAAAAACAAAAAACAAAAAACAAAAAAGACCCACCCCTATGATTCAGTTACCTCCCACCGGGTGCCTCCCATGACATGTGGGAATTATGGGAGCTGCAATTCAAGATGAATTGTAGGGTGTGGACACAGCCAAACCATATCAGAGGGTGAGGGTGCCATAGGGCACTTGGAAGCCGCAGCCATCCTGACCTCAGTCAGGGTCCAGGGAAGGGGTGGCGCCTATAACTGGCCCTGCCAGTGACCTGGGATCTGACTCTGCCATTGTCCATGGGTGTGGCTTTGAGCAAGTTGAAGACCACCAGCCTGTGCTCTCTGGATCTTTTTTATTGAGCACCTCCTGTATGCCGGGCACTGTGCTGGGTACTGAGGATACAGCAGTGGGCAGTGAACAAAATCCCTGTTCTCATGGAGCTGCCACTTCAATGGGAAGAGACAAGAAACAAAATGAAGGAGGGAAAGCCATCTGTGCTGAGTGTCAATAAGTGTTAAGTAATGGGGACAGAAAAGCAAAGATCAGGGAGTGTTGTGGTGGAGTGGATCTTGAGTAACATAGTCAGCAAAGGCAGGCCTCCCCGGGAGGGTGACGTTTATGCAAGACCAGAAGAGGTGAGGAAGGAAGCCATGTGGGGACTCGGGAATAATGTTCCTAACAGAGGGAACAGCGGTGCAGAGGCCTCGAGGAAGTGTTTCTGGCCATGGTGAGGCCTTTGTCCTTTATCCTGAATGAGAGGGAACCACAGGAAGGTTTGTCACCTGACTCGGGCATTCCTTGGGCTGTGTGTGAGCAGGGAGTGGGAATGGGGGTGGGTGAGGGGAGCTGTGGCAGTGGTCCAGGCAGGACCCCTCAGGCCGACCTGTGACAGGTTCCTGTCCCCCTCTGTTGCCCTTTCCCAGCTGCTGCGGAAGAGGCACATAGGAAATGACATCGTGACGATCATCTTCCAGGAGCCTGGGGCGCTACCGTTCACCCCCAAGAACATCCGCTCCCACTTCCAGCACGTCTTCATCATTGTCCGAGTCCACAACCCCTGCACTGATAACGTCTGCTACAGGTATGTCCCCCACACCCGGCCCCCAGCAGCGTACAGAGAGAGGGGCAGGCAGCTGGCCCAAGTGGGTCCCAGTACAGGGCTCCCCACACCATCTCAGAGAGTGGTTTTTAGCCAGAAAGGGGCATGGCTCCCCAGTTTTGCTAAGGAAACCATCAGGGATTTGTATTTGCTTGTAATCTTTTGTTTCAAGTGACAGAAAACCCATCTCAATGTGGCTTAAGACAAAAAAACAGTTGCGTATATAGGCTCTCAAAAACGGCACGTTTAGTTCTGGCTGGATCTGTTCCCCCTCTCCTGGGGGTCACCTTTCCAGCAGGTCTGAGATGAACATCCTAACAGCTGCAAATCCCCCAAAATGAGAGCTTTTCTTTCCCAAGAGTTGCATCAGAAGCCCCAGAATTGGGGCTCACTGGCCCAGTTGGAGTCGTGTGCCTGTCCTAGAGCAAAAATCACCAGCCAGGCCTGGGCACTGGGCTTCAAGGACTGAGAGGCACGAGTGATGGCCCAGAGGAAAGTCGGAGGGAAGCAGGGCCTACCTGTGGAGGTGGGCCCCACTTTGGAGGTAGAATTGAGGAGGTTTTTCTTGTTTTGTGTGTGTTTTTTTTTTTTTTTTTTTTTTTAAGACAGGGTCTCACTCTTGTCACCCAGGCTGGAATGCAATGGTGCAATCATAGCTCACTGCAGCCTTGACCCCCCGGGCTCAAACGATCCTCCTGCCTCAGCCTCCTGAGTAGCTGGAACTACAGGTGCACACCCCCATGCCAGGCTAATTAAAATTTTTTTTTTTTTTAGTAGAGATGAGGTCTCTCTATTCTACCTAGGCTGGTCTTGAACTCTTGGCCTCAAGCGATCTTCCAGCCTCAGCCTCCCAAAGTGCTGGGATTGTAAGTGTGAGCCACCGCACACAGCTGAGATTTTTTCGTACCTGTACATGAAGTGCTTTTTGTTCTTTCTGATGCCTCATATTCCATTGTATGGATGCGGGGTCATCTCCTGCCCTCTACTGATGGGTATTACGGTTGTGATGCCTGCAATGAACAGTCTTATTTATACTCTGATTGCGCCTGAGTCCAAGCATACAGCTGTAAAAGAAATTCTAGAAATGGAGGTGCTGGAGCAGAGGACGTGTGTGTGTGTGCACCAGTAGTCACCGCAAAATTACCGCAGGTCTACCAGCTGCCTCCCTCGGCTGGGTGAGGGAAGGGAGAGGCATCCCAGCCTGCAGCACTGGTTGTCTAGCACTGCTGTGCTGCACATGTTGCCCACTGGCTACTGGGAGCTAGCACACTGCGTGGCAGGGCCTCCTTACAGGCATGTCCCCGGACCTGAGGCCCCCTCTCCCCCTGCCCATCGGTTCCTGGAACATGCAGCAACAGCTACAGAGTGCCTGCACCTCAGGCCCTTTGTGGGGTTGAGGACCCTTGGATGAGATGGGAGATATTTACACACATGCACATGCACACGTGCATGCACGCATCCGCGCACACATGCACACACATACATGCACACACACATGCACACACACGCGCGCACACACACATGCACCGGCACATGCATGCACACACACGTGTATGTGCATGCATGCATCCGTGTGTACATGCACACACATACATGCACTCACACGGGCACACATAAACACATGCACACACACATACACATGCACACACCTGCACTCACAGGCACACACAAGCACATGCACATATGCACACATATATTCACACATACATGCACACACACACATACACACATTCACACGCTGGAAAAGGAGGCAGGCTTCTTATGATGCATCAGAGGTGGAGGGTTGAGCTGGTGGGGGGAGCTGCTTTCTCTTCTTCGTTCCCCTCTGACCTGCCCTCTCCTACTGGGGTCATCACATCAGCCTGCAGCTGACCCCCCGCCCTTCCGGACTCGCCTCTGCGTCGTCTCCAAAGTGATTTCTTCTCTCTCACACACAAACCTTTCTTGTTTTTTATAATTTAATTTAAAATATTTTTATTATGCAATATTTTAAACATTCCAAAAAATGCAGAAAATCATTTAACAGACACCCATGTGCCCACCACCAGCTTTAACAGATGTTAACATTTTGCTTTGTTTGCTTCAGCTCTCCCTCTTTCCTTCATTTTTAGAAAGAAAATGTTAGAGATACAACCAAAGCTGCTCCTCAGCCATCCCCTCCCTTCCCATCCCTCCTTCCCCACAGGCAGCTGCTCTCTGGACAGACCTGACCCTGCCTTTCCCCTGTGGAGGGAGCCCGGACACAGCTCTCCAGCTTACCATCTCCTGAAACCCCCAACTCCTGGCCCCCAACTCAGTGAATTTCTAATTGTCCTTCAAGACAATTGGGCAAGGTGCAGTGGCTTACACTTGTAATCCCAGCACTTTGGGAGGCTGAGGTAGGCAGATCACCTGAGGTCAGGAGTTGGAGACCAGCCTGGCCAACATGGTGAAACCCCATCTCTACTAAAAATACAAAAATTAGCCAGGTGTGGTGGCAGGTGCCTGTAATTACAGCTATTCCTCTGGAGGTTGAGGCAAGAGAATCACTTGAACCCAGGAGGCAGAGGTTGCAGTGAGCCAAGATTGCACCACTGCACTCCAGCCTGGGCTACAGAGCGAGACTCCATCTCAAAAAAAAAAAAAAAAAAAAAAAAGACTGAACTCAGATGAGCCTCTGACACCCTCCAGTGGTTCCTTACCTGCTCCATGTGCCATTGCCCAACATGTTTCTGTCATAGCACACATCACACCATAAAAATGATATGATGGGCCGGGCATAGTGGCTCACGCCTACAATCCCAGCACTTTGGGAGGCTGAGGCAGGAGGATCACTTGAGCCTGGGAGTTCAAGATCAGCCTGGACAACATAGGGAGACCCTATCTCTATAAAAGCAATTTACAGATTAGCCAGGCATGCTGGCACGCACCCATAATCCCAGCTGAGGTGGGCGGATCGCTTGAGCCCAGGAAGTCAAGGCTAGAGTGAGCCCCATTGCACTCCAGCCTGGGTGACAGAGCAAGACTCTCAAAGAAAAACAACAACAAAACAACAAAAAAAACCAGACATCACGTGGCTGTTGCCTTCTTTGACAGTAACCCCATTTCATGTTTAGCTTTTTGTATCTGTCACAGCACAAAGCTTGGCACACAGTGGGCCCTAAAGCCATCTTTGCTTGGCTGGAAAGACACCTGGCCCAAATGTTGCAGGCACTGAAAAAATAATTGTTGAATAAATAATTCTGAGTGTTCTAGCAACGCTTATTGCCCTCTGGTGATCAGGTGACCACCAGGTCCCCTCATCTCCTGCTTGTTTCATGAGTTGTCATCCTTTCTGTTTCAAGCGTGCAATTTCCAAATGGCCACCCGCATCATCCCTGCAGCCTGTGGACTCTCAAAACCCAGTCCCTCTTGCTGGGAAGTAAGGGACCAGCTGTTCTGATGGCTCAAAAACCTTCAGCCACCGGCCGGGCGCGGTGGCTCACGCTTGTAATCCCAGCACTTTGGGAGGCCGAGGCGGGCGGATCACGAGGTCAGGAGATCGAGACCACAGTGAAACCCCGTCTCTACTAAAAAATACAAAAAATTAGCTGGGCGTGGTGGCGGGCGCCTGTAGTCCCAGCTACTCGGAGAGGCTGAGGCAGGAGAATGGTGTGAACCCGGGAGGCGGAGCTTGTAGTGAGCCGAGATGGCACCACTGCACTCCAGCCTGGGCGACAGAGCGAGACTCCGTCTCAAGAAAAAAAAAAAAAACCTTCAGCCGTTTGTAATTTTATGATTCGTGAAATCATGAATCAGGAATATAGGAAAAGCCAAAATCTGTCACTATAAGCAGCTAAGTGCTGAATAAAGAAGTTACAAAGCTCAGCTGGGCGTGGTGGCTCATGCCTGTAATCCCAGCACTTTGGGAGGCCGAGGTAGGTGGATCACCTGAGGTCGGGAGTTCGAGACCAGCCTGACCAGCGTGGAGAAACCCCATCTCTACTAAAAAATATATAAAATTAGCCAGTCATGGTGGCACATGCCCATAATCCCAGCTACTCAGGAGGCTGAGGCAGGAGAATCGCTTGAACCCGGGAGGTAGAGGTTGCAGTGAGCCGAGATCATGCCATTGCACTCCAGCCTGGGCGACAAAAGCGAAACTCTGTCTCAAAAAAAAAAAAAAGAAAAGAAAAGAAATTGCAAAGCTCTTCATCACTGTAAAGTGCAATCTGACTGCCCCATTCAGTAGAGAGAGGGACAGGGGAGGTCATCTCATCCATCCCCCTGCCTGGGGTAAGGCCATGCCCACAAGATTTCCCACAGAAGAAAATTTGCCTGGTGTGTGTGGCATTCTTTGAAGCATGTCTGCACTGGAAAATGCCTTTTTCTGTTAAAACTATGCCAACCATACTTTGGTAGAAACTGTTTCATCTGTCCACATTTAAACCATTACTTTAGTCAGCATTGAGCACCTGTGCTGGGGAATCCACTAAGCCTAGGGCGGCATCCTGCCACGTGGCACTCCTGGGGCATGAAGGATCACTAGCCAGTCAACACCAGAGATGGAGAGCGAGGGGTCTGGCCTGATCGGCCAGGGTCGCGCAGTAGCTCCCACACTGGTCTCCTGCACGTGCCCTGTCCTCCCGTCCATTCTTCATGAGGCAGCCACAGTGGTCTCCACAGATTGCCAATCTGTTGTCCCTCTGCCAGCACCTGCCTCCATTGGGAACCCAGCGAGAAGCAGATCTCCCTCAAGGATTTAACCAAAGGGAGTTGATGCCACTGACAGAGGTGTGGGGAGCTTGCGGGAACCATGTGGGAAGATGCTGCAACCAGGGACTAGCCAGGGCAGGAACCTTTATCCACCCCCCAAGCCTTGATGGGCTCAGAGGGAGATGGGAGAAGTTTCTGAAAGCCGATGAGAGCTGTGGCCATGGGAGAGGGGCGGCCCAACAGGAGCAGTAGCTGTAAGGGACCAAAGATGACAGCCACTGACACTTTCATCACAGCCCCTCAGAGTGGAAGGGAAGAGAAATAAATACTCCAGCCTCTCTCCTCCCGCCTTCCCATCCCGTGCTGGTGCTTCCCATTGGCCAAACTCAGCTGGAAGCCCCAGGGCACAGGAACCCAGGTGACAGAGCTGGAGAGATCTTCCTTCCTGAGCACAGAGCAGGGCAGAGAACGGCAGAGTGGATCAGAGGGGACAGACTGAATGGTTTCACCACCAGATCAGATCATTAAATGGTAGCCTGCTCCCATGGTAAGGATAGGAGTGCTAACGCACCAGGGCCCCATGTGGGCTTGCCCCTGGTGACCTCATGGCCTCCTGCTTCTTGCCTTCTGGGCCGTGCCCACCCTGGCCTTCGCTAGTCGGCTGCTACCTGTGCTGCACCCCCTGGCTGCAGCACTCTCCCCCAGCTCTTCCTCTGGGTCCACTCAGCCCTTAGATCCCAGTTTCATCGTCACTTGCTCAGAGAGGCCCTCCCAGATTCTCCCTGTCCAAATCAGGTCTTTCTCTAGTTCTGTCATAACACGCCCTGTTCCCTTTCCTCTTCTTTATGAGTTTATCTCTGTGTGTTGATTTGGTATGTCCCTCCTCCTGGACTAGAAGCTCTGGGAAGGCAGGGACCACGTTATCCCCAATGCCTAAGAGCATAGAGTCCAGGAAATGCTTGTCAAACAAATGGATAAGTGTTGCACTGTTGCCCTTGTCAAGAGTTGAGGGTAAGGGGAGGGAATCAACAAAACCTGGGCAAGCATGACTTTGGCTTGGAGTTTCATGGAGTGTTTTTAATCCATAATCTCTATTTTTTTAAATTATCCTACAGATGGAAGAGAAACAGTAGGAATTCTGTCTTGACACTGTACTGACAAATAGAGGTTTTAATCAAGGATGAAAATACCATACATTTTTAGGAAAGCATAGTTAACTTATTGCATCACCCTGTACCATTAAGAAACATGAAGAGACCGGGCATGGTGGCTCACACTTGTAATCCCAGCACTTTGGAAGTCCGAGGCGGGCAGATCATGAGGTCAGGAGTTCAAGACCAGCCTGACCAACATGGTGAAACCCTGTCTCTACTAAAAATACAAAAATTAGCCAGGCGTGGGGATTACACGCCTGCAATCCCAGCTACTCAGGAGGCTGAGGCAGGAGAATTGCTTGAGCCCAAGATGCTTGAACCCCGGAGGCGGAGGTTGCAGTGAGCCGAGATCGCGCCACTGCAATCTAGCCAGGGCAACAGAGCAGCAAGACTGTGTCTCAAAAAAAAAAAAAAAAAAAATAGAAAAAAGAAAGAAACATAAAGAACAGGCTAGGTGCGGTGGCTCACACCTGTAATGCCAGCACTTTGGGAAGCCAAGGCGGGCAGATCACTTGAGGCCAGGAATTCAAGACCAGCCTGGCCAACATAGTGAAACCCCATCTCTACCAAAAATACAAAAATTAGCCAGGCATGGCAGTGCGCGCCTATAATCCCAGTTACCCCAGAGACTGAGGCAGGAGAATTGATTGAACCCGAGAGGTGGAGGCTGCAGTGAGCTGAGATCACGCCACTGCACTCCAGCCTGGGTGACAGAGCGAGGCTCCATCTCAAAAAATAATAATAATAAAAGAAACATGAAGAACATAACTCACCTGCCCTGGGTGAATATTCTGGCAGGTGCCTTGGCCTTTTTGTGCACTTTTAGCAATAATCTGCCCAAAGGCCACTGAGCCTCTATTTAATTTGGTCATCAGAGCATCACATCCAAGATACTCATCAAATCTCCAAATGTGACTCATCAACAGATCTTCTCCCTGTCCAGGCTCAGGGCTCCTTCCGCCCAGAAGCCTTCATGGGTGGAGAGCCTGATTACCTCTCCTGCTTCTGCACCTTGCACTTCTCCTCCTCCCAGCCCTGCTCACTGCCAGGTTCTGACCCATCCAGGGTTGGAGTGTAGGGAGGAAAAGGGAGGTAGGGAAGTGCCATGTGGACTGTGGCTGGAGCTGGCTGGCTGCTCGCCGGGCTCTTCAGGGGCTTCCTGCACAGGCAGGAGACAGATCCCAGTCCCCTTGCTGCTGTAAGGATCACCCTGGGCGCGGTAGTTCATGCCTGTAATCCCAGCACTTTGAGAGGCCAGGGCGGGTAGATCACTTGAGATCAGTAGTTCAAGACCAGCCTGAGCAACATGGTGAAACCCTGTCTCTACTAAAAATACAAAATTAGCCAGGCGTGGTAGCAGGTGCCTGTAATCCCAGCTACTTGGGAGGATGAGGCAGGAGAATTGCTTGACCCTGGGAGGCAGAGGTTGTGGTGAGCCGAGATTGTGCCATTGTACTCCAGTCTGAGCTAGAGTGACACTCCATCTCAGAAAAAAAAAAAAAAAAAAAGCATTACCTAGGGGATCCCTCCTGCTGGGGGTGGGGTAGGGAGAGAATGGGGCTCACCCACTAGCTTTCTCCACAAGTTCCTTTTCTCTCTCCATAGTTTAAACAGTGGGAAATGTGGTATAAAAGCTTGGGGGAACAGAGTTTTCAGATCATTTTCTCTTTTTTTTCTTTTTGACACAGTGTCTCTCTCTGTCGCCCAGCCTGGAGTGCAGTGGCGCATTCTTGGCTCACTGCAACCTCTGCCTCCTAGATTCAAGTGATTCTCCTGCCTCAGCCTCCCGAGTAGTTGGGACTACAGGCCTGTGCCACCACACCCAGCCTCATTTTCTCTTTACGCTCTCCTGAGTTGCTGTCAGATTTTGATAGCGCCTCCATCAAAACCGAAATAGGAAGAGTTCCATTCTAACTTCCTGTTACAATGAACTTCCTTTATTTATTTATTTTTCTTCTTTAAACCTCAGCATCTACCAGAGGAATGCAACGAATTTTCAAAATAACCTTTGTTAAGATGACTTACAAGGTATACACAAGTGTTCAAAAGAACTAAAACTCGTAAACATTCTACATCAGTCAGCTATTCCTGCAATAAAGCCGTATAACAAACCACCCCAGAGCTCAGCGACAGACATTAACGTTTCTTTCTGGCTCACACATCTGCGGGTCTGCTGGGGTCTGGCTGGACTTGGTTCCAGGTCTGCTCCAGAGGTCCCTCATCTTCTGGGACCAGTAGACTACCTGGGGTCTGTTCATCCCACAGTGATGGCAGGTGCTTAGGAGGCAATCCCCCTACCCCAACACACACACACTTCAAGCCTTTAACTTGGAAGCCATTGGCCAAATCAAGTCACGTGACCAAGATCCGTGGGGTGTGCCTGCCTACGAAGGTGGAGAGGAGGCAGTGGATTTTTTTTTTTTCATATCTTCCCCAATTTAAATCTTTTAATTTAAAAGTAAACTTTAGGCCAGGTGTGATGGCTCACGCCTGTAATCCCAGCACTTTGGGAGGCCAAGGCGGGCATATCACCTGAGGTCGGGAGTTCGAGATCAACCTGACCAACATGGAGAAACTCTGTCTCTACTAAAAATACAAAATTAGCCAGGCGTGGTGGTGGGCGCCTGTAATCCCAGCTACTCGGGAGGCTGAGACAGGAGAATTGCTTGAACCCAGGAGACGGAGGTTGCCGTGAGCCGAGATTGCGCCACTGCCCTGAGGGAGTAGGTTTTTGCCAAACTGTGAGATCTGCCGCATGGTCTATGTGTATTTAAAACAGGAATAAATGAACAGTCCTTGGGGAATTACCCTTTGATGTCAGAGGATGTTCAGACATCTGCTTTATAGAAAATGTGTATGTGCCCTAACACTTTTTTTTTTTTTTTGAGACATAGTCTGGATCTATCCCCCAGGCTGGAGTGCAATGGCGCCATCTTGGCTCACTGCAATCTCCGCCTCCCAGGTTCATGCCATTCTCCTGTCTCAGCCTCCCAAGTAGCTGGGACTACAGGCACCCACCACTACGCCTAGCTAATTTTTGTATTTTTAGTAGAGACAGGGTTTTACCATATTGGTCAGGCTGGTCTCGAACTCCTGACCTCAGGTGATCTGCCCACCTCAGCCTCCCAAAGTGCTGGGATTACAGGTATGAGCCACTGTGCCCAGCCGACTTTTTATTAGATTTCGAATCTGGTTAGCCAACAACTTACTTTTTTTTTTTTTTTTTTTTTGAGACGGAGTCTTTCTCTGTCCCCCAGGCTGGAGTGCAGTGGCGCGATCTCGGCTCACTGCAACCTCCACCTCCTGGGTTCACGCCATTCTCCTGCCTCAGCCTCCCGAGTAGCTGGGAATACAGGCGCCCGCCAACACGCCCGGCTAATTTTTTGTGTTTTTAGTAGAGATGGGGTTTCACCGTGTTAGCCAGGATGGTCTCGATCTCCTGACCTCGTGATCCGCCCGCCTCAGCCTCCCAAAGTGCTGGGATTACAGGCTTGAGCCACCGCGCCCAGCTGCCAACAACTTACTAATTAGACGTGGACTTTCATTCTTCAGAAGGAAACCGTTTGGCCGGGTGCGGGGTGTGGTGGCTCACAACTGTAATCTCAACATTTTGGGAAGCCCAGGAGATAGGACGGCTTGAGCCCAGGAGTTTGAGACCAGCCTGGGCAACATAGTGAGACCTCGTCTCTAAAAAAAATAAACAAAATTGGCTGGGCCCATGGTGGTGTAAGCCTGTAGTCCCAGCTACTTGGGAGACTGAGGCAGGAGGATTGCTTGAGGACAGGAGGTCAAAGCTGCAGTGCGCTATGATTGCACCATTGCACTCCAGCCTGGGTGACAGAGTGAGACCCATCTCGATAAAACAAAACAAACAACCCTATTCCTCTTTTTTTATCGAACATTTTCTCTCTAAAGTGTCTTAGTGCCTTTCTTCCCACCATCTAAATAATCTCTCCCTCCACAGTATGGCTGTGACCCGATCCAAAGACGCTCCTCCTTTCGGCCCCCCCATCCCCAGTGGAACCACATTCCGCAAATCCGACGTCTTCAGAGACTTCTTGCTGGCCAAGGTGATTAACGCTGAGAACGCCGCGCACAAGTCCGACAAGTTCCACACCATGGCCACCAGGACCCGCCAGGAGTATCTCAAGGACCTCGCCGAAAACTGTGTCTCCAACACCCCCATCGACTCCACCGGCAAATTCAACCTCATCTCCCTGACCTCCAAGAAGAAGGAAAAGACAAAAGCACGGGCTGGCGCTGAGCAGCACAGCGCAGGGGCCATCGCCTGGAGGGTGGCAGCCCAGGACTACGCCCAAGGGGTGGAAATCGACTGCATCTTGGGAATTTCCAATGAGTTTGTGGTGCTCCTGGACCTACGCACCAAGGAGGTAGTGTTCAACTGCTACTGCGGGGATGTCATTGGCTGGACTCCAGACTCCTCCACACTCAAAATCTTCTATGGACGAGGGGACCACATCTTCCTACAGGCGACAGAGGGTTCTGTGGAGGACATAAGGGAGATCGTGCAGAGACTGAAGGTAAGGGAGAGAGCCTGGTGATAGGGTGGCGATTTGTATGGTTTCGGCCTCAGGAACCACTGAAATACTTCCCTAGCCCAGTCAGTTAGGCTAAGACACGCACTGGCCCGGAGAGAATCACAGTTGTCACTGACAAACTAGACATCTTGGGGGTTCTGCAGCTAGGTTCTTCCTCTGGAAGGTTTGTGCCAGAGATCTAAGGATCTTCATGCTATTACCTTGGAAAGACAAGAGATACTTATTAACCTTGGACATTGATAGAAAGTATAAGTTTAAGCTTAAGGAAAAATGTAGGCCAGACGCCATGGCTCATGCCTGTAATCTCAGCACTTTAGGAGGCTGAGGTGGTGGATCGCTTGAGCCCAGGAATTCCCAGACCAACCTGGGTAACCATAGTGAGACTCTGTCTGCAAAAAAAAACAAGAAAATTAGCGAAGCATGGTTGTGCATGCCTGTGGTCCCAGCTACTCGGGAGGCTGAGGTGGGAGGATTGTTTGAGCCCAAGAGGTTGAGGCCACAGTGAGCTGAGGTCACGCCACTGCACTTCAGCCTGGGCAACAGTATGAGACCCTGTCTCAAAAAAAAAAAAAAAGTATAAGAGTACTTTCTAAAATAATTAAAATAGAATGAAAAATGTCCAAACCATTAAAGGATAGGGCAGAGGTGAGAGGAGGAAAAAATACAAGAAAGCACAAAGGAACATAAAATTATATGGCAGGAATGAGTTCCATGTTAGTAATCACAGTAAATGTGAAGTTTTAATTTGCCGTATTAAAAGACAAAGACTCAAAGTCTAGTTAGAAATCTTCCCCTAAACTCCTTGTGGACAAACCAAGAGTGGCAGATTGGTGACAGCTTAGCTGCTGTCTGCCTGAAGCATTGTGCTGAGAAGTACTCAGGCCCAATCTAAGCTCCAGAAGAAAGAACACTGTGGTCAGTGATTTGCCTCTGCAGTAGGTTTGGCAGAACGGCGTGCCATGTGTGCTAAATAGAGATAGCATATAATACGGCAGTTCAGAGCACAAGATCTAGTCAGAAGGCCTGGCTTCAAGTCCCAGCACTGCCACTTACTAGCTGCATGACCTCGAGCCAAGTTATTTAGCTTCTTTGTGATTCAGTTTCTTCATCTGAAAAGCAGGAACAAGAGGCCGGGCGCGGTGGCTCACGCTTGTAATCCCAGCACTTTGGGAGGCCGAGGCGGGCGGATCACGAGGTCAGGAGATCGAGACCACGGTGAAACCCCGTCTCTACTAAAAATACAAAAAAATTAGCCGGGCGTGGTGGTGGGTGCCTGTAGTCCCAGCTACTCAGACAGGCTGAGGCAGGAGAATTGCTTGAACCCGGGAGGCGGAGCTTGCAGTGAGCCGAGATTGCGCCACTGCACTCCAGCCTGGGCCACAGAGCGAGACTCTGTCTCAAAAAAAAAAAAAAAAGAAAAGAAAAGCAGGAACAAGAATCATTCTGCATTGCTGGGTGCAGTGGCTCATGCCTATAATCCCAACGCTTTGGGAGGCCGAGGAGAAAGGATTGCTTGAGCCCAGGAGTTTGAGACCAGCCTGGGCAATATAGTGAGATGCTGTTTCTAAAAAAAAACCAAAAAACAAATTAGCCGAGGCGGGTGGATCACGAGGTCAGGAGATCAAGACCATCCTGACTAATACGGTGAAACCCTGTCTCTACTAAAAATACAAAAAAATTAGCCGGGCGTGGTGGTGTGCCTGTAGTCCCAGCTATTCAGGAGGCTGAGGTAGGAGAATGGTGTGAACCTGGAAGGCAGAGCTTGCAGTGAGCTGAGATCATGCCACTGCGCTCCAGCCTGGGTGACAGTGCTAGACTCTGTCTCAAAAAATAAAAATAAAAAATAGGCTGGGCACGGTGGCTCACGCCTGTAATCCCAGCACTTTGGGAGGCCGAGGTGGGCGGATCACAAGGTCAGGAGATTGAGACCATCCTGGCTAACACAGTGAAACCCCGTCTCTACTAAAAATACAAAAATTAGCCAGGCATGGTAGCGGGTGCCTGTAATCCCAGTTACTCGGGAGGCTGAGGCAGGAGAATGGCATGAACCTGGGAGGCGGAGTGCAGTGAGCCGACACCGTGCCATTGCACTCCAGCCTGGGCGACAGAGCGAGACTCCGTCTCAAAATAAATAAATAAACAAATAAATAAATAAATAAAATAAATTAGCTGGGCATGGTGGTGCACACTTGTGGCCTCAACTATTCAGGAGGCTGAGTGGGATGATCACTTGAGCCCAGGAGTTTGAGGCTGCAGTGAGCTGTGATCGTGCCACTGCACTCCAACCTCGGCAACAGAGAGAGACCCAGACTCAAAAAAAAAATGAAAAAGTGGCCAGGCGCGGTGGCTCACACCTGTAATCCCAGCACTTGGGGAGGCCGAGGTGGATGGATTATTTCAGGTGAGGGGTTCAAGACCAGCCTGGCCAACATGATAAAACCCCATCTCTACTAAAAATACAAAAATTAGCCAGGCGTGGTGGCACACACCTGTAATCCCAGCTACTCGGGAGGCCGAGGGAAAAGAATTGCTTGAACCCGAGAGGCAGAGGTTGCAGTGAGCTGAGAGTGAGCCACTGCACTCCAACCTGGGTGACACAGCAAAACTCTGTCTCAAAAAAAACAAACAAAAGCAAACTCCTGTGTTCCTCCCCACCCCTCTCAGAGGTTTCCTGACTTCGTAAAGTAGAAGTCGTCTACTCAAATAAGGTTTTAGGGAAAAAAAGGTCGACTCCATCCCTCCATTTGCAGATGTCAGAGCCTTGGCAGCAGCCTGGGCTCCACTCTCTCTCATGCCCACATTCGTCAGCTCCACTTCCGTAGGCAGACGCCAGCCACCTCTCCCACAGCCCTCACCCTGGCGCGAGCCACCCTGGTCTCTCCTGGACACTTTTGGTGGTGTTCTTTCTGGTCCTTCTTGCCCCTGCCCTTGCTCCTCTGTGGCCTGTTCTCGATGTGGTAGTGAGAGCAATCACATCACCTCTCTGCTTAAACCCTCAGGTCACTCTAGGTTAAAGCCTCAGTCCTTACGGAAGCCCATGAGGCCGGGTGTGACCTGGCTCCCTGTTGACTTCTCTGACCTCATGTCACTGTTGCCCTCTCTGCCCCAGCCATGCAGACCTCTGGGGTTTCATGCGCATGCTAGGGCGGCGTCCAGCCTCAAGGCCTTTGTACCGCCTGTGCCTCTCGCTGGAACACTTCTCTGATCACCACATGGCTCGCTGCCTTTCCTCCTACAGGCCTTTGGTCATGTGTCGCCTTGTCAGTGAGGCCTCGTTATCTAAGATTGCACACCCCCTCCCCTGGCTTGGAGCACATTCCCCCGCTTTGCCTGCTTAACCACCGTCTGCCATGCACTGTGTGTTATCTGTTCACTGCCGTGTCCTCAGCACCTGGGCCAGCATCTGGTGCACAGTAGCCGCTGAGTGAGCAGGAACCGAGTGCGGGCATGAATGCATCGTACGCTATAGTGGCTGCAATAGCGAGCATCGAATGGTCGCCAGCTCTGCGTCAGACCCTGCTCAGCACCTTGGGTGGTTTTGCATCTCTTGCTCACAAAAGCCTGATGAGGTCCTCACTTCACAGATGAGGAAACTGAGGCCCAGAGATACCTTGACTTGCCCAGAGCCCAAAGAGCCTGGGTTTTGGGGTTTTTTGTTTTGTTTTGTTTTTTGAGATGGAGTCTTGCTCTGTCCCCAGGCTGGAGTGCAGCAGAGCGATCTTGGCTCACTGCAACCTCCACCTCCCAGGTTCAAGCATTTCTCCTGTCTCAGCCCCCCAAGTAGCTGAGACTACAGGCGCCCGCCACCATGCCCAGCTAATTTTTGCATTTTTAATAGAGATAGGGTTTTGCCATGTTGGCCATGCTGGTCTCGAACTCCTGGCCTCAAGTGATCCACCCTCCCTGGCCTCCCAAAGTGCTAGGATTACAGGCCTGAGCCACCATGCCCAGCCAAGCCTGGGTTCTTAAACGCTAGGCTACTCCACCTCCCCTAATCTTGACAGCAGCTCACGTTTCTTGAGCAGGGACCATGCCAGGCACCGTGCCAGGTGACATGTTTTACCCACATCCTCACTGTGCCACTCTGTCCCACACCCACCCCCATGCCTACGGTTGGCGGAGTCCTTTTAGAGCACATTTCCACAGCCATACCCCCACCCCCACCCGCAGTCTCAATGCCCCAGAGCCTGCTGGGGAACCAGTGGGCCAGGGAATGATGACATAAGCCATCTCCCATGGAGGGGCAGGCCCGTTTTGAATGACTCATGACAGTGAGTCTCTCTCTTTGTGAAGCACCCACAGGGTACAGATTCCACACTCTCCCTGCAGGCTGACTCAACTGCCCCAGACATCTTGAACTAACGGTATCCCATCACTGGTTAATTGAATGAGTGTTATTATGCGCCTGGCCTTGGGCTGGCCAGTGCTGGGACATAGTGATGACCATAACAGACCCAGGCCTACTTTCATGGGGCTCCTCTCTGGGACAGATATTAAACACGCAATTCGGCCGAGCGCGGTGGCGCACACCTGTAATCCCAGCACTTTGGAAGGCCGAGGCGGTTGGATCACGAGGTCAAGAGATCGAGACCATCCTGGCCAACATGGTGAAACCCCATCTCTACTAAAAATACGAAAAAATTAGCCAGGTGTGGTGGCGGGCGCCTGTAGTCCCAGCTACTCAGGAGGCTGAGGCAGGAGAATGGCGTGAACCCAGGAGGCAGAGGTTGCAGTGAGCCGAGATTGCGCCACTGCACTCCAGCACTCCAGCCTGGCGACAGAGTGAGACTCCCGTCTCAAAAAAAAAAAAAAAAAAAAAACCACGCAATTCAAGTGCCAAGAGCTTAAAAGGGGGGTGTGAGGATGCCAGGAGAACCTATCAGACGGTGCTAAATCAGACAAGGAGAAGGTCTCAAATCCACAGGTTGGATACAGTCCCAGATGTATTTAGTTAGTTAACAAAGTTTAACATTTAGAGCAAGCTTGTCCAACCTGCAGCCCAAGATGGCTTTGAATGGCACCCAACACAGATTCATAAAGTTTCTGAAAACATTAGGAGTTTTTTTGTGATTTTTTTTAAAGCTTATCAGCTATCATTAGTGTTAGTGTATTTCATGTGAGGCCCAAGACAATTCTTTTTTTTTTTCTTTAAGACAGAGTCTCGCTCTGTTGCCTGGGCTGGAGTGCCGTGGTGCAATCTCAGCTCACTGCAACCTCTGCCTCCCCGGTTCAAGCGATTCTCCTGCCTCAGCCTCCCAAGAAGCTGGGATTACAGATGTGCACCACCAGGCCCAGCTAATTTTGTATTTTTTTAGTAGAGGTGGGGTTTCACCATGTTGCCCAGGCTGGTCTTGAACTCCTGACCTCAGGTGATCTGCCCACCTCAGCCTCCCAGAGTGCTGGAATTGCAGGCATGAGCCACTGTGCCCAGCCCAATTTTACTTTTTAATTATAGAAAATTGCAAGCATACACTAAAGCAAAGGGAATCATATAAGAACCCCAGTCTTGGCCGGCTGCAGTGGCTCACACCTGTAATCCCAGCACTTTGGGAGGCCAAGGCAGTTGGATCACCAGAGGTCAGGAGTTCGAGACCAGCCTGACCAACATGGAGAAACCCCGTCTCTACTAAAAATACAAAATTTGCTGGGTGTGGTGGCATATGCCTGTAATCCCAGCTCCTCAGGAGGCTGAGGCAGGAGAATTGCTTGAACCCAGGAAGCGGAGGTTGCAGTAAGCCAAGATTGTGCCATCGCACTCCAGCCTGGGCAACAAGAGTGAAACTCTGTCTCAAAAAAAAAAAAAAAAGAGAGAACCCAGTCTTCATTACCATCTCCAACAGTTACTGACCCATGGCTGATCTTGTTTCTTTCTTCCCTCCCTCTCTTTCCCAATTATTTTGAAGCAAATCCTAGACATCCTATCATTTCATCCATAAACTTTTCAATATTTATTTCTAAAAGATACAACTCTTAAAACATAACATAGCCATCATACATAAAATAAAAAATTAACGATAATTCCTTATTGTCAAATAAACACATTGTCACCCATGAATGGGCTATAAAATCAATCACAGAGATGTAATTTTTTTTATTTTTAATTTTAACTTTAATTTTTAAAGACAAGGTCTTGGTGTCACCCCGGCTGGAGTGCAGTGGCACAATCATCACTCACTACAGTGTCACTCTCCTGGGCTCAAGCCTGCCTCCAACCTCAGCCTCCCGAGTAGCTGGGACTGCAAGCCTATGCCACCATGCTCAGCTAATTTTTTTTATTTAATTTTTAGTAGAGATGAAGTCTTGCTATATTGCCGAGACTCATCTTGAACTCCTGGGCTCAAGCAGTCCTCCTGCCTTGGCCTCCGAAAAGTGCTGAGATTACAGGCGTGAGGCACTGCACTCAGCCTGAGTTGCAACAATGTTAAAGGTTAGATGTCTTAGTCCACTTAGCCTGAATATAACAACATAGCTTAGATGGAGTAGCTTATAAGCAAGAGCAATTTATTTCTTTGCAGTTCCGGAGGCCAGGAAGTCCAAGATAAAGGCACCTGCAGGTTCTGTATCTGGTGAGGGCCCCTTTCAACTTCACGAATGGCACCTTGCTGTCATGGTGGAAGAGGTGAACAAGTTCCTTGGGCCTCTTTTTTTTTTGAGACAGTCTCGCTCTGTCGCCCAGGCTGGAGTGCAGTAGCATGATCTCGGCTCACTGCAACCTCTGCCTCCTGAGTTCAAGCGATTCTCCTGTGTCAGCCCCCCAAGTAGCTGGGATTACAGGCGTACACCACCACGTCAGGCCTCTTTTATATGGGCACTGATCTCCTTCGTGAGGGTTCTGCCATAGTAATAGGATGGGAAAGAATAAAAAGTGTCACAGTGCACCTCAGTGAGTAAAGATAAGACTATTTTATGAAGCATTGTTTTGGTCATACATGTTTCCCCCACTTTCCAAATTCTCGCCGTCCAAATCAGGAACCAGACAGATTCAGTGACATTTTCAGGTAAGTACTTTACCATCCAAACGCTTACTTCTTGCTATCCATACTCAAGAATCTGACGGATTTGAATTGCAAGGAATATTTGTGTCTGTGGGCGTCGTGTGTAAAACACGAATGTGTAGAGTAGTTTGTGACATAAAATTATTCCTTTTCTTGGCTGGGCGCAGTGGCTCACGCCTGTAATCCCAGCACTTTGGGAGGCCGAGACGGGTGGATCACTTGAGGTCAGGAGTTCAAGACCAGCCTGGCCAACACAGTAAAACCCCGTCTCTACTAAAAATACCAAAATTAGCTGGGTGTGGTGGCAAATGCCCATAATCCCACCTACTTGGGAGGCTGAGACAGGAGAATTGCTTGAACCTGGGAGGCGGAGGTGGCAGTGAGCTGAGATCGGGCCACTGCACTCCAGCCTGGGTGACAGCGAGACTCCGTCTCAAAAAAAAAAAAAAAATTATTCCTTTCTTCAAGTGGTGGTGAGAAAAGTATGAAAGCCGGCATTCTGATAGGTACGTTACATAGCACCATTTCTAGCCAGGGGATGACTTCTCACAGGAAATGTAAGCCATTCCCTGTTATCTTTCCATAACGCAGTTTTAGGAAAGGGCAGGCATTCTTGACAACTTGCTTAATAGCCACAGCTGGTTACGTTCATCTTGTTTTTATCCCAAGAAGAGGAGGGGATCACCTAATAGCATGCTGGGGGGAGGGGGCAGGGTTCTATTCAGTGGGTCCTCGGATCTTATGGTAACACATTATCCAGGGGAATATCTCACCCAGTGAAGCAGGGAGTCCTGGAGGCCAGGCCCTGCATGGTATGGTCAGCTCCATGTTGGGGGAAGGTCTGAGGAGGAGATGGGGAAAGGGTTTCTTCCTCCAAGAATGGTGTCATGAGGCCGGGTGTGGTGGCTCATGCCTGTAATCCCAGCACTTTGGGAGGCCGAGGTGGGCAGATCACGAGGTCAGGAGTTCGAGACCAGCCTGACCAATATGGTGAAACCCCATCTCTACTAAAAATACAAAAAACTAGCCGGGCATGGTGACGCATGCCTGTAATCCCTGATAGTCGGGAGGCTAAGGCAAGATGCTCTCTTGAACCCGGGAGGCGGAGGTTGCAGTGAGCCGAGATCACGCCACTGCACTCCAGCCTGGGCGACAGAACGAGACTCTGTCTCAAAGAAATAAAAGAATGGTGTCATGAAGTAAAAGAATATAGTGTGAGTTCCCAACCTAGAAAAGGTCCCAGTACTTCTGGTCTGCTGCTTCCTTGCGTATTTTGGTTAGAGTCATTGTGTCAGTCAGGATACAGTATTAGTGGCTTAAAGCAGGTTTGGCCGGGTGTGGTGGCTCTCGCCTGTAATTCCAGCACTTTGGGAGGCCGAGGCAGGTGGATCACCTGAGGTCAGGAGTTCGAGACCAGCCTGGCCAATATGGCAAAACCCCGTCTCTACTAAAATACAAAAATTAGCCAGGCGTGGTAGCACACGCTTGTAATCCCCAGCTACTCGGGAGGCTGAGGCAGGAGAATCGCTTGAACCCAGGAGGCAGACATTGCTGTGAGCTGAGATCACGCCGCTGCGCTTCAGCCTGGGCGACAGAGCAAGTCTCCGTCTCAAAAATAAATAAATAATAAAATGATAAAATAAATACCACAGCCCAGAGGACATGCCAGGGCCACTCGAAACTCATTGGCCAAAACAAGTTCCAGGGCCCCACCCAACCACAAGGGAGCCAAGAAGTGCAATCCCACTGACCCCAGGAAGGAGGGAGGTCGGGGCCTTTGGAGCCATAGCTCATGACTGCCATGGTCTCTGCAAGATTGGAAGCCACAGGGTCGCATATCCACATTTCTCCTCCAGAAATCAGGAAGCCAGGCTGGGACCGGGTGCGTGTTCCCCCTGCGGGTCCCCTGCCATCGCCCGGGAAGGTATTAATAGATGGGAATAGGCAGGTTTTTGGCTTCAAAGCGGGGAACGTGACCAGGGGTCTTCCAGAGGAGCTGACCCAAGCAGCTTCTGAGGCTCGATCCTGCCTGTGGCCTGCAGGTGATGACCAATGGCTGGGAGACGGTGGACATGACTCTGCGGCGGAACGGGCTCGGGCAGCTGGGCTTCCATGTGAAGTACGACGGCACGGTGGCCGAGGTCGAAGACTACGGATTCGCCTGGCAGGCCGGCCTCCGGCAGGGCAGCCGACTGGTGGAGATCTGCAAGGTGGCCGTGGTCACACTGACCCACGACCAGATGATCGACCTGCTGCGCACCTCTGTCACTGTGAAGGTGGTCATCATCCCGCCTTTCGAGGACGGCACGCCCCGGAGGTAAGGGCCTCCGCCTTTCAGCCTGGTGGTGGGTGGCAGCTCCCAGATCGCTGGTATGAGACCTCCCTGGCACTGTCACTTGAGGTCCCAATAGAGGGGGGATAGGCAGGCTCTTCTAGGCAGGAATAGTGGCAACGGTGACAGGAGGGGGAGGGCACATCTACGGAGCGCGGAGCGCTTACTGTATGTCAGTTACTGGTTTAGCCCTTCATATATGCATGATCGCATTTAATCTCCACGGTTGCCCTGTGAGGGGAGAGGCTCATTTTTCCCGTTTTCTACATGAAGCATACGATGTTAACAGTCGCTTGCCTGTGGGCCCCCCGCACTTCATTCATTTGTTCAGAATGTGTTTATTGAGCCCCTACTGTGTGCAAGCTCTGTTCAAAGTGACGACAACAAACTGCCTGCTCCCTTGCGGTTTGTGTTCCACAGGGAAAGACAGGCCGTGAAGAAATAGGTGTGTCATGCAGGATCAGGTAGTGCTAAGTCTCAAGGAAATTAAAGCAGAGTAACGAAGGGGCTGCAGCACGGTGGGAGAGCTGCTTACAAGGCAGGCAAAGACGACTCCGGGAGGCTCCACAGGGAGGCAGCCATGTGGTTTTCTGGCCAGCGGGCTCCAGACAGGAGCTGGCCAGGGCACAGCCTCCCCAGTGTACATGGGTGGTGCGTTCCTGGAGTATGCGGAGGCCCGTGTGGCTGCAGCAGAGCGAGCAGGAGTGAGAGCTGAGAGCAAAGGACGGAGAGGTGACCAGGCAGGCGGTGTGGGCTTCATGGGCCATGAGAGAAGCTTGGGTTTTATTCCACGCTCAGTGGGAAGCTGGTAGGTGACTTATTTATTTTGTTTTTTTTCTTTTGTTGTTTTTGTTTTTTTGGTTTTTTAGATGGAGTCTCGCTCTGTCGCCCAGGCTGAAGTGCAGTGGCGTGATCTCAACTCACTGCAACCTCCATCTCCCGGGTTCAAGCGATTCTCCTACCTCAGCCTCCTGAGTAGCTGGGACTATAGGCGCGTGCCAGCACGCCCAGCTAATTTTTGTATTTTTAGTAGAGACGGGGTTTCACTATGTGGCCCAGACTGGTCTTGAATTCCTGACCTCAGGTGATCTACCCGCCTCAGCCTCCCAAAGGGCTGAGCCTCCCTAGGCTGTTTGTTTCATTTTTTAATGGAACATCTCAAACATAAAGTGTATTACAAGTATGAAACATATCATATACCCCATAAATATATACGCCTACTATGTACCCACCAAAGTTAAAAAGAAATAAAAGGAAATATCCGACTAGGGGGAGCAAAAGTATACTGAGCCCTCTGGGCACTTACCAACATGCGACCAGCTTTTTGTTTTTTGTTTCATTATCTCGATATCCTCTTCCTGCTCCGCCTGTCACCTTAGATTATCTAAAACAATTCCAGATCCTGGAATGTGCCTCTATACAATAAAGACCTTTTTAAAAAATTACACCTAACAAATTTAGCAGTAATTTCATGTATTTCTTGTTTTTGTTTGTTTGTTTTTTATTTTTTATTTTTTTTTGAGATGGAATCTCACTCTGTTGCCCAGGCTGGAGTGCAGTGGCACCATCTCGGCTCAGTGCAACCTCCACCTCCCAGTTCAAGCGATTCTCCTGCCTTAGCCTCAGCCTCCTGAGTAGCTGGAACTACAGACATGTGCCACCATGCCCAGTTAATTTTTGTATTTTTTGGTAGAAGACAGTTTCCCCATGTTGGCCAGGCTGGTCTCAAACTCCTGACCTCAAGTGATCCACCTGCCTTGGCCTCCCAAAGTGACAGGATTACAGGCTTGTGCCACCACACCTGGCCTTAACAGTATTTCTTTTTCTTTCCTTTTTTTTTTTTTTTTTTTTTTTGAGATAGAGTCTCGCTCTATTGCCAGGCTGGAGTGCATTGGCGCGATCTCGGCTCACTGCAACCTCTGCCTCCCGGGTTCAAGCGATTCTCCTGCCTCAGCCTCCCAAGTAGCTTGGACTACAGGCACGTGCCACCACGCCCAGCTAATTTTTGTATTTTAGTAGACACAGGGTTTCACCATGTTGTCCAGGATGGTCTCAATCTCGTGATCCACGCACCTCGGCCTCCCAAAGTGCTGGAGTTAACAGGCGTGAGCCACTGTGCCCAGCCAACAGCAATTTCTTAGTGTCAACTATCTAGACTGGGTTCACACCTATAATCGTAACACTTTGGGAGGCTGAGGTGGGAAGATCACTTGAGGCCAGGAGTTCAAGACCAGCCTGGCCAACACAGTGAGACCCCCATCTCTGCATCTCTGCATCTCTGCCTAAAGGAGAAAAAAAATATAATGCAGTTGTAGCCCCAGCTATTTTCAGGCTGAGATGGGAAGATCACTTGAGCCCAGGAAGTTGAGGCTGCAGGGAGCCATGATTGTGCCACTGCACTCCAGACTGGGCAACAGAGGGAGACCTCATCTCTTTGTTTTTTTAAACAGTTGTTCATCAGAATTCTCCTATTGGCCGGGTGCGGTGGCTCACGCCTTTAACCTCAGCACTTTGGGAGGCCGAGGTGGGCGGATCACCAGGCAGGAGTTCAAGACCAGCCTGACCAATATGGAGAAACACTGTCTGTACTAAAAATACAAAATTAGCCGGGCGTGGTGGCGCATGCCTGTAATCCCAGCTACTCGAGAGGCTGAGGCAGGAGAATTGCTTGAACCCGGGAGGCAGAGGTTGCGGTGAGCCGAGATCGTGCCATTGCACTCCAGTCTGGGCAACAAGAATGAAGCTACATCTCAAAAAAAAAAAAAAAAAATTCTCCTATTGCATTTGATTGATGTATCTCTTGAGGCCCTTTTTTTTTTTGCTTTGAGACAGAGTCTCGCTCTGTCACCCAGGCTGGAGTGCAGTGGCTCACTGCAACCTCCGCCTCCTGGGTTCCAGCGATTCTCCTGTGTCAGCCTCCTGAGTAGCTGGGATTACAGGCGTGTAGCACCACACCTGGCTAAATTTCGTATTTTTAGTAGAGATGGGGTTTCACCATGTTGGCCAGGCTGGTCTTGAACTCCTGACCTCAGGTGATCCACCCACCTCAGCCACCCAAAGTGCTGGGATTACAGACGTGAGCCACTGCGCCTGGCCTTTTCCTTGCAGTTTATTTTGGAAAGAAAACAGGTCACCTGTCCTTAGAGCTTCCCCCTGCCTGGCTTTAGCTGGCAGCCTCCCCATGGTGTCCTTTAGCCTATTGCTCCACCACTGGTATTTTCTATAAACTAGAGTCAAAGATGGAAGCTTGCTCCGGCCCCAGTGGGATGTGTTTCGGCCGCAGCACTCCTAGGTATGCATCTGTGAAAAGGCACTGCGTGCCTGATGTCCCCCTGCAAGTGACACTAAGGGCAAGCAGAGGCTTCAGACAGCGGCACCTGGCCATCACTACACGTCCCCATCAGTCCTGTTTCACAGCCCAGCAGCCACTGCTAGGCGCTGCCTAGATCCATCATTTCATGACGGTTTGCAGACGAGTGCCATCTTCATTCTGTCGTTCCTTCTTCATATATTGGCTGGAATGCTTCTAAAAAGAGCTTTCTTTCAGTAACCGTTTAGTTACCCTGAGGTATAATTTGTACAGAGAAGACAAGATAAATACAGTTTTCAGAATAATGAGTTGGTCCCTAGCAACCTCCAGAAGTGACCAATGAGAGAGACGCACCATGTTCTTAGCTCTGGAAACAGTGCACAGAGGACAGCCGAGGCCTTGGCCTCATGGAGTGAGGCCCCAGTGGGTCAGGGGAGACAAACAGTAAAGAAGTAAATGAATGAGGTGATTTCAGATCACAGAGTGGGGAGGCAGGAGAGCATAGCAGGAGAGGCAGGCTGTCTAGGTTTGAATCCCAGCTCTTCCACTTGTTACCTTTGACCCTAGGGAAGTGGCCTCACCACCCTGTGCCCGGTTTCCTCATTTGTAAAACAAGGACAATAACGTCCTTTCCACAAGAGCGTTTGTGAAGTTGAAGGAGATCCAACTTGTAAAGCACGTAGGACAGGCCAGACCCAGTGAATGGCTTGTGACTGTGCTGGTGGCTCTCAGCACTTTTGGAGGCCGAGGCCAGAGGATCACCTGAGCCTAGCAGTTCAAGACCAGCCTAGCCAACATAGCAAGACCTCGCCACTACAACAAAAATTTTTTTTTTTGAGACTGAGTTTCACTCTTGTTGCCCAGACTGCAGTGCAGTGGCATGATCTTAGCTCACTGCAAGCTCCGCCTCCTGTGTTCAAGCGATTCTTCTGCCTCATCCTCCCGAGTAGCTGGGACTACAGGCATGCACCACCACACCCAGCTAATTTTTGTATTTTTAGCAGAGACGGGGTTTCACCGTGTTGGCCAGGCTGGTCTCAAACTCCTGACCTCATGTGATCCACCCGCCTCGACTTCCCAAAGTGCTGGGATTACAGGCATGAGCCACTGCACCCAGCCCAAATTTTTAAAAATCAGCTAGGTGTGATGGCACATGCATGTAGTCTCAGCTACTCAGGGTGAGATAGGAGGTTGAGACTAAAGTGAGCTGTGATCACACCACTGCACTCAAGCTTTCTCAAAAAAAAAAAAAAAAAAGCCAGGCTCGGTGGCTCACGCCTGTAATCCCAGTACTTTGGGAGGCCAAGGCGGGTGGATCATGAGGTCAGGAGTTTGAGACCAGCCTGGCCAATATGGTGAAACCCCGTCTCTACTAAAAATACAAAAATTAGCCGGGCGTGGTAGCGTGCACCTATAGTTCCAGCTACTCAGAAGGCTGAGGCAGAAGAATCCCTTGAACCCAGGAGGCAGAGGTTGCAGTGAGCCGATCGCACCACTGCACACCAGCCTGGATGACAGAGCGAGACTCCGGTTCAGGAAAAAAAAAAAACACGTAGGACAGTACTTGGCCTATAGGGGGCGCTCGAGAGACACTGGCGCAAAGATACTGGATGTGAGGACTGTAAAGGGCGCATAACCCACATTGGACAGGGTGGTCCGGGAAGGCCCGAAGGTGAGGGCAAAGGCCCTCGGCTTGGACACAGACCAGAAAGAGGACCTGCGTGGCTGCAGCAGATTCATCCAAGAGGAGGGCACAAGATGGGGTGACGATGAGTGTCACATTCACATATGACCTTGCTGGGCTCACACCAGGGCTGGTGTGATCTCTGCTTTATAGACGAGAAAACTGAGGCCCAGGACAAACAAGTCACTTTGCAGAGTTGCACAGCTGGTAAGCAGCAAAGCAAAATTCAAATCCAGGTCGGCCTGTCTCCATTATACTCTACAGCCTCTGAAAGCCATCACAAGCTATTAATACACAGGCATGCGAGTGATGTCCCCACCCTCACCTTCCTGAGTCGTGCTTGCTCTCTCTCCACTTGGTAGGGGACAGTTCTGGGCAGGCCTAAACCCTGAACCTGAGGGTGTGGCCACCCCTACCCACATCCCGGATGGCTCAGCCTCAGGACTCCAGTCATGCCCTGGGTGTCTCCCGTTCCCAGCCCTCTTCTCCTGCCGCCTTCCTACTCTGCCCAGAGCCACAGCCCAGCCACACCTGCTTAGATCTCTGCAGGGGCAAGTCAAGGCCAGATAACCCCACAGGCAAGTGCCCTGGTGGCTATGCTCCTCGGGGAAGGACATGAACCCTTCTCCACACACTCCCATGGGTGCACACGATAAGCCAGCCTGCCCGTCGCATGACTCTCACCCCAAACATGCAGGTAGGGACAAACTGAAAGGCAAAGAAAAGTCTGCAGTTCTCTAGCTTTGGGGAGACAGGGCCAGGGAGAGTGCAACCAGACAGACGTTCTTCTCCCTGCCCTTTTCAGGAGGAAGACATTCCCTCTTGCTCCCTTTATAAGGCAGCTGCTGGAAACAGGACCTCCCGTTTGCAGGGGTGGGCGTGGGTCAGGACTTGGGTGGTTTTTGTTGTTCTTCAAATGCAGAGGTGTGTAGCTGACCTCATTTGCAGAGCTGATGACCCCGGCTCTGGGCTTTCCCCAGCCTGTTGATGCAACCCTGGCTCAAATTTCTGTTGTAGTGAGCTCTGAGGGGAGCAGTGAGGATGGGACAGAAGTGCCCTGGCTGCCACTGCCAGGCTGCATGGCTTGCACACCGACCCCATGCTCTCAGACACCGAGGAGAATGCACGGCGTCTTCCTCCTACTCCCAGGCCACAAGGCTGGAGTTTTGTTTGGGTTTTTTTGTTTGTTTTTGCTTTGTTTTGTTTTTCTTCTTTTTTCAGGCGAAGTTTCACTCTCCTTGCCCAGGCTAGAGTGCAGTGGTGTGAGATCGCACCACTGCATTCCAGCCTGGGCGACAGAGCGAGATTCTATCTCAAAAAAAAAAAAAAAAAAAAAAAAATGCATAAGAAAGTGGGAGCAGTGGTTGCTTCTGGTAGTTGAAACTGGAGGATGGGATTGGGAGACAGGGATGCATGTTATGTCTTTTTAATCCTTAAAAACAATTCAAGGGCCAGACGCAGTGGCTCACACCTGTAATCCCAGCACTTTGGGAGGCCGAGGCAGGCAGATTACCTGAGGTCAGGAGTTCGAGACCAGCCTAGACAACATGGTGAAACCCCATGTCTACTAAAAATACAAAATGTAGCCGGGTGTGGTGGCGGGCGCCTGTAATCCCAGCTACTCAGGAGGCTGAGGCAGGAGAATCACTTGAACCCGGGAGGTGGAGATTGCAGTGAGCCGAGACTGCGCCACTACACACCAACAAGGGTGACAGAGCAAGACTCCGTCTCAAAAAAAAAATTGTTTTTAATCAATAAATGAAGCAGGCCTTCTCAAATGTTATTGTGTATCAGCATCATCACAGGCAGCTCAGTCAAATGCAGATCCTTGGGCCCTGCCTTGGGCGATTCTGATGCGTGTAATCTGGGATGGGGCCCAGGAATCTTCATTATTTGCTGAGCTCTTGATGATCTAGATGATGATCATTTTCAGATCACTGGGGAAGGCAAGAGCCGGGAGGAGCTGGGGCAGAATCTTTTCCAGAGCCCCAAGGTGGTTTGGTTGGATTTCAGAAAGTAGAAATGAGGCTTTTGCTTCGGTTTGTGGGAAAAGCAGGTAAACTGTCCTTAGAATCACCGGAGGGGGCAACTGCATCAGCTCTGATTTGTTAAGCACTTGTCATATGCAGACTCTGCTGACCCTCAGAGAATGCTCACAGCCAGCCCCATCTTACAGATTAGGAAACTTAGGCTCTGAGAAGAGAATTCCTCACCCACACCCATGTAGGTGATAACGGGGCTAAAATCTGAATCAGCCATCTGGCCCCGCAGCCCTGGCTCTGTACCGCTCCATGCTGCATGCTGCCTTCATTTTTATTGTTGTTGTTGTTGTTTTTGAGATGGAGTCTCGCTCTGTTGCCCAGGCTGGAGTGCAGTGGCATGATCTCAGCTCACTGCAACCTCCGCTTCCCAGGTTCAAGCAATCCTCCTGCCTCAGCCCCCCTAGTAGCTGGGATTATAGGCACGTGCCACCATGCCTGGCTAATTTTTGTATTTTTAGTAGAGTTGGGGTTTCACCATGTTGGCCAGGCTGGTCTTGAACTCCTGACCTCAGGTGATCCACCCACCTTGGCCTCCCAAAGTGCTGGGATTACAGACGTGAGCCACTGCGCCCAGCCCATATTTTTTTTTTTTAAGAGATGGGATCTAGAACTCCTGGGTTCAAGTGATCCTCTCGTCTCTTCCTCCCAAAGCGCTGGGATTATGGGTGTGAGCCACTGTGCCCAGCCCATGCTGCCTTCAAAGTGATTGAATATTTTCCTCTTTATATTTTAGTTATTATTATTAATTAGTTATTATTTTTTTGGAGACAGGATCTTGCTGTGTTGTCCAGGCTGGCCTTGAACTCCTGGGATCAAGTGATCCTCCCATCTCAGACTGAGTTGTGTGAGTAGCTGGGACTGCCCAGCTGTGTTTTTCTCTTTGAGGTCGTACCCAGGGGCTCTTAGCCCAAGATGAAGCCATCAGTACCTAAGGGAAAAGGCCAGGCGCGGTGGTTCATGTCTGTAATCCCAACACTTTGGGAGGCCGAGGCAGATGCATCACTTGAGGTCAGGAGTTTGAGACCAGCCTGGCCAACGTGGTGAAACCCCATCTCTACTAAAAACACAAAAATTAGCCAGGCGTGGTGGCAGGCACCTGTAGCCTCAGCTACTCAGGAGGCTGAGGCATGAGAATTGCTTGAACCCGATAGGCGAAGGTTGCAGTGAGCCAGGATCACGCCACTGCACTCCAGCCTGGGCAACAGAGCCAGACTCCATCTCAAATAAAAAAAAAAGTAACTAAAGGAAAAGTCAAGGACATAAGAAATCTACCCACTGGCTCCCAAACCACTATACGGTGGGGCCATTGTCCGTGGTGGTTAAAGTTGTGGGCTTTGGAGTCAACGTTCTAAATATTTAAATCCAGCTTCTGCTTCTTACTGGCTGTTTGACCTTGGATGGGTTATTTAACTTCTCTGTGCCTCAGTTTACTTGTCTTTAAAAGGTGATGTACTGATCAGGACTCTGTACCAGCAACAGAACAGACTGAAACATGGCGCAGCAAAAGAGAGTCTTCACTGGCTCACATACCTGACAAGACTAGGAGATGGGACAGCATTTAGTCACGGCCATATCCAGGGACTCAGACACCCTCACCAGGAGTCTCTGTCCCTTGTTTACCTTTCCATGTTTGCTGTCATTCTCAGTCAGTCTCCTGCCTCCCCCTCCCCCAGCTCTGAACTTAGGTCCCCTCAGCCCAGCATCCCCAGTGGAAATAGATCTTTTTCCCTAATGGCTTTCAAAACAGTTCCAGAATAGGACGCAGTGCCTCATGCCTGTAATCCTAGCACTTTGGGAGGCCAAGGTGGGCGGATCACCTGAGGTCAGGAGTTCGAGACTGGCCTGGCCAATGCGATGAAACCCTATCTCTACTAAAAATACAAAAGTTAGCCAGGCATGGTGGCACATGCCTGTAATCCCAGCTACTCGGGAGGCTGAGGCAGGAGAATCGCTTGAACCTGGGAGGCAGAGGTTGCAGTGAGCCAAGATCGCACCACTGCACTCCAGCCTGGGTGACAAAGCAAGACTCTATCTCAAAAAGAAAAAAAAAAAAAAAAGAAAAAAGAACTGAGTGTGGTGGCTCACGCCTGTAATCCCAACACTTTGGGAGGCCAAGGAGGATGGATTACTTGAGGTCAGGCATTCGAGACCAGCCTGGGCAATATGGTGAAATGCCATCTCTACTAAAAATACAAAAATTAGCTGGGTGTGGTGGCGCACACCTGTAGTCCTAGCTACTCAGGAGGCTAAAGCACGAGAATCGCTGAAACCTGGGAGGTGGAAGTTGCAGTGAGCCGAGATCTTACCATTGCACTCCAGCCTGGGTGAAGAGCAAGACTCCATCTCAAAAAAAAAAACAAACAACTGATGCTCGTTATCTCTCGTTGGCCCTGCTTAGAGCACATGACAATTCTGTGCTAGTCATTGTGTCAGGGTAGGGGCTTGGAGAAAGCTTCTATTTGGTCAGGCCTGGGTCACATGCTCATATCTGGAGCCAAGAAGTGGGATCAGTCCCACCCAGAGCCCATATTAACAAAGACCTCTTATCAGGAGAGTGGGTGTGGGGAGAGACACCAGGCAGACAGGAATGGCAGGTGTGCACTGCCTGGAGACAGTGATGGTACCTGTCCCCACCTCTGCCCGGGCGTGGCATGTCTACAGGCTCTGATAGACATTAATATTGTTATTGTTCCTCACCTGGTGCCTGGTGAGACATTGGCAGCTGCCAATCCAAAGGGACAGCCAGCAGACACTGCCAAGTGTCAGTTCCAGCCATGGCGCTACCGAGGGGTGCGGTGTGTCAGGCCCTGGGTGCCAGAGCGCATCCACCTCTGTCTTAGTCTGTTTTGTGCTGCTACGACAGAATACATGAGATCGGATAACGGATAAAGAACAGAAATACATTTCTCACAGTTGTGGGAGCTGCAGGTTCAAGATCCAGGCACCGGCAGGATAGGGCCTGGTCTTTCTGCTTCCGTGATGGTGCCTTGAGTGCTGTGACCTCTGGAGGACAGGAACGCCACGTCCAAATACGGCAGAAAAGCAGAAGAGAGAGAGTCCACTCCTGCAAGCCCTTTCTATAGCGGCGTTCATCCATTCATGAGGGCTCTGCCCTAAGCTCCTCCCACTAGACCCCACCTCCCAACAGTGGCATTGGGGGTTTAGTTTCCAACACATGACTTTTGGGGGAACACATATCCAGACCACAGCAGCCTCTGAACCACCTTATCCACCAGATCTTTTGCTGGGTGGCCATGAACCGGGTGGCTCCAGGGAACTCAGAATGTTCAGCTCGATGGGGGCATGGGAGCTTCCAGGCTGAAGGCTCTTCTGAGCTCAGCTCTCAGCTGCCAGGAGGTGGATTTCATGAGCACGGCTCGGGGACCCCTCCCATGCGGTGCTGCAGTGGCAGTGGAGAATGCCAGCCCAGCCGGCGGATCTCCCCACCTCAAGCCAGGAGCACCGCGGTGCATGTGCCAGCCTGGTCTAGGGGGAGTCACAGGTCTCTCTGCATCTATTTCAAAGTTGTGGATTTCATGGCTTTTTTTTTTTTTTAACCACCCTGCAAAGTAGGTCACCTGCTCCTCTTCCAGCTGCCTTTAAGTTTCTTTGGAACAAGGCAGTTACTGTCCTTTGATTCTGAGGACATCTGCCTTTCTGGCCCTGAGTACCGCTAAGGGGGGCCAGGCAGGTCCGTCGAGGACACTGGCAGCCGTGTGGCCTGGGTCAGGTAGAAGCGAGGGGAGGGAACAGAGAATTCGAGTGGGAGGAGGGAAGAGGAGATGAGGTGGAAAGGGCCAGGCAGTCGGAGTCCCTGTGTTGGGTCCTGTGCTGGTTGAAGACTCTGTGCTGGTAAGTTTCAGGCCATTTTAAGGAGTATTCACTCAACTTTTAAAATAGGCCATCCCCAGCTGGGCGCAGTGGCTCACTCCTATAATCCCAGCATTTTGGGAGGCCGAGGCGGGTGGATCACCTGAGGTCAGGAGTTCGAGACCAGCCTGGCCAACATGGTGAAACCCTTTCTCTACTAAAAATACAAAACTTAGCTGGGCGTAGTGGCGCTTGCCTGTAGTCCCAGCTACTCAGGAGGCTGAGGCACGAGAATCACTTGAACCCAGGAGGCAGAGGTTGCAGTGAGCCAACATCATGCCACTGTACTCCAGCCTGGGCGACAGAGCAAGACTCTGTCTCAAAAAACAAAAAAAATAGGCCATCCCGGTTTATATATATATATATATATATATTTTTTGAGCTTCGTTGCAGGTGAGTGCAGTGGGCAATCTCGGTCATGCAGTGCCTCCGCTTCTTCTTCTGCTCTCCTTCTGGGATACAGGCCCGCCACCAGCCGGTAATTTTCCGTGAGTTTCGCTTCTTTCTCCTGACCTCGTAAAAAGAGTGCTGGGATTACAAGCGTGAGCCACCGCGCCCGGCCTGCCATCCCGGTTTATATTGGGCCAGGAAATCCCAGCCTAGACAGCAGGCCCATGTGTTGGTGGGCTGGGGCCTTTCTCAGTAATGCAGTTTTTCTCCCCAGGGGTTGGCCGGAGACCTATGACATGAATACCTCGGAGCCCAAGACGGAACAGGAAAGCGTCACTCCTGGGGGCCGGCCCCCCTACCGCAGCAATGCTCCCTGGCAGTGGAGCGGGCCCGCATCCCATAACTCTCTACCAGCCTCCAAGTGGGCCACTCCAACCACTCCCGGCCATGCCCAGTCCCTGAGCCGGCCCCCGAAACAGACCCCCATAGTCCCCTTCCGGGAGTCCCAGCCACTGCACAGCAAGAGGTAAGCACCTGCTGGGGGGACGAACATTTCCCAACCCCCACCAGCCCACACCCATCCTCCGCCCCTCCCTCTCTGCACTATTTCCTCCATCCTCTTCCTCGCCTCAGGCTTTTGACCTTCCTTCTTATCCTTATGTCTCCCTTGTTCCTCCCTCCCTCCTTCCCTTCAGCTTTCACCGTGGGTCTCTTGTTTGGGGACCCAGTACTGGGGAGCTCTGGGTTAGAAATCCACTATACTAAGTAAACGATTAAAGCTCTGCTTTTTTGGCTGGGCACGGTGGCTCACGCCTGTAATCTTAACATTTTGGGAGGTCAAGGCAGGAGCATTGCTTGAGGCCAGGAGTTAGAGAGCTTGGGCAACATAGCAGAACCCTGGCTCTATAAAAAACATTTATTAAAAATTAGCCAGGCGTGATGCACACCTGTGGTCCCAGCTGCCCAAGAGGCTGAGGTGGGAGGATGGCTTGAGCCCGGGAGTTGGAGGCTGTGATTGCACCACCGCACTCCAGACTGAGCAATACCTCATTTCTGAAAATAAAATAAAATAAAATTCTGTTATTTTTAAGGTGAAGGGACTGATAAGCACAAAATTTAGGACAGTGATTTCTTCCTGGAGGAGGCAGGGAAATGGGAAGTGGGGAAGCCCACGGGTAGATGTTAGCACCACTGTTCTAGTCCTGGGGTTGGGTGGTAGCTTCAGGGAGTTCGTTTTATGATGATGACAAATATAACTTACAGATACTCTTTTGAAGATACTATATGTTAAAAGATAAAAAGAAAATTTTCCAAAAATTGAAGGAATCCAACTTGCAGAGAGACCTCTCGTCCCTGGGGGGCAGAGGCGAGAACAGTCTTGAGCAGCCTGCAGAAGCTGTGGGTTGGGGGCAGCTGTAGTGGATCCGGGAAGAGGAGGCCCAGGGGCATCCCAGCTTCTCTCACCCTGTGCTCAGCATCCTCCCCTTCATCCTGAGCAGTGAACAGCAGAAGGGATGTGGCTGGGCCGGGGAAAGGTTGGTTGGTCGGTCGGTCTGTCCGTCCGTCCATCCGTCTGTCCGTCCATCCTCCCAGGGCAGAGGTACCCTCCCACTCACCCTCTGCCTCCTTCCTCCCCTTTCTCCTTCCAGGCCTGTCAGCTTCCCAGAAACCCCTTACACAGTATCACCAGCAGGGGCCGACAGAGTCCCTCCCTACCGACAGCCTTCTGGGAGCTTCTCCACCCCCGGCTCGGCCACCTACGTGAGATACAAGCCATCCCCAGAAAGGTCAGCCTCTCTCCATTCTTTTCATGTTAAGGGATCTGATGAAAGCTGTGGCTCCTTCTTCCCTAGCAAATGTACACCCCCACAATTCTATTTGCCATTTTATGGTGTTTCTGGACCCCTGAAGGTCCTCAGAGGAGCCCCATGGGGTGGTTATGTCTCATGTTTTGGAGCGAAACTGGGCCGGGCTGGGCAGGACCCATTGTTGGTTTTCCTTGCAGCAGAATTTTGATTGCTGTTCTCTTGACACCTATCTAGCAAGAGCATCTACCATCCAGCACGGCCATGCATCTAACTCTCTCCAGCCCTAAGCCCCTAGGACCAGGCTGCCAGCATTACCCAGTTTTCGAGATCTTTCAGGCTTCAGTTCTGCCCACTTGCGTCCATCTGCAACCTGGCAGCCTGAGAGATCTCCCCAAACCCTCCATGGCTCCCCAGTGCCCTCAGGATAAACTTGGCATTCAAGGCCCTTCAGGTTCTGGCTCTGGCTGAGCTTATTCCCCAGCTGCCTTCAGCCCTCATGCCCTCTGTTCTTCCTCTGCCCCCAGGTCCCTGTCTCAGGGGCAGCCACATCAATCCCAGTCCTTGGGCCTGAGCCATGGGCCTCATCCTGTGAATGTCCCCTTCCTCCTTCTCCCTGCAGTGGTCCTCCTCCTGAGCATCTCTGTCACTCACCCCCTCCTCCTTTCCCTGCTCTCTTGCCCAGGCCACCACAGTGGGCTTCCAGCCTTCATCTCACCTCCTCTGGTCTACCTTCCACTCAACAGCCAGAGGGATCTTTTTTTTTTTTTTTTTTTTTTTTGAGACCACTCTGTCGCCAGACTGGAGTGCAGTGGCGCAATCTCAGCTCACTGCAACCTCCGCCTTCCGGGTTCAAGTGATTCTCCTGCCTCAGCCTCCCAGGTAGCTGGGACTACAGGCTCCTGCTACCACGCCCAGCTAATTTTTGTATTTTTAGTAGAGGCGGATCTTCACCATGTTGGCCAGACTGGTCTCAAACTCCTGTCCTCAAGTGATCCGCCCGCCTCAGCTTCCCAAAGTGCTGGGATTACAAGTGTGAGCCCCGCACCCAGCCAGATCTTTCTATATGTGAACATGCCTGTCCCCTGCTCCAAACCTCCCACCACTCCCAGAGCCCTCAGGACACAGCTTGGGCCCCTCCCTGTGGCCACCAAGGCCCCTTCGAGTCTCGTGCAGTGCCACACTTCAGCCACACTGGCCACTCCCAGCTTCCTAGGGGGACTGTCTGTATTTCAGAGCCTTGATGGTGTTCCTTCCTTGGCCTGAATATGCTTCACACTCCTCGCCCATACTCCCCCCATCCTACCAACTCAAGCTTCTGTGCCCCTCTCCAGAACCCTTCTCTGGAGCTCCCTCTTGAGGCAAGGCACTGCCCCCCAATTCCCTGTGTATTTCCTGACCGTGGCCTTGAGCGCTCTCCATCCTTATTAGCCAGCTAAGAGTGTGTGTGCTTGCACACGTGCATGTATGTGCACCTGTAAGAGAGCGAGAGAGAGACAGAGAGCGTAAGCGTGCTCTTCAAGACCTCCCATCACATAGTACAGAGTCCGACACATGGCTGATCTTTGGTATATATTGGATGAAAAGATGGAGTGAGTGGGTTTGTTAAAATGAAACCACCTGCCTTAAGACCAGGGATCAGGCCACCAAACCAGTGGTTCTCAATCTTTAGCAGGCATTGGAATCACCCAGAGGAGGACTTGTTAAAATACAGATTACTGGTCCTGGGCCCCAAATTTCTGACCTGGTAGGTTCGGGGTGCTGCACCAGGGACCATTCTCTGAGAGTCGCCACAGTCATCCATTGTTAGATTCTAAGCCTCTTGTTCAATTGGAGAAACATGCCTACTGTTTCTTCTTCTAGTAGCCACCATTCAGCTTTCATTCAGCGAAGGGTCTCAAGAGCTTTCTGGCATGCCAGGAGGAGTATTTGAGATACTCAATTACGAGGGGATTCTGTAGTCAGCCCTTGCTGACTGTGTTGGAGAGGATCGTAAAAACCACGTGCACTCTGATGAGCACTCTAATAGAGGAAGAGGGAACACAGCCCAGCCCTGGAGGTCTAGGCTGGCTGCCTGGAGGAGGTGATATCTGAACAGAACTTTGAGGGACTAACAGGAGTCTGCCACAGAGAGGAGAGAAAAAGTCATTCCAAACAGAGCAAAGGCCACAGACATGAACAAGCAGGATGCTGTGAAACACAGGAGAATCAGAGACGAATCGGGTGTGTGCGGGACATGGGGTGTGGGGGCACCCAGGTGACATCAGGGGCTGAGGTTGGAAATGGCAGTCAGAGTGACTCACCAGTAACAAAGATGGTGGCAGTGGTGTTACTGAAAGTTCTTGGGAACTGTTGTTTTTTTTTTTTTCCCCTAAAGTTTTGGTATCGCCCTTTATTATTTTCTTTTAACTTTTTATTTTGTAATAATTATTGAGTCACAGGAAGTTGCCAAAAAAAAATACAGGTGGCCGGGCACAGTGGTTCACGCCTGTAATGCCTGCATTTTGGGAGGCCGAGACGGGTGGATCATCTGAGGTTAGGAGTTCGAGATCAGCCTGGCCAACATGATGAAACCCCCTCTCTACTAAAAATACAAAAAATTAGCTGGGTGTGGTGGCACGCGCCTGTAATCCCAGCTACTCAGGAGGCTGAAGCGAGAGAATCGTTTGAACCTGGTAGGTGCAGGCTGCAGTGAGCCAAGACTGTGGCACTGCACTCCAGCCTGGGCAACAAGAGCAAAAACTCCGTCTCAAAAAAAAAAAAAAAAAAAACATACAGGGAGGTCTTGCGAACCTGAACCCCTCACGCAGCCTCCTCTATTGTTAACATCTTGTATGGTTATAACGCAATATCAAAGCAAGAGGTTGACATGGGTACAGGCCTACAGCTTATTCAGAATTCACCAGTTATACATGCACTCATTTGTGTGTGTGTGTCTGTAGCTCTGTGCAATTTTATCACATGTGAAGTGTTGTGTAACCATCACGAGGTGCCTCATGCTACCCTTTTATAGCCACACCCATCTCTTCCCCCCATGCCTAACCCCTGGCAACCATTCACCATTCATCTGTTCTGAGGCTCTTTTTTTTTTTTTTTTTTGGAGACAAAGTCTCACTCTGTCAGCCAGGCTGGAGTGCAATGGCACAATCATATAGGTCACTGAAGCCTCACTCTCCTGGGCCCAAGCAGTCCTCCCATCTCAGCTTTGCAATTAGCTAGGACTGCAGGCATGCACCACCACACCCAGCCAATTTTTCTTTCACAGAGACAAGGTCTCGCTGTGTTGCCGAGACTGATCTTGAAGTCCTTGCCTCAAGCCATCCTCCCACCTGGACATCCCAAAGTGCTAGGATTACAGGCGTGAGCCACCACACCCAACCTGTCTTTTAATTATTCTTATTTCATGATGAGTGTTAGATAAAAGGAATCGTATGTACGTATGCTTCGGAGGTTGTCTTTTTCACTCAGCAGAATATCCTTAAGGTTCATCCGCGTTGTCTCGAGTCTCTAGTTCATTCATTATGCTGTTTATTCCGTGGTCTAGATATATCACAGTTTAACCACTCACCCATCAAAAGACATTTGGGGGAGTGCATATTCAGGGCACTTTGAATCTGTGATGCTGGGTTGAAATAAAGTTTTTTAAAATATTAAAAATATATTTAAAAAAATTTAAAAAGACATTTGGGTAGTTTCCGAGTTTTGGCTATTATAAATATTCATGCGGTGAACATGTACATTCAGGCATACAGGTTTCTGCATGAAAATAAGTTTTCATTTCTCTGGGATAAATGCCCAGGAGTACAATTGCTTACCGTATGGTAAGTCCATTTTTAGTTTGAAAAGGAACTGCCAAACTGTTTTCCAGAGTGTCTGTATCATTTTACATTCCCACCAGCAGAGCGTGAGTGATCCGGGTCTCCACATCCTCACCATTTGGCGTTGTCACTGTTTTTCATTTGAGCTATTTTGATAGGTGTGCAGTGATATCTCACTGTGATTTTAATTTGCATGTTTCTAATGGCTAACGATATTGAACACCTTTTCATGTCTTATTTGCCAACCCTGTATCCTCTTCAGTGAAGTGCCTGTGCGTGTCTTTTGTGCGTCTTCTAATTGGATGTGATGGTGTTCAGTGTCTGAGAGTTGTTTGGACGTTCTAAATACAAGTCCTTTGTCAGATATGCGATTTGCAAATATTTCCTCCCAGCCTTTAGTTTGTCTTTTTTACAGGGTCTTTCACGGAACAAAAGTTTTTTATTTTTTATTTTTATGTATTTATTTATTTATTTATTTTGAGACGGAGTCTTGCTCTGTTGCCCAGGCTGGAGTGCAGTGGTGCCATCCCGGCTCCCAGCAATTTCTGCCTCCCAGGTTCAAGCGATTCTCATGCCTCAACCTCCCATGAAGCTGGGATTACAGGTACACACAACCCTCCCAGCTAATTTTTGTATTTTTAGTAGAGACAGGGTTTCACCATGTTGGCCAGGCTGGTCTCAAACTCCTGGGCTAAAGTGATTCTCCTGCCTTGGCCTCCCAAAGTGCTGGGATTATAGGCATGAGCCACCACACCCAGCCTACGTTTTTTATTTTGATAAGGCCCAAATTATCTTTTTTTTAAATTTTATTTTATGGATCAGGTTTTTGGTGTTGTCTAAGAACTCTGCTTAGTGCTGGGTCCTGAAGATTTTCTCGTGTTTTTTTCTGGAAATTTTACTGTTTTACATTTAAGTCCATGATCCATTTTGAGTTTTGTTTGTTTTAATTTTTGTGTAAGGTGAGAGGTTTAGGTTGAGGTTCCTTTATTGCCTATGGTTGTCTGATTTACTCCAGCGCTATTTATTGAAAAGGTTACCCCCACTCCACTGTACTGCTTTTGTTCCTTAAGGCAAAAATGAGGGAGTGCAGAATTAATTGGATATCCTTGTGTGGATCTGTTTCTGGGTTCCATTGATCTATACACATGATCTCAGTGAGTCCTCCCAGCAACTTCTTGAGGTGGGTAGTTTAATTACCCTCATTTTACAGAGGGAGACTACAGCTCAGTGAGGTGAATTTGCTTGGCTAAGGTCACTCTGCCAGGACGTAACAGAGCCAAGATGAGAACCCAGGACTATGGTTCCAGAGGGCTGACCCTGACACAGCACTTTGGGAGGCTGAGGTGGGAGGATTGCTTGGGCCCGGGCTGTCAAGGCTTCAGTGAGCCAGGTGTGTGACATTGCACTCCAGCCTGGGTGACAGAGTGAGACTCTGTCCCAAAATAATTAATTAAGAGGGAAGGGGCCGGGCTCGGTGGCTCAAGCCTGTAATCCTAGCACTTTGGGAGGCTGAGGCGGGTGGATCATGAGGTCAGGAGTTCGAGACCAGCCTGGCCAAGATGGTGAAACTCCGTCTCTACTAAAAATACAAAAGTTAGCCAGGCACGGTGGCAGGCGCCTGTAGTCCCAGCTACTTGGGAGGCTGAGGCAGGAGAATCACTTGAACCCGGGAGGCAGAGGTTGCAGTGAGCTGAGATCGCACCACTGCACTTTAGCCTGGGTGACAGAACAAGACTCCATGTCAAAAAAAAAAAAAAAAGGGAAGGAACTGGATCACTTGCCCACCCCTCAACCCCTGGCAAGGTCACATTGCACCTCTGTGGCTGTGTTAACTGTGAGGATTTACTCAAGTCACGTGACAGAAGGCTGGCTGCCAGAGTGGAATCTGGGCAAGCAGGAACGGAGGTGATGGCTGCTGGGGTGGCAGCCAACAAGGCTACATCATCTGACCATCATTTTGCCCAGGCATCCTGTCATTCACCTGTCTATTGTTCCATCTGCTGATGTAGGAGATTGACAGAGCAGGCTGGAGCTCTCCTCCCGGCGAGGCTGCTGCCCACAGTCCTGTCTGTCTTGGTGCTTTCCTCTGTGGCCAAGAGGGAAGCTCAAGCCAGCGTCCCATAGCCCAACCCTGCTCCCCGTAAGGTACCTCCCCAGAGTCAGTACCTCCAGCTTCTGCCTGGAGACACCTGAAACCATAGCTAGTCAGCTCATCCCAAAACACCAAACCCTTTATAAAGTGAGTTATCTTCCAAGAAGAGATAATTACTTTAAAATTACTCAGATGAGGTTAAAGACAGCAGTTTGATCTTCTCTTCTGCCAGGGATGTTTCCCCAGAGCTGTGTGTGATGAGATGCTGGAATGTCCCGATTTCCAATCAGTTTGACCAAAATTGGACGGTGATAGACATGGTCCCAAATGGAATATATTCAGCATCCCAATGAATGGTCAACATAGGTCAGTTTACATTGGGATAATAAAAAGTCTTGTTAGTTGGGTGGGGCACAGTGGCTCACACCTGTAATCCCAGCACTTTGGGAGGTCGAGGTGGGCAGGTGCAAGCAGATCACTTGAGGCCAGGAGTTTGAGACCAGCCTGGCCAATATGGTGAAACCCCATCTCTAATAAAAATACAAAAATTAGCTTGGCATCTTGGCGCGTGCCTGTCTTCCCTTGGGAGGCTGAGGCAAGAGAATATCGATTGAACCCTGGAAGCGGAAGTTCTCGTCACTGCTGCACTCCAGCCTAAGCAATAGGGCAAGACTCCGTCCCAAAAAAACAAAAAAAGTCTTGTTAGCAAGAGAAGTACATGGTTGGATAAAGTACAGGTTGTCTGATTGGGGAAAGTAGCTGAGAGATGAAACAAGGTAAACTAAAGAGGAGGGTCTATGTATTATGATTAGGTTTGGCTGCATAGTATACAAAATAGTGGTTCTGACAAGATTGTGCCTTTCCCCACATTGACGGGAAACCAGGCCCCTCCTTGATGTGTTGCTGTCCTTGGCCTTTTGCCTCCTGGTTCAAAGTGGCTGTTCAAGCTGTAGCCTTGAGGAGGCGGTGAGGCAAAGGCACCCACAGCACACTCAGGAGGTAGCTTCGAGGCTGGAAGTCACGTGTGGCGCCTCCACTTTTATCTCATTGGCCAGAGCTGCAAGGGATCCTGGGACATGTAGTCTGGTGATCCAGTCTCATTGCTGCCCCAGATACAGTTGGGATTCTGTTACCAAGGAGGAAGGAGAGGCTAGTTATGGGGAGCAGCCTGCAGCATCCGCCACTCAGACTTTCCGCTCTCCCCGGGCTCATCCTATCCATTTTTCCTGAGTGCTGAGGATTTCACAGTGACTTTTTGGGAAAACTGAGTAAGTGCATCAACACTCCGATCTCCGGCAAGGATGGAGCCACATTTTACCAGGCAGCTAGCCAGGTGTGAAGTCAGCTAGTAAGGTGAAGATTGCTTATAGTCAGAGTTGCTTTTGTAAAATCCCTTTGATTGCTGGAAACTGGGCCCTCAGACATTGAGAAAAGTAAGAATTCACGTTTCGTACTTCCTGTGTTTGGGCTCTGTCTTCCTTTCCTGGAGGTGTCAGAGGTCAAGGTCTGGTTGAGGGCAGGGAGGATGGTGTGTTTTTTCCTGGCAAGTGAGTAGAGTTGAGTTTTCAGAGAGAGCAGTGCCCCTTGAAACACCCCTCTACTGTGCTCAGGGCGTTGAAGCCAGGGGGTTAGAGCAGGGTCCCTGTAAAGACAGTCCTGGCTTTGAGCTGGCAGAGTGACCCTGGATAAGTCAGTTACTTCCTCTTTGGCATCTTGGGGGGTCCCAGTTTATCACTTCACCTCCCCCCACCAGATCCTCCCAAGTTGAAAGTACAGATGCCAGGAGCCAACCAGGGAATTGCAATATCAACACTTTTTTTCTTTTTTTTGAAATGGAGTCTTGTTCTGTCGTCCAGGCTGGAGCGCAGTGGCACAATCTTGGCTCACTGCAACCTGCAATCTCCGCCTCCCGGGTTCAATTGATTCTTCTGCCTCAGCCTCCCAAGTAGCTGGGATGTCACAGGCACACACCACCACACCTGGCTAATTTTTGTATTTTTAGTAGAGACGGGGTTTTGCCGTGTTGGCCAGGCTGGTCTCGAACTCCTGAGCTCGAATGATCTGCCTGCCTCGGCCTCCCAAAGTGCTGGGATTACAGGCGTGAGCCACCACACCTGGCTAATATCAACATTATTAATGGAGGCTCAGTAACTCCCTCAGAGCACAGGGCCTGTGTCAGTGAGGTGCTTCTGGCTGAAGTAACCAAAATTTGGCTCAAACATTGTAGGAATTTGTTGTCTCACAGAAAAGGAAGCTCAGGAGCAGGGCAGGTTCCAGGGAGGGTGAACCCAGCGTCTTGACCACATTATCAAGGGCCAGATTCCTTCTGCCTCCTCTCTTCCACCATCAGAGTGGGTCTCACCTGCAGGCTGGTAGCAAGAGGGCAGCAGCAGCTTATGATGTTAAATCGGGACCCAGCAGCATCTGGAGGGCGAAGAGAGGCCATCTTTTCTTGTCATCCCTCTTAGGAGCAAGGAGATTTCCCAGAAGCCTCTGGGCAGACTTACCCGATTTCAGTCAGACGGTGCTGGGTAACAGACACCTGAAAGTCTCCGTGGCTTAAATCAGCAACGTTTATTTCTCAGCTCCTCTGCAGTTCCACTGCTGGTTGGCAGGGACCTCTCAGGACCCAGGCTCCCCAGGCAGCCAGCAACTCCAGGTCACTTCCCTGACAGCTCAGCTACGAGCGCTGGTCACATGACTCCAGCCAGTCTCAAGAGACTTGGAAGTGTGTCCTGCCATCTATTTGGAAGTGGAGAACTGGAATGTTTTGTGGGCATCTTAATAACTCTCACCTCCGTTCGTGTCTCATCAGCCAAAATTGTGTCACAGGCCTGTCTCTGAACCAGCCTCAGACAGGGAGAAGACTTTGTACCACGAACGGCTGTGATCCAAGGAGGACTGAACATTAGGAAGTGTCTACAAGATTCACCCCATGGTGGGCCGGGTGTGGTGGCTCACATCTGTAGTCCCAGCGCTTTGGGAAGCTGAAGTAGGCAGATCGCTTGGGCCCAGGAGTTCAAGACCAGCCTGGGCAACATGGTGAAACCCATCTCTACAAAAAATACTAAAAATTAGCCGGGCATGGTAACATGCAGCTATAGTACCAGTTACTCAGGAGGCTGAAGTGGGAGGATCACTTGAGCCAGGAGGTGGAGGTTGCAGTGAGCTGAGATTGTGCCACTGCACTCCAGCCTGGTTGACAGAGCAAGACCCCATCTCAAAAAAAAAAAAAAAAAATAGAGAATGCCACTGGGACAGGAGGGCACAGTGAGAGCCTTCTGCCACCAAATCCTAGCCTTGCCTGTGGGTGTGCGAAGCTGGCCTCCAGGAGGACCTCTGTCTAGGGGATAACTTTATTCCATCCACTCCCCAACTCTGTGAGGTAGAAAATGTTACCTCGTGAGCTGGGCATGGTAGAACACACAGAGTTCTAGCCCATCAGCCAGGTGTCCCAAGTGACCATGTGTCAGGAGTCAGCCCCTGCCTAAACACTGGGCATGATGGGGCATCCTTCAGTCCTCAGAAGAAGGACCTACTGTTATCGCCTCTTGACAGCTAAGGAAACTGAGGCTGTGGGCTAGGAAGTGGCTGCATCTGTCTAGGCAAGAAGCCATGGTGAGGTTTGAAGCCCCAGTTGCCCAACTCAGGGCCTGCTACACCCATGAATGCTTCCCAACCTGCTGTCTCCAGCAGAGCAAGGCAGCCCGAGAGAGGCCTGGGGCAGTAGCTGCTGGGGACATTCACCCCATGTCACAGCCAGAAAACAGGACCCCTGAGAGGAGCCCAGGGGTAGGGCTGTCGGCCCAAGCGGCCTCTGCCCCCTCCTTCCCTTAGGAACCCGCCTTGCTCCGCCGCCACCAGCTGCCTGGCAGTCTTCCCAGGCGAGACTCTCATCCCGGACCCGCAGCTAATAACACGTTTCCGGGCTTACTCATCCAGCCTTCCTAACTGCTTTCTCTCTCTCATCCACAGCGGAGCCTCCCATGTGTCTAAAATCACTGGTGAGCAAGGCTTAGGCTCAGGCTCAAGTGGTTTTCGATACAGGCTGGTCTTTCACCCTGGGCACGTCTCTTCTCGTCCCCTGCAGGTACACGGCTGCCCCACACCCCCTGCTATCTCTTGATCCCCACTTCAGCCACGATGGGACGTCCAGCGGTGACTCCTCTTCCGGCGGCCTGACCAGCCAGGAGAGCACCATGGAACGCCAGAAGCCAGGTAGGGCCCCCACCAGCTGCTGCACCCACCCGCCCACCTCACTCCGCAGGACCTCTTACTTAGAGCTTGACAGGCGACACTCCCCCTCCTGTGAGTGACAGATAAAACACAAAAGAAAGCTGTAAGCGCCACGTGTAAGACTAGAGAGGGCACCCAGGAGAGCAGCGGAACCAGCGAGCAAGATCCTTATCCGTCCAGACAGGGCATCAGCAGGTGGCGTCTGCTCCCGCTGATAAGGCCGGAGCTGGCGTGCAGCTGTGTGATACGGAGCTGGGAGCCACCAGGGAAGGTAGCTGAAAAAGATTAAGCATTGTGCTCTCGGGAGCAGGACTGGCTGCGTCCTGTGGCTTTTCATTACATAAACCCTCCTGTTTTGTTTTCAACTTTTATAGACATACAGCACGTGTTAAGAGCCCACATGGCCGGGCGCAGTGGCTCACGCCTATAATCTCAGCACTTTAAGAGGCAGAGGTGGGAGTTCGAGACCAGCCTGGCCAACATGGTGAAACCCCATCTCTACTAAAAATACAAAAATTAGCCGGGCATGGTGGCGTGCACCTGTAATCCCAGCTACTTGGGAGGCTGAGGCAGGAGAATCACTTGAACTTGGGAGGCGGAGGTTGCAGTGAGCCGAGATGGTGCCACTGCACTCCAGCCTGCCTGGGTGACAGAGTGAGACTCCGTCTCAAAAAAAAAAAAAATGGCCAGGCCAAGACGGGTGGATAATAATTTGAGGTCAGGAGTTTGAGACCAGCCTGGCCAACGTGGGGAAACCCTGTCTCTACTAAAAATACAAAAATTAGCCAGTCGTGGTGGTACATGCCTGTAATCCCAGCTACTCAGGAGGCTGAGGCAGGAGAATTGCTTAAACCTGGGAGGCAGAGGTTGCAGTGAGCTGAGATCGAGTCACTACACTCCAGCCTGAGCGACAGAGCAAGACTCTGTCTCAAAAAAAAAGAAAAGAGCCTACATGATGAGGACACAGCCTGATAACCTATCGAAGAGTGGACACACCCAGGCAGGAAACAGAACCTGGCTAGCCTCTCCAAACCCCCATTCCCCTCCCAGTTAGTACCCCCAAAGGAACCCTGTCCTACTTCTCACAGCCTGAGCTCTGCCTGGTTTTGAATTTCATACTGTGTCTATTTTGTGTATGTGTGTCTGGTTTCTGTCACTCAGTGTTACATTTGTGACAGCCAGCCAGTGAATGTACATGGTATTGCAGTATCGGAGTGGTATCCGCCGTTGTCTGAATGAGCCACAATTTATTGCCACCATCTTGGTGTTGATAGACATTTGGGTTGTTTGCAGTTGGGCTGCCTAGAGCAGTGTTGCTAGGAACATTCTTGTGCCTGTCTTTTGATGGACATACGCTCACATTTCTGTAGGGTATACACCTGGGAGTGAAATTTCTAGGTCATATGTTTAACTTTATTTTATTTTATTTTATTTTATTATTTTTTTTTGAGACAGAGTCTTACTCTGTTGCCCCAGCTGGGGTGCAGTGGCGTAATCTCAGCTCACTGCAACCTCCGCCTCCCAGGCTCAAGCGATTCTCCTGCCTCAGCCTCCCAAGTAGCTGGGACCACAGGCATGCGCCACCACTCCTAGCTAATTTTGTATTTTTAATAGAGACAGGGTTTCAACATGTTGCCCAGGCTGGTCTTGAACTCCTGACCTCAAGTGATCCACCCGCCTCGGCCTCCCAAAGTGCTGAGATTACAGGTGTGAGCCACCACACAGGGCCAGTATGTTTAACTTTATAAGAAGGTGCCAAACTGTTTCCCAAAATGACAAAGCATCTTATATCCTGTCCAGCAACATGTGAGAGTTCTAGTCGCTGCATGCCCTCACCAGCCTCTGTGTTTCATTCATTACATGGGCAAGTGATGCTACCACATTGTGGTTTTATTTTATTTATTATTTTTTAAAAACATTTTTTATAGAGACAAGGTCTTGCTATGTTGCCCAGGCTGGTCTCGAACTCCTGGGCTCAGGTGATCCTCCTATCTCGGCCTCCCAAAGTGCTGGGATTACAGGCGCGAGCCACCGCACCCAGCTGACATTGTGTTTGTAATTTGCATTTTTCTGAAGACTGCTAAGATTTGAGCATCTTCTCAATGTGTCTTCCCCATTATTAATCATGTTGTGAACTACTCAGATGAATATTTTAAACATAATTCCATAGAACAAACTTGTAGCCCCTTTGAAGTCTGCGAACCAGCAGATGAATGGGCAAGATGGATTCAGAAAGAAGCAAACAAATGAGCAATGTTAGAAAGCAGTGATGTCAGAGTGGGAGGGGTGAAGATGTCCTCTTAGGGAGTGTCTGAGAATTTCCAGGCAGCTGGGAGAGCTGACCCCATCAGCACACCAGCTCCCCCAGGTGCTGTGGGGTACAGAAGGGGCTGCATGCCCCAAGATTCATGGCCTGGAGAATTCCTCAGTATCTCAGCCCATGGTTCTCTTAAACCAGAGACAGTGTCACGCCTATAATCCCAGCATTTTGGGAGGCTGAGACGGGCGGATCTCCTGAGGTCAGGAGTTCGAGACCAGCCTGGCCAACTTGGCGAAACCCCGTCTCTACTAAAAATAAAAAAATTAGCTAGGCGTGATGGTGCATGCCTGTAATCCCAGCTACCCAGGAGGCTGAGGCAGGAGAATCGCTTGAACCCGGGAGGCAGAGGTTGCAGTGAGCTGAGATCACGCCATTCCACTCCAGCCTGGGTAATGAGAGAGAAACTCTGTCTCAAAAAAAAAAACAAAAACCAGAGACAGTGGTTGGGCTTCAGGGAAGCAGATCGAACTGCTAGGGCCTCAGCCTCTTTGCTGCCTCCAGGGCGTGCATGGTTTGCTCCTGTCCTAAGCACATTTGATCATGTCACTGCCTGCAATTCTGTCTTCTTTGCTCCCAGACAGATAGATTTGGATCCCTTTTTTCCTTTTTCCTCACCAAGTTCAGAAAAAGAGAAAAGTGTTGCTTGGCTATTTCATTACACACCAAAGTACAAAATGGGGAGGAAATGTTTCCTGCATATACCGTGGGCCCCAAATAAGAAACTCACCGTTGCCCTTCCCTTCCCTCTTCTGTCCCCTGGAACTTGGCTCCCCTCTCACTTCCTTGGGACCTTGTTATAGTTGACTCCTAAAATTGCCGCTGCCACACACACACACCCACACGAATCAGGGGAATCTGTGTTTAGAAATCATCATGAGGATGGGCACGGTGGCTCACGCCTGTAATCCCAGCACTTTGGGAGGCCAAGGCGGGTGGATCACTTGAGGTCAGGAGCTCAAGACCAGCCTGACCAACATGATGAAACCCTATCTCTACCAAAAATACAAAAATTAGCTGGGCGTGGTGGCATGCACCTGTAATCCCAGCTACTCAGGACGCTGAGGCAGGAGAATCGCTTGAACCTGGGAGACAGAGGTTGCAGTGAGCTGAGATCACGCATTGCACTCCTGCCTCCGAGACAGAGTGGGACTCCGTCTAAAAAATAAAAAAAGAAATCATTGCGAGGTCTAGAATGTATTCAAGACCCAGAAAAAAGGCCAGGGACAGTGGCTCACACCTATAATTCTAGCACTGTGGGAGGCTGAGGTGGGAGGTTTACTTGAGGCTAGGAGTTCGAAACCAGCCTGGGCAACCTAGTGGGACTCAGCCTCTACAAAAAATAAAAAAAAATAGCTAGGTGTGGCAGTGCGCACCTATGGTCCCAGCTGCTCAAGAGGCTGAGGTGGAAGGATGGCTTGAACCCAAGAGTTTGAGGCTGCAGCGAGCCATGATCCACTATACTCCAGCCTGGGCGACAGAGCAACACCTGTCTCAATAAAATAAAAAAAATTTTAAAAAAGGTGGTTCACTAAAGATGGCAAGGATCAGGCTTCACAGCAGATATGGGGGTTTGCCCAGCCCCGATAGAGTGAGCCATCCTAATAACAGCCGCACAGTTTTGTGGATTGTCCAGTGTGCACGCTGCACATGACTTTGTGTTTAGTCATCTCAGGAACGCGACAGGGTGGGCACTGCAACTGTCCCTGGTTAGAAAGGAGGACGATGAGGCACAGAAAGGTTGTCACTTGTCCCAGGTCACTGCTGGTGAGCAGCATAATCAGGATATGAACGGAGCCCTGTTGGGTCCCAGAACCCCTCTGTAAGCTCCACCCACAACCCCTCACTCACAGAGTGTGAGCGCTTCCCAGGCCTCAGAGCACCCAGGTTGGGAGGGTGCCTCCACGGTCGCCGGCTGCCCGGAGACTGTGCCTGGCCCAGGGTTTTAGCACATCTCTCACGCTGTCCCCTGCCCAACATGTCAAGTTTGGGGTAGGAAGGCCAGCAGGTCACTGAGGGCTGATCCAGAGAACTAGGGGACAGGATCAGGGCCTTTTGAGGGCAGAGCTGGGGCAGGAGAATGCAGGGGCAGCCAGGATGGGGAGGAAGCTGCCCTTTGACCTGTGCATGCATTCAACGGATGATGCCACCAGGCTGGGCGTCAGGGATACCGGGTGAGCCAGGCAGGCATGTTTTCTGCCTTATTGGAGCTGAAAGTTTGGTGGGAGAATTGGACAATAACAGGGACACGATGATGATAAAACATTAACAGTAATGCCGAGTATAAAGTGGAAACTAGGCCGGGCACGGTGGCTCACATCTGTAATCCCAGCACTTTGGGAGGCCGAGGCAGGCGGATCACTTGAGGTCAGGAGTTCGAGAGCAGCCTGGCCAACACGGTGAAACCCCATCTCTACTAAAAATTAGCCAGGCATAGTGGCGGGCGCCTGTAATCCTAGCTGCTCGGGAGGCTGAGGCAGGAGAATCACTTGAACCCGGGAGGCAGAGGTTGCAGTGAGCCGAGATTGTGCCACTGCACTCCAGCCTGGGCAACAGAGCAGTCTCTGTCTGAAAAAAAAAAAGTGGAAACTGTCACAGTGTGCAGAAAGAGATTTGTAGGGTTTGGGGAGCATCTCTGAGCAAATCACATTTCAGGTGAGGTTGGAATAATGCAAAGAAGTCAGTGGGGATGAGAACATTCCAGGGAAAATGAACAGCTAGTTGGAGACCCTGAGGTGGTGGCGACGAGGCCCATGTGGTGAGAACTGAGATCAGGGAGGGGACAGGGGCAGAGTATGTGGAGCCTTGTGGGCCATGGGGAGGCCATTGTCCTGTACTGAGAGTGGGACAGGAGCCGCAGGTCTCAGTCTCCTGCGCAGAGGAGGGGCGGGATCTGACTTGGGTGTTCCCAGGAGCCCCTGGCTACAGATTACTGTCAGGTGGCGTGGGAGCAGGACCAGGTGGGGACAGAGGTAGGCAGAGATGCACGATTCTGGATATAGTATTTTAAAGGCAGCGTTAACCACATTTCCTGATGATGCCTAGTTGTGGGCATGAGAGAAGTCAAGGATGCCACAGGGGTTTTGGCCATAGCAGCTGAAAGGAGAAGCCATGAACTGAGCAGGAAAACCGTGGGAGATGCAGGTTTGGGGGAAGGTACAGCCCTTGGCCTTGGCCTTGGCCTTGGCCATGTTCGGTGAGAGGTGCCCGATAGATACCCAAGTGGAGGTGCTGCAGGGCAGCCGAGTTCAAGTCTCAAGTCAGGGGCAGAGGTCAGCCCAGAGGCAGAGCGCTGGAGTTGTCCGTTATCTGTGGTTTTTGAGGCCAGATGTGACTGCCATGGGCTTCGCTCTGTAGAAATGTGGTTTCCCAGCATGACTGCCTGCCTCCCGGGGAACCGGCCCCTTCTGGGCATATAAGGATGCCCCAAAGAGGAAAACCATCAATGGAGGCAGAGCAGGTAGACAGAGAGGCCGGCCTCCCCACTTTCTCGCATCCATGGTTCCCGAGTGAAAGCCACCCAGGCAGTGACACCCTCAACTGAGACTAGACCACGTCCAGCCAGGCCATTCTCTGCGGTGGCCCTGAGTGCTCTGCGCAGTCACCCAGGCCACCTTCCCCAGCAGGAACGTGGGCCCGAGAGTACCCTGGGCTTGCACCAGAGGTGGCAGTGTGATTGCGAGCTCGGGGTCCCACAGGCCTGGTGGGCAGTTCTGAGTCGGGCATGTGCTTGGTGTGTGGCCTCAGCAGTGACCTCCTCCCCCTCAGTCTCAGGTTCCACTCCTGTAGTGGACATCCTAGGTGTCTCTCTTTCCAGGGCAGTTTGTGGGAGGTCCAGTGAGATAATGCCAGCCAAGCCCACGGCCCATCATTAGGAGAACAAGACCTCCTGCCCATTGGGCACTCACTGTCCACCACTGCCAGCATTGCCGTTGTTGGTGAAGCCGAGGGAGGAGGCAGGGCTTGACAGCACAGGTGCTAAACCAGGCCAGCCTGAGCCCCACGTTCTGCCTGGCTCTTTCCCGCTGTGCAACCTTGGACCAGCTGCTTAACCTCTCCGAGTCTTGTTCCACATCTATCGGAGATGCTCCTGATACCCACTTCACAGTGGTACTGGGAGGACGCAGCAGGGTAATGTACACAGAGCGCTTATGAATAGCGCCTGACACAGAACACACGCTTAATGGGAATTATCATTATGTTAATGATCTTGAATACCATAGTGATCAAAAGTCAGCTTTGGGGTTAAACCACCAGCGTTCAGCTCCTCAGTTAGTGCATTTGTAATTTCCATAGATAATATCTAAATGCCCTCCACTAGGGTTGGTCAATTTTTATTTATTTATTTATTTTATTTATTTATTTTTTTTTTTTGAGACGGAGTCTCGCTTTGTTGCCCAGACTGGAGTGTGATGGCATGATCTCAGATCACTGCAACCTCCCCTCCCAGGTTCAAGCAATTCTCGTACCTCAGCCTCCCAAGTAGCTGGGGCTACAGGCATGTGCCATCACACCCAGCTAATTTTTTTTTATTTTTAGGAGAGACAGGGTTTCACCATGTTGGTCAGGCTGGTCCTGAACTCCTGACCTCAAATGATCCCCCCACCTTGGCCTCCCAAAGTGCTGGGATTACAGGCATGAGCCACCGCGCCTGGTCAATTTTTTTTTTTAAGGTCAACAAGATACTTGGTTCAGGCATACTGACTAGGCTGGAGAGGTTAAACCAGTTGACATCCACAGCAGCTGCTACTCTTTTTTTTTTTGAGACGGAGTCTCACTCAGTCGCCAGGCTGGAGTGCAGGGGTGCAATCTCGGCTCACTGTAGCCTCCTCCTCCCAGGTTCAAGAGATTCTTCTGCCTCAGCCTCCCGAGTAGCTGGGACTACAGGTGCACACCACCACATCCAGCTATTTTTTGTAATTTTTTTAGTAGAGACGGCGTTTCACCATGTTGGACAGGATGGTCTCAAACTCTTGACCTCGTGATCTGCCCGCCTCGGCCTCCCAAAGTGCTGGGATTACAGGCGTGAGCCACCGCGCCAGGTCTGACATCCACAGCAGCTGCTACTCTTAAACCTGCTTCACCTTTGGACCAGCAATTCCACCAGTAGAACTCTCTGTCCCACACACAATCCCACGCTTGCTCAAAGTCACATGTAGAGGGAAGGCCATTGCAAGACTGTTGAAGATAACCTAAATATCCATCAGTAGGAAACTGGCAGGTCATTGATATACATTCACTTAGTGCAATACTATTAGGGTAACATCACGTTCAATTATGTGAAGACCTATTGTGAAGATATAAACAGAAAAGCAAGTATAGACATATTACAAAATGAAAAATTAAATTGTAGGACAGTGTTTATCATGATTCCATTTTTGTTTTTTTAAAAAAGTTATGGGCCGGGCACAGTGGCTCACATCTGTAATCCCAGCACTTTGGGAGGCTGAGATGGGTGGATCATGAGGTCAGGAGTTCGAGACCAGCCTGGCCAAGATGGTGAAACCCTGTCTCTACTAAAAATACAAAAATTAGCCAGGTGTGGTGGCCAGTGCCTGTAATCCCAGCTACTCGGGAGGCTGAGGCAGGAGAATCACTTGACTCAGGAGGCAGAGGTTGCAGTGAGCCGAGATCACACCACTGCGCTCTAGCCTGGGTGACAGAGCAAGACTCATCTCAAAAAAAAAAAAAAAAAAAAAAAACTATGTACATAAAATCAACAAAGGATTGCTACCTTGCATATGTAAAGAACTCTACTAACCAATAAGATAAAAGATAGTCTGGGCCAGGTGTGGTAGCTCACACCTGTAATCCCAGCACTTTGGGAGGCCCAGGCAGGTAGATCACGAGGTCAGGAGTTCGAGACTAGCCTGGCCAATATGGTGAAACCCTGTCTCTACTAAAAATACAAAACAATTAGCTGGGCGTGGTGGTGCCACGCCTGTAATCCCAGCTACTTGGGAGGCTGAGACAGGAGAATCACTTGAACCCTGGGCGGTGGAGGTTGCAGTGAGCTGAGATCACACCACTGCACTCCAGCCTGAGTGACAGAGCGAGACCCCATCTCAAAAAAAAAAAAAAGACAGTCAAGCTCATAGATAAATGGGTAAAGGAGGCTAGGCATGGTGGCTCACACCTATCATCCCAGGACTTTGGGAGGCTGAGGCAGGAGGATCACTTGAGGCCAGGAGTTCAAGACCACCCTGGATGCCGTAGCAAGACCTCAAAAAAAAAAAAACTAGCCAAGCATGGTGATGCACACCTGTAGTCCTAGCTACTTGGGAGGCTGAGGCAGGAGGATGGCTTCAACCCAGGAGTTCGAGGTTACAGTGAGCTATGATCATGCCATCGCACTTTAGCCTGGGTGACAGGGAGAGAGGGAAATGGGATATTGTACGGCTTCATTGAGGCTCTCAGAACGGTGTCTGGCACATAGTATGTGCTGAGATGTATTCTCTGTTACTGAGTGTTGCACTCCAAGGCGTAAACTGATGGGGTCATGCCGTGGGTGAGCAGACAGGCTGGCAGAGGGGCCAGATTCTTCAGGCCCTGGCCTGAGTCACTCCTAACCACTGGTGTGTCTCCTGTTTTCCTACAGAGCCTTTGTGGCATGTGCCCGCCCAGGCCAGGCTGTCAGCCATAGCCGGAAGCAGTGGGAACAAGCACCCATCCAGGCAGGATGCAGCAGGCAAAGATTCCCCCAACAGGCATTCCAAAGTGAGTCTGGGCCCCACCCTGCCCCACCAGGGAAGCCAGGCCTACCTGGGTGTGGCCTCTGAGCTTCACACTTGAGCACATCCTCCACCTCTGCCACCTTCCACTCAGCAGAAGGGTTGAATACTTGGTCTGAGTTGGAACCAAGCAGGTTCACATTCTGGCTCCAGCCCTCATCAGCCGGGTCATCTTGGGCAAATCCCTTTACCTCCTCGAGCCGCAGTTTCCTCATTGTTCCATCAGTCGTGGTAAATCAGCTGCTGTAACAGACAGCCCCGAATCTCAGTGACTTCATACAGTGCAAGTGGATTTCCCTCTCCTGTAACAGCGCAGTGCAGCTATTCAGTGAGCATCTACCCACCATTCACGTGGTGATTCAGAGCCCAGGCTCCCTCCCTCTTGTGGCTCTGCTGTCCCTCAGAGGTTCCAAACCCTCTGCTGGGTCCCTGCATCTTTCCAGCAGTGGAGGTGAGTGGGAGAAAAGATCACATGGGAGGTGTTTTTTAGTCCAGGCCTGGAAATGGCACGAATCACTTCCATTCCATCACGTGGCCACACCTGACTGCAAGGGAGACTGGGAAATGTAGTCTTGCATGTCCCAGGAAGGCTGGGAAATGTAGTCCTGTGTGTCCAGGAGGAGGAGATGGTTTGCGGGGGCTCTTGGCAATCTCTTTGTATCCATTCATTCAGTGGGTGTTTGACAAGCGCTTACAACACTCCAGGCATTGGGACCATGATGATGAAGAGGACAGACCAGCCCTGTCCTCAGGAAGCTGACTTCCCAGTGGAGGCAGCAAGCAGTAAGCAGATAAACAGATCTGTTGTATAAGAAAAAGCACGGGCTGGGCACAGTGGCTCATGCCTATAATCCCAGCACTTTGGGAGGCCAAGGCGGATGGATCACCTGCAGTCAGGAGTTTGAGACCAGCCTGGGCAACCTAGTAAAACCGCGTCTTGTATTTTGTAAAAATACAAAAATTAGCCGGGCGTGGTGGCAGGCACCTATAATCCCAGCTCCTTGGGAGGCTGAGGCACAAGAATCTCTTGAACCCAGGAGGCAGAGGCTGCAGTAAGCCGAGATTGCACCACTGCACTCTAGCCTGAGCGACAGCAGAGCGAGACTCCATCTCAAAAAAAAAAAAAAAGAAAAGAAAAGAAAAAGCACAGTCCAGAGGAGAGAGTGACAAGCACTGCAGCTCGAGGATGATGTGGTCAGAGAGGGCCTTTGAGGGGGTGACCTTTGAGCGGAAACCTTGAGTGAAGGAAGGGGGGGCCCACGAAGATCTCTCAGGGGAGAGCATTGCAGGTAGAGGGAGCAGCAGGCGCAGAGGCCCTGAGCGGGGTTGCTCAGTGTGTTCAAAGAACAGCAAGGGGGCCACCATGGCCGCAGCAACGTGATCGGGAGGGAGGGGAGTTGGGGAGATGAAGTTGGAGACCAGGACCCAAGCATCAAAGCCCCGTGGGCCATGCTGGGAACTCTCACTTGTGCCTGGAGTAAGATGGAGCCATAGGTGGGGGACATCATCTAACTCAGGTGTTCCCAGCCTCCTGCTGGCTGCATGTGGGGAATAAACAGGGGGATGAGGGTGCAGAGAGACCAGGGAGGAGGCTGCTGCCCTGGCCCCGGGGGGAGGACAGGACAGGCATGGACAGGACCAGGCGGAGCCATGGAGCAGGAAATGACAGGTCCCGGATCTGTGTTGAGGACGCGGGCAGCAGGGTTTGCTGTTGGGCTGGATGTGAGTGAGAGCAAAAGCGGGGTCAAGGTGAGTCCACGGCTCTTGGCAGGGGCAGCTGAAAGCACGGCCGGTGTCACTGAGACAGGGAAGATGCTGCCGAGGTCAGTCTTAGATTCGCTGAGATGTGGGAAGCACGTTCTGTGTGTGATGTCATTTGTTCCTCTGAGCAGCCCCACGAGACAGGCTTACTATCACCCTCCATTTTACAGATGTGGAAACTGAGGCTAAGGGAAGGTAAACCACTTTCCCAGGGTAGCACGGCCAGTAGATGAGAAGCCAGGATTTGAAGCTGTCTGGTCCCAGGGTTCAGGCCCAGGCGGAGGGAGGACCCAGCAAGGGAAGATGCGCCCCTTCCCTGGAGTCTGGGAATGACACGCTTCTCTTGCCTCTCAGGGAGAACCTCAATACTCAAGTCATTCCAGCAGCAACACCCTCTCCAGCAACGCATCCAGCAGCCACAGCGACGACCGCTGGTTCGACCCCCTGGACCCCCTGGAGCCAGAGCAAGACCCCCTCTCCAAGGGTGGCTCTAGTGACAGCGGCATCGACACCACCCTCTACACCTCCAGCCCCAGCTGCATGTCCCTGGCCAAGGCTCCACGGCCCACCAAGCCACACAAGCCCCCTGGAAGTATGGGCCTTTGTGGCGGGGGTCGCGAGGCCGCTGGGAGGTCCCACCACACAGACAGGCGGCGGGAGGTCTCCCCTGCCCCCGCAATTGCCGGCCAAAGCAAGGGCTACCGACCGAAGCTGTACTCCTCCGGCTCCAGCACCCCCACGGGACTGGCGGGGGGCAGCCGAGACCCACCAAGGCAGCCCAGGTAAGCTATTGCACCTAGTCTGGGTTCTGACCACCTTCCACTTCGCCAGTTCTACTTCTGCGTTCCTGATGGTGGGGTTCTCCTCCCTAGAAACACACTCACGGATGAATGCGCCTAGTCATTGGTTTGCTGACAGAATTGGGGAGCTCATGGACCTCTGCCTTATTGCCCAACCATCAGCCTTCAGGGACCCCAGGTGGAGGGAAAGAAACCCCTGGCCTTCTGTCTCTGGTTCTCTCTGACCCTCTGTCTCTTTTTTCTTTGCTCTCTTCTGAGACCAAAAGTTTTTATGCTTTCTAAAGGGTCACAGACTGCATCTGTTAGAGTGCACTTGGCTGGAGGCAATAGGAAACCTGACCCACTGTGGCTTAACAAATAAAGCTGTAACAAAGAGTCCCCTGACATGAAGTCCAGAGAGGGCAGAGCCAGGCTAGTGCTGTGGCTCGTGGAGAGCCTCAAGGATCGGCGCTCTGTGTCTCCCTGCTCGGCATCTTTACCATGCTGGCTTGTGTCTCACGGGCCTTGAGATGGAGCTGTGGTGCCTGGCGAGTGGCAGTTGGGGACAGAGAACGGGAAAGTTGGCAGCCTCTGAGCACCTTTCCCTTCCTATGGAGAAAGCCTTTCAGCATAGAACCCCTTTCAGCAGCTGGCATCACGGGGCCATCCCAGCTACAAGGAGGTCTGGAAAGTTGTAGTTTGGTCTTCCAGGCTCTACAGTATAGGGTGATGGTCCCCACAGAAGCCCTCGAAGGCTTGTTCAGCCCAGCTGCTGGGCCCCACCCAGAGTTTCTGATTCAATAGGTCGGAGCAGGAGACCTGAGAACATGCATTGGTGTTTTTTGTTTGTTTGTTTGTTTGTTTTTTAGACGGAGTTTCGTTCTATTCACCAGGCCGGAGTGCAGCGGTGCGGTCTCGGGCGCACTGCACCCTCCACCTCCCAGGTTCAAGCGATTCTCCTGCCTCGGCCTCCAGAGTAGCTGAGATTACAGGTGCCCACCACCATGCCCAACTAATTTTTGTATTTTTAGTAGAGACAGGGTTTCACCATGTTGGCCAGGCTGGTCTCAAACTCCTGACCTAAAGGGATCCGCCCACCTCAGCCTCCCAAAGTGCTGGGATCACAGGTTTGAGCCCCCGTGCCCGGCTGAGAATATGCATTAAGTTCTCAGTAGATACTGATGCTGCTGGTCCCAGGACCACACTTTGAGAGCCACTCGTAGAGAGGCAGACGGGAGTAAGAGAGAAAGAGCAGGCATTGGCCGGCACAGTCCGCAGTAGAATTATGTCCACTTATACAGAAATATCTATGTTAAAAAAAAAAAAAAAAAGTGGCTTTGAGCAGTGGCTCACACCTGTAATCCCAGCACTTTGGGAGGCCAAGGCAGGCGGATCACAAGGTCAAGAGATCGAGACCATCCTGGCCAACATGGTGAAACCCCATCTCTACTAAAAATACAAAAATTAGCTGGGTGTGGTGGTGCGCACTTGTAGTCCCAGCTACTTGGGAGGCTGAGGCAGGAGAATGGCTTGAATCCGGGAGGCGGAGGTTGCAGTGAGCCAAGATCACGCCACTGCACTCCAGCCTAGGCAACAGAGCAAGACTCCGTCTCAAAAAAAAAAGGTGAGGCAGTGGTTTCCAAAATCTTAACCTGTGTGTGTGATACACTTTGATCCAGTCTACTCTATTTAAAAACGCTTAATGCTGATCAGTCCCCACTCAAAGGATTTCATGGCTTACAGTGTTCTCTGACAGATTTGAAAACCGCTGTGTTTGAGTGACTGTAGTGTCAGCACTTCCCCGGGCACACCGTGATCCAAGGGTCTCCTTAAGTCAGAGAGCCAGGAGAAGGGCTGAAGGAGGAAAGAGGAGACAGACAGAGAGAGAGACTGTCTGAATGTTTTAGATCTCTCAGTCCATCTCCCTAGACAAGTGGCTGTTTGTTTTTCAGGAACAGGGTCCTGCTGTATCACCCAGGCTGGGGTGCAGTAGTACGACCATAGCTCACTACAGCCTCAAATTCCTCAGCTCAAGTGTTCCTCCCACCTCAGCCCCCCAAGTAGCTGAGACTACAGGTGTGTGCCCCCATGTCCAGCTAATTTTTTAAGTTTGTTAATAGAGAAGAGGTCTCACTATGTTGCCCAGGCTGGTCTCAAACTCCTGGGCTCAAGCGATCCTCCTACCTCAACCTCTCAAAGTGCTGGGATTACAGGCATGAGCTACCACACCTGGTGACAAGTACCTCTTAATCTTTTGAACACATGGACTCTTTTGAATGGCTCCTTCATTCATTTATTCATTCACTCCATTCATAAGTATTTCTTGGGGATTTGCTCAGTCCCAGACACTGCTGGGAGCTGAGAGAAATCACGAGCACATTTGGATGAGGCCCCCAGACCTCACCACCGCCCACTGTCAAATGAGGGAAGCAGATGAGAATCAGATAATCACTGAGACAAATGAATAACTGTGCCTACCAGGGCCGGGCATGGTGGCTCACGCCTATAAACCCAGCACTTTGGGAGGCCGAGGTGGGCGGATCACCTGAGGTGAGGAGTTCAAGACCAGCCTGGCCCACATGGTGAAACTCCGTCTCTACTAAAAATACAAAAATTAGCCGGGCGTGGCGGCGGGCGCCTGTAATCCCAGCTACTCGGGAGGCTGAGGCAGGAGAATCCCTTGAACCTGGGAGGTGGAGGGTGCAGTGAGCCGAGACTGCGCCACTGCACTCCAGCCTGGGGAATAGAATGAGACTCCATCTTAAAAAACAAACAAAAAAACACCAATACATTGCACTCCATGGAGCCACAAGAATCTATACCAGGGGTCTCAGGTCTCAGTTGCAGTAGCCCCCATTCCAGGCACAGGACCACCACCTTGGCGAACCTGAACAACTGGGAGCATTTGAAATCCAAGACATAAAGACAGCCAGGCCTGGAGTAGACTGTGGCTGAGATGGGAGGGTGGGTATGCAATAACCCTCTGTCTAAGGAAGGGATCTGCTGAACCCAGAAATGCAGGGAATGAAATGGGAGAGGAGCCCTGCTGCAAAAGAGGGCCCTGCGGTTGGGAGCTTTAATTTACATACAGACAATTGATGCTAATTGCAAATCATTCTTATCTGCTCATTAAAGCTGCTTCCTGAAGTTTTCTCCTAGGCAACCAGGCTTGAGTGTGGCACAGCATTTCCCAAAATGGGGTGCTTGAGGTGATTTGGGTAGTGCGGGGAGGAAAATGTTTTATTTTAAATGGATATATGCTTGCTTTCATGAGTATTAGGAAAAAGAGTTTGCAACTCACCCCCTGATTTTACGGATACCATCTTGGACAAGTTAAGGAGAAAATAAAATGAGTTGATTTAAAAAAACATGTCCAGGCCTGTCGCGGTGACTCACGCCTGTAATCCCAGCACTCTGGGAGGCCAAGACAGGTGGATCACTTGAGGCCAGGAGTTCGAGACCAGCCTGACCAACACGGTGAAACCCCATCTCTACTGAAAATACAAAAATTAGCCAGGTGTGGTGGCGCATGCCTGTGGTCCCAGCTATTCTGGAGGCTGAGGCGGAAGAATCGCTTGAATCTGGGAGGCAGAGGTTGCAGTGAGCCGAGATCACGCCATTGCACCACTTCAGCCTCAGCAACAGAGTGAGACTAAGTCTCAAAAAAAAAAAGAAAAAGAAACATGTCCATGTGGATAAGGTGGATAAGAGTGTGGCCTTCAGTGTTAGCCCACTTGTATTCAATCCTTCCCTTGGCCACTTCTTGGCTGTGTATCCCCAGGCAAGTGACTGAACCTCTCTGGGCCACAGTTTCCTCATCTGTAAAACTAGGGATAAACCACATACCTACCTCATAGGGATGTGGTGAAGATTGAATGTACCCTTAGAACAGTGCTTTGACTTGAAGACTGCCTGTCAGAATCATGGGGTATGAAGGTGTATTTGAAAAACACATAGAAATGAGGCTTTGCCTCAGATTCACGAAATCAGAATATCTCCCCTGGTCCAAGACCTGTTACAGCCAGTGCTGGGGACACAGCGGTGACTGGGGGAGCCCCAGTCCTGCCTGACAGACACATTCCCAAACAGAGATAGCCCAGAGGGGTCAGGTCAAGATGGGCAAGGCCCAGGCAGAGGGGTCAGGGTCAGGGTAGGGGACCCAGGGTGAAGGGTCAGGGCTGGGATACAAGGGAGCCGGGAAGAGGGGTCAGGGTAAGATGAGGGGGCACAGGTAGAGGGCTCAGGGTGGGATGGAGGGGACCAGGCAGAGGGGTTGGGGCCATGATGGAGGGGTACAGGGAATGTGGGATCCCAAAGGGGGCCCCCCCAACCCAGTTGTGAGAGGGGCCAGCTTAGTTGTGGGAGGGGCTTTCCTGGAGAAAGAGTCTGAGCTGGCCAGGGAAGTCAGGAGGGAAAAGCAGTCCAGACAGAGAATGTGGCGACTCCTACCATCCATCTCACCCCACCTCACTCCATTGGCCTCCCACGGTCTTCCCATTTCAATAGGCACAAGTTCCCTGGATGGTCACAGAGCCACCTGCTTGGGGCCAGACCTTGGTTCGAGTGGCCACAGGTGCCTCTGCCTCCCATGGCAGCCACACTGCACTATGCACCGGGCAGCCCAGCAGCCCCCCGCATGTGCTGTCATCAGAACATGCCCCTGGGCTGGAGTGACAGCCTGCTCCCCAGCCTCTGCTCCTGGAAGGCAGGCACCTTTGAACAGGCCCAGCACGAGCACTCATTGACTGCCCTGTGTCTACCTCCACAGCACTCTGTGGCATAGAACTTGGTATTTATTCATGCAGTGAGTGCCTGCTGTGCACCGGGGCCTCTGCAGGGAGCTGGAACAGGCAGACCAGACCCCCGCTGTCCTAGCATGGATGGAGGCCCATGGGAAATAGCTAGTGAATAATGCCAAAAGTCGTGAATGAATTGTGCCAGGGGACAGCCTGCAGAGACCTGTGGGGTCTGAGGGTGGATGGGATGCAGGGCTGGAGGAGGTGTCTAATCTAGCCTAGGGCCGGGGATAATGTTCCTGAACGAGGGTCACATCTGCCAAGGATGAGGGGGACAGGGAGGAGGGGGCGGTTGAAGGAGGAGGGGGCTTCAGTGGGGCTGGAGAGACATTCATCTGGGATGCAGTTATACAGGTGTTTGCTCTGTTTTTTAAATTGTGTGTATATATGCAACATATATATAGACACACACATTCTGGGCCTCAATGTATGTTGTGAACCTCAGTATGTATATATACAACTATGTATATACATGTATATATATACAACTATGTATATATACACACATATGTTTTTTTTAAGTCTGTTGAATTTCTCATTCAGATGAATGTATATATGACTATTTACCATTAAAAAAAAACAGAAGGGAAAGATGAGGCGTGGAGAAAGTATATCTATGAATTAGAGTTGCATGTGCAAAGTCCCCGTGGTGGGGAGGAGGGTGGTATCATCAGGCCACTGAACATAGGCCCCTTGGCTCAAGTATAGAAATTGTGGCTGGGCACAGTGGCTCATTCCTGTAATACCAGCACTTTGGGAGGCCAAGGCAGGAGCATCACTTGAGGCCAGGAGTTTGAGACCAGCCTGGGCAACATAGACCCATCTCTACCCCCCTACCAAACTTTTTTTTTTTTTTTTGAGATGGAGTTTTGCTCTTATTGCCCAGGCTGGAGTACAATGGCATAGTCTCAGCTCACTGCAACCTCTGCCTCCCAGGTTCAAGTGATTCTCCTGCCTCAACTTCCCAAGTAGCTGGGATTACAGGCACCTGCCACCACGCCGGCTAATTTTTGTATTTATAGTAGAGACAGGGTTTCACCATGTTGGCCAGGCTGGTCTCGAGCTCTTGACCTCGGGTGACCCGCCCACCTTGGCCTCCCAAAGTGCTGGGATTACAGGCATGAGCCACCATGCCTGGCCAAAAATTTTTTTAAATTAGCTGGGTAGGGCCGTAGGCTCCTGCAGTCCCAGCTACTCGAGAGGCTGAGGTGAGAGGATCACTTGAGCCTGGAGGTTCGAGACAGCAGTGTGCTGTGATTGCACCACTGCACTCTATCCTGGGTAACTGATTGACACCCTGTTGATCTATCGATCACTCCATCCTGGGTAACAGAGCAAGGCCCTGTAGGTAGGTAGGTAGGTGGGGCAGCCAACGGGAGGTTGGGAAAGTCAGCAGTGGCCAGAACATTCAGGGCTCTACCAGCTCCATTATGGAGTTTGGATCTCATCTTAAGAGCAGCCAGGGTAATGCGGGTGGATTTGTGTTCCAAAATATGGTGCTGGCAGTGAGACAGGAGGCAAAGTCTCTGAGGGGGCTGAGGCTTGGATCTGCATAGGAGGACGTGGGCCTGAGCTGGAGGGCAGAGCAACTGTGGATGTGGCAGCAGGCGGCATTGCCAGGAAGTAAGCCGGGAGGGAGATGCAGGCCCAGGGCAGAGCCAGCAAGTCATGTGAGAGTCCAGGGTGACTGCTGCGTGTCTGGAGGCTGCAGTGGCCTGGGAGCACCTGAGGCGCTTGTGAGAAGAGGAGGCAGGGTGGGGCAGCCGGGGGGACTGATTCTTCCAGTCACTGACCTTTGTAGCCCCCACTCTGTGCCAGGTGTCGTTCCAGACACAGCGGTGCAGCAGCATCCCTCCCTTATGGAGCTGTCATTCTGGAGACAGGACAAGACAGACAGACAGCCGACCACCATGGAGTGTGCCATGAGGTGATAAATGCTGGGGAGGAAAGGCAAAAACAGAGCGGGTCTCTGGGAAGGCTTCTCAGGAGGTGATGCGTTGTAGGAAGCCAGGGTGAGATCCAGGCAGTGGAAACAGTAGATGTCTAGACCCTGAGGCTGACCTTATTCTCAGTGCTCCAGAAATGGTCAGGTGGCCAGAGGGGCTGAAGCAGGTGGGACAGCGGGGAGAGTGGCAGGAGGTCAGCAGAGTGAGGTGGCAGGAGCCTGCTTCTGGCGGGCATATTGACCAAAGTCAGATGCTGGGATTTGGTTCCAAGGGACATGGGAGCCGTGGGAGGCATTTGAGCACATCATCTGACTTAATGTTTTTAAAAAGATTACTGTGGGCTGGGCGTGGTGGCTCACACCTGTAATCCCAGCACTTGGGGAGGCTAAGGCAGGTGGATCACTTGAGCCCAGGAGTTCAAGACCAGCCTGGGCAACATGCAAAAACCCCATGTCTACAAAAAATTAGCTGGGTGTGGTGGCACACGCATGTTGTCTCAGTTACTTGGGAGGCTGAGGTTGGAGGATTGCTTGACCCCGGGAAGTGGAGGCTGCAGTGAGCCGAGATCACATCACTGCACTCAGCCTGGGTGACAAAGTAAGACCTTATCTCAAAAAATGATAATAATAATAATAAAATGTAAAAATAAAAAAATAAAAAAGATCACTGTGGGCTACTCTGGAGAGGACAGACTATGTTGGGCAGGGGGAAGATGGTGGGCAACATTCAGAGGCTGCCAGGAGAGGGATGGGTCCTGACATGCCCAAGCGGGGACCCACCCACTCCCTTCCCTGGGCTGTGGCCCTCGCCATGGAAGCCACTGCAGCCTGTAGCAGCTTGTGCCCATCGATGACCTCACGGATGCTTCCCTCCAGACATTCGTCATGGGAGCCCAGCTGCCAGGCAAGCTGCCAGGCGCCAGCACCTGCCGTGGGCACCGCGGTGAGCTGAGTGATCCTGGGCGGGCAGCCACCTGGCCCTCACCCTCTCCTGAGGCAGCACACACTCCAGAGCTTTCTGAGCTTCCAGAGCAATTTGTCAGAGCTGTTAGCAGCAGTCAGAGGTTCTCAGTTCCACGTGGAGCTGACGCAGCCGGGCGTTCCCAGGCAGGCAGGAAGCACGTGGCCTTGCTTCCCCGGGCTGTGCCAGGAGTCCCTGGGATGCCCTTCTTGGGGCACAGCCCTGAAAGGTAATCTGAGGGCCTGAAGACCCACCGGGGCCCACCCTGCCTGTGAGTGTTAGGAGGCTGGGGTCACCCGAGACAGAGACCTCCTCGGAGAGTCACAGTCAGCTTGGGAAGAGGAAGCCAGGCTGTCTCCTGGAACTCAAGGGAGTGCGGGAGCCAGGCAGAGATCTGCGGGGCGGGGAGCAGTGCACAGGTCCCGAGGTAGAAGCGTTTCTGGTGTGTTTGAGGAACAGCTTCCACATGGCTGGAGCAGAGTGAAGGAGAGGGAGTGTGGAGGAGCTGGGGGTAGAGAAGAGAGGGGGGCAGATGGGGGGCCCTGTGGGGAGGGCTCTGGGTCTTACCCAGAGTGAGGTGGAACCCCGAGAGTCCTGATCTGTTTCACGTGTTCCCAGGATCTCTCTGGCTGTGTGTTGAGGCTGGGGAAAGACGCAGGAGGAAGAGGGAGCCGGGAGGAGGCCACTCGGACGATACAGGTGGCAGTGGTTGGTGGAGGTAGCAAGCAGTAGCTGGATTGGGATCTCTGTTGAATCTCTCGCATAGACCCTCTCTCTGTCCACTTCCTGAAGACCCATCGCTTCTGTCCTGCAGGCCACAGGGGCGATGTGGCCACTCACGGCTCCTACACTGGAGCACAATTCCAGCCACATGCAGGGATGGATTGCTTCTCCAGCCCACGACATATATCAGGGAGAGAAAGCAAGATTGGTCCGGAGTGAAGGCCAAGTGGCTAGGGGCCCTCAGGGTGTGTGGGTGACTTCAGTGTGACTTCAGGGCTCTTCCTGTGGCTGCCTATGTCTACATCACAGCTCCACTTCTTACCCCAACTGTGTGATCTCTATCAGGCCCCTTAGGTGCTCTGAGGCTCAATGTCCTCATCTGTAAAATGGGGATAATAATAGGATCTTCGGCCAGGCACAGTGGCTCGCCTGTTGTCCCAGCACTTTGGGAGGCCGAGGCAGGCAGATCACCTGAGGTCAGGAGTTTGAGACCAGCCTGGCCAACGTGATGAAACCCTACCTCTACTAAAAATACAAAAATTAGCCAGGTGTGGTGGCGGCAGCCGGTAGTCCCAGATACTCGAGAGGCTGAGGCGAGAGAGTCACTTGATTGCAGTGAGCAGAGATGGCACCACTGCACTCCAGCCTGGGTGACAGAGCTAGACTCTGTCTCAAAAAAAGAAAAAAAAAAAATAGGATCCATCATCTAAGGTTGTGAGGGCGAACTGAGACCATGAGTTTAAAGCACTTATCACAGGGCCAGAGACATAGCTGGGCTCAGGTGTATCAGCTGCTGCTGTGTTTTATTCTCATGTATTATGTATTGATATTTATCGTTAACAATTGTTGTCACTGGGAGTACAGAATGGTGGTTAAAATATCATCTCTCAAACCAGACTACCTATGTCTATGTCCTGGCTCTTATCCCCCACTAGCTACATCATTTGGGGCAAGTTATTTCATCTCCCTGGGCCTCAGTTTCCCCCACCTGGAACATGAGAGTGGTGGTAGTTCCTGTCTCGGGGTTGCTATGGCGGCTAAGTGAGGTGACGCCTATAAGATGCTTAGAACAAGGCCAGGCAGCTTCCACAGGCTCGAAGTGATCACTGTCTGCCTATGTCACTGTCACTGTCTGCCTGTGGCACTGTCACTGCCACCTACTGTGCGACTGCTCCTCCTCCTGGAGGCAGGGACCATAGGTCGCTCCCTGAGAGCCTGTCACCCACCCAGGACCACCCATTGGTCCCCTTCAGAGTCCCCAGGCTGAACAGACCAAAAGCATTGTACACACTTATGCAGCTGGTATGATTTCTCTACCCAGCCTCTGGTTTTTCAGCTTTTTTTGGAAGCATAAATCCTTTGACTCCAACAAAATGTTAAATGCTCCCCTAAGATGTCAAGCAGGTAAATGCATAGCCTCTCTGGTTGAAGGTGAGGATGGAAGCACAGAGCAGGTTGCCTGCCCCTCCCCCATTACCACCAGTGCTGTCTGAGCCCAGATCCCAGGGACCCACCACCTCCCTGGCACCTGCAGCTCCCCGGTTCCTCCTCAGGACTCAGTGCTGAGCACTTAGCACATAGGATCTCGTGAGGCAAGTGCTGTCATTGCCTCAGATCTCAGAGGAGGAAACTGAGGCTCACTGAGGGGAATAGACCCCACCCAAGTTGGCCAGTGTGTTGATGGGAGCCAGGATTGGAACTGGGTCAGATGGACAGCAAAGCCCACACCATGCTGCCCCAGTTTTCAAGTTGATACTGAGGCTTCAGGAGGACGCATGGGCACACTGGCGCTCCAGAAAGAAAGAACGTTCAGGCCGGGAGCTGTGGCTCACGCCTGTAATCCCAGCACTTCGGGAGGCTGAGGCGGGCAGATCATGAGGTCAGAAGTTCGAGACCAGCCTGACCAACATGATGAAACCCTGTCTCTACTAAAAATACAAAAATTAGCCAGGCATAGTGGTGGGCATCTGTAATCCCATCTACTTATGAGGTTGAGGCAGGAGAATCACTTGAGCCTGGGAGCCTCCTGAGTAGCTGGGATTACAGGCGCACACTGTCACACTTGGCTAATTTTTTTTTTTTTTTTTTTAAGTACAGATGGGGTTTCGCCATGTTGGCCAGGCTGGTCTTGAACTCCTGACCTCAGGTGGTCCATTCGCCTCAGCCTCCCAAACTACTGGGATTACAGGCGTGAGCCACCGCCCCTGGCTGGCCACTTACGTTTTACCCTGTGCCATTTATATAGTTTAATTAGACTTTTTTTAGGGTTGTTTTGGGTTTTTTTTTTTTTTTTTTTTTTTTTGGAGTGATGGGGACTCTCTGTCACCCAAACCGGAATCCAATGGCAAAGTCATACCTCGCTGCAGCCTCAAACTCCTGGGTTCAAGCGATTCTCCCACCTCAGCATCCCAAGTAGCTGGGACTACAGGCATGTGCCACTATGCCCAGCTTAATTTGACTTTTATTCCGTACATGTTCCCCATCATTACTACTTTCAGAGAGAATCCGTTAGTGTACACTCCTCCAGAGATTTTTCTCTAAACCTTTACCAACCCAGTTCTTTCAAACATACCACTTAGGCCGGGCATGGTGGCTCACGCCTGTAATCCCAGCATTTTGGGAGGTCGAGGCAGGTGGATCACCTGAGGTCAGGAGTTCAAGACCAGCCTGACCAATATGGAGAAACCCTGTCTCTACTAAAAATACAAAATTAGCTGGGTGTGGTGGCACATGCCTGTAATCCCAGCTACTTGGGAGGCTGAGGCAGGAGAATAGCTTGAACCTGGGAGGCGGAGGTTGCAGTGAGCCAAGATCATGCCATTGCACTCCAGCCTGGGCGAAAAGAGTGAAACTCCTTCTCAAAAAACAAACAAACAACAAAAAACCAAAACAAACAAAAAGACATACCACTTAACCCTTACCTTGCACGAAATACAGTGACTTTTTAAAAATTCTAGTTTAGCTGGGCCGGGCACAGTGGCTCACGCCTGTAATCCCAGCACTTTGGGAGGCCAAGGTGGGTGGATCATGAGGTCAGGAGATGGAGACCATCCTGGCTAACACGGTGAAACCCCATCTCTACCAAAAATAGAAAAAACTAGCCGGGTGTGGTGGCACGCGCCTGTAGTCCCAGCTACTCAGGAGGCTGAGGCAGGAGAATGGCTTGAACCCGGGAAGCGGAGGTTGCAGTGAGCTGAGACCACGCCACTGCACTCCAGCCTGGGTGACAGAGCAAGACTCCATCTCAAAAAATGCCTATAATCCTAGCTCTCAGAGAGGCAGAGGCAGGAGGATAGCTTGAGCACAGGAGTTCGAGACCTGCCTGGGTAATTTAGCAAGACCCCATTCCCCACAAAAAGGGGGGAAGAAAGTCAAAAAAAAGTGTAAAATTCTACTTTATTTCTTTTTTTCTCTATACATATGTGTGTATATCTATCTATCTATATATATTTTTTTCCCTTAAGAACACAGAATCATGTTTTATACCATGCATCGTTTCCATTTACTATAGCTCAGACCATCTGTCCTCATACGTAAACAGAGATTGACCTTCTTTGCACTGGCTGCATAGTTTTTGGTCATGAGGATATGCTTGCGGCAGGGCACAGTGGCTCATGCCTGTGATCCCAGCACCTTGGGAGGTCGAGGCAGGTGGATCACTTGAGGCCAGAAGTTCAAGAACAGCCTAGCCAACATGGTGAAACCCCGTCTCTACTAAAAATACAAAAATTATCCAGGCATGGTGGTGCATGCCTATAATCCCAGCTACTCGGGAGGCTGAGGCACAAGAATCGCTTGAACCCCGGAGGCGCGGAGGTTGCAGTGAGCTGAGATCACACCACTGCACTCCAGCCTGGCCATTTCCAACTTTTCCTGATTATAAACAGTACTACAGAGACCATCCTCATACCTGCCTGTGCGTGCTTGTGCAGGCTTTTGGTGTGTGTGTGTGTGTGTGTGTGTGTGTGTTTTGTAGCTGAGACTATGGGCATGTGCTACTATTCCCGGCTATTTTTATTTTTTTGTGGAGATGGGGTCTCTATCTAGGGCTGGGCATGGTGCCTCACAACTGTAATCCTAGCACTTTGGGAGGCTGGGGTGGGAGGATCATTTGAGCCCCAGAGTTCAAGACCAGCCTGGGCAACATAGCAAGACCCCGTCCCTAGATAGGGTCTCTACAACAACTCCTGGGCTCCAGCAGTTCTCCCACCTAAGCCTCCCAGAGCGCTGGGATTACAGCATGAGCCACCATGCCTGGCCTTGTGCAGGCTTTTCTATTGCATGGATTTCTGGGAGGCCAAATGTTTTGTTTTTGTTTTTGAGACGGAGTCTCACTCTGTCACCCAGGCTGGAGTGCAGTGGCGCAATCTCGGCTCACTGCAACCTCCGCCTGCCGGATTCATGCCATTCTCCTGCCTCAGCCTCCCAAGTAGCTGGGACTACAGGCGCCCACCACCATGCCCAGCTAATTTTTTTGTATTTTTTAGTAGAGACAGGGTTTCACTGTGTTAGCCAGGATGGTCTCGATCTCCTGACCTCGTGATCTGCCCACCTTGGCCTCCCAAAGTGCTGGGATTACAGGCATGAGCCACCGTGCCCAGCCAGGCCAAATGTTAAGCTGAGGCTAGTCATCCTTCAGTTCTCAGTTCTGATGCTCTTGTCTCCTGGGGAAAGCATTCCTGACCATTCTTGGTGTTACATGCTTCAGTAGTTCCCAGGACATCTCCTCACCAATGCATACTCTTTGCCACATTGATAGATGTTGCTACATTGTGGAAAGCATTACATAGTCGCCATTTCAATCCAGTCGGACAGTCCCTGCCTTTTGATGGGAGTGTTTAGACCATTCACGTTAAATGTAATTATTACTGCTAATGGTTGGATTTGCATTAGCCACTTTGCTATTGTTTCTGTATGTCTACTATCTTTCTTGCTCCTCTGTTCTTCCTTACTGCCTTATACTGTAGTAAATAAATATAATTTCACGCTGGATGTGGTGGCTTACACCTGTAAAATCCCAGCACTTTGGGAGGCCCAGGCGGGCGGATCACCTGAGGTCAGGAGTTCGAGACCAGCCTGGCCAGCATGGCAAAACCCGTCTCTACTAAAAATACAAAAATTAGCTGGGCGCTGTGGCATGCACTTGTAATCCCAGCTACTCAGGAGGCTGAGGCAGGAGAATCGCTTGAGCCAGGGAGGCGGAGGTTGCAGTGGGCCAAGGTTGCACCACTGCCCTCCAGCCTAAGTGACAGAGTAAGACTCTGTCTCAAAAGTTAAAAATAAAAAAATATATAATTTAGTTTAACATTTGGATTCTACTCTTGTGTAACTATCTTTTTAGTTGTTATAATGTGCTTCTATCAGTGCAATTCGGGTTAATACTAAATTCCAATAAAATATAAAACTTTTCTCCAATATTGTCCTATCGTCTTCTCCCTTTTTTGTGCTCTGTTTATCATAAACATCCATATGTGTTTTAACCCAGCAGTATAGTATTATAACTGTTGCCTTGTACAGTCTTATGTCTTTAAGGAAGTTAAGAGAAGAAATAAGAAAGCATATACTTTTATAGAATCTTATTTTAAACCACAGTTTGCCATCTTGGGCTATTCATTTCTGTCTGCTGACTCAGGTCATTATCTAGAGTCATTTCTTCCAGCCTGAGGACTTTTTTTTTTCTTTTTTTTATACGGAGTCTCACTCTGTCACCCACGCTAGAGTGCAGTCGCGCGATCTCAGCTCACTGCAACCTCTGCCTCCTGGGTTCAAGCAGTTCTCCTGCCTCAGCCTCCTGAGTAGCTGAGATTACAGGCACCCGCCACCACTCGGTTAATTTTTGTATTTTTAGTAGAGATGGGGTTTCACCATGTTGGCCAGGCTGACAGGTGATCCACCTGCCTTGGCTTCCCAAAGTGCTGGGATAAACCCGAGAAGTTTTAAAATTATTTTGTATCAGGCAGATGTGCTAGCAACAAATTCTCTCCATCTCTGTTTATATAGGAACATCTTTCTGTTGCCTTCATTTTTCAAGGATGGTTTTGCTGGATATAGAATTCCTGGTTAACAGTTGTTTTCTTTCAGCACTTTAAAAGTTACTTTTTATTTCATTCTTTTAAATGAGAAGTCAGCAATTAATTGTATTTTTTTTTTCTTTCTTATAGAAGTGGGGTCTCACTATGTTTCCCAGGCTGGTTTCCAACTCCTGGGCTTGAGTGATCTTCCCGTCTTGGCCTCCCAAAGTGCTGGGATTATAGACCTGTTAATTGTATTGATGCTCCTCTATATGTCATGCATCATCTTTTTCTTGATGCTTTCAAGATATTTATCTTAGCATTTAACTTTTTTTTTTTTTTTTTTTTGAGACAGAGTTTCACTCTTGTTGCCCAGGCTGGAGTGTAATGGTGTAATGGTGTGGTCTTGGCTCACCGTGACATCTGCCTCCCGGGTTCAAGCAATTCTCCTGCCTCAGCCTCCCAACTAGCTGGGATTACAGGCATGCACCACCACGCCCGGCTAATTTTTTTGTATTTTAGTAGAGATGGGGTTTCTCCATGTTGGTCAGGCTGGTCTTGAACTTCTGACCTCAGGTGATCCGCCCGCCTCAGCCTCCCAAAGTGCTGGAATTACAGGCGTGAGCCACTGCGCCTGGCCAGCATTTAACTTTCAACTCTTTTTCTAGGTGTGAATCTCTTTGTATTTTTCCTACTTGGTGTTTGTTGAGCTTCTTAGATGTGTAATGTTTGCATCAGATTTAAGAAGTTTCCAACCATTATTTCTTCAGATATTTCTTCTGCCCCTTCTCTCCTCTCCTTCCAAAGTTCCTGAGGCACGTATGTTGGTACCCTTGATGCCGTCCCAAAGGTTCTGCTCTGGAAGAACTTCTTCATTCACTGAGCTGGGAAGGGGTCGGGGGAGGACAAAACGCAATGAATTTCCTCTATTCTTGTCTAAAGTTCAGTTTTTCAAGCATAAATGCTTCTCAAATTGTCGTTATGTGTTTGGTCAATTTTCAGAGTACTGAAATGGTTGTTTGCGGTCAATTTTGTCATCTCTGGGGGAGAAGGTTTGCCAGTCTTCTCATTTGACTATAGTCAAAAGTACCATCCTGTGATACTGCTAAATTGACCCTCAAAAGGGATTTATTAACTTATATATATAATCCTAGCTGGGTGTGGTGGCACACATCCGTGTTCCCAGCTACTTAGGAAGCTGAGGTGGGAGGATCACCTGAGCCCAGGAGTTCGAGGACAGCCTGGGCAACATAGCAAAACCTTGTCTCTTTAAATAAACAAACAAAAAAAACAATAATCCTCCCACCCATCCCCCCCCAAAATGCCCCCTTTTATATACACATGTGTATATTTTTGCATAGAAAAAGGTTGACTGGGCGCGGTGGCTCACGCCTGGAATCCCAACACTTTGGGAGGCTGAGGTGGGCAGATCATCTGAGGTTAGGAGTTTGAGACCAGCCTGGCCAACATGGTGAAACGCCGTCTCTACTAAAAATACAAAAAATTTAGCTGGGCATGGTGGCACACATCTGTAATCCCAGCTACTGGGGAGGTTGAGGCAGGGGAATCGCTTGAACCTGAGAGACTGAGGATGGAGTGAGCTGAGATTGCGCCACTGCACTCCAGCCTGGGCAACAGAGTGAGACTCTGTCTCAAAAAAAAAAGAAAAAGGTTAAGGGCCAGACCCAGTGGTTCATGCCTGTAATCCCAACACTTTGGGAGGCCAAGGCAGGCAGATTGCTTGAGCCCAGGAGCTCAAGACCAGCCTGGGAACATAGTGAAACCCCATCTCTACAAAAATTAGCTAGGCATAGTGGTGCATGCCTGTAGTCCCAGCTACTCGGAGGCTGAGGTGGGATGATCACTTGAGGCTGGGGGGTCGAGACTGCAGTGAGCTGAGATCGTGCCACTGCTTTCCAGCCTGGGTGACAGAGTGAGACCCTGTCTCAAAAAAAAAAAAAAAAAAGAGAGAAAGGTTAGGAAAGAAATAGAGCAAACTGTAAGCCATAGTTCCCTCTCGAGATGGGCAGGAGGTAGGCTCCCCACCTTTAGCTGCGTAGGTTGTACCAAGGAGACGGGAGTGAATTTTTCAGATTCCCATAGAGGAACCAAATGTGCTAGAAGGCCATCCTCAGGTGGGATTAGGCGCTGTGCAGGCAACCTTCCCTTTTCTACAGATAGGCGTCTATATTGTTGGAATTTTCCACAGCGGTAATATATTTGTGTCTCTCTTGTGCAAATGAACTTTTCTGATTCCCAAGAGTAAACTTCAATAGCTCTGTCTTGCCAAATGTGGAATGGATTTGGTTTTTTTTATCTCTTTCATTTTTGCTTTGCAGTGACATGGGCTCGAGGGTTGGCTACCCCGCTCAGGTTTACAAAACTGCCAGTGCAGAGACTCCTCGGCCCTCCCAGCTGGCCCAGCCCAGCCCCTTCCAGCTCTCCGCCTCCGTCCCCAAGTCCTTCTTCTCCAAGCAGCCTGTACGCAATAAGCACCCAACAGGGTGGAAGAGAACGGAGGAGCCCCCACCACGGCCACTCCCCTTCAGTGACCCAAAGAAGTAAGTGCCTGGACGTCCAGCGAGGCGCCCACCTGATCCACGCCAGGGCCTCTCCGGGGCGGAAAGAGGGTGATGCCACATGCTGTCATTGCACAGACGACTGTGGGCCAGTGTACCAGTGTACACACTGGGGCTGCAGCTGCAAACAGGACAGGCGAGAACCGCTCTTGGGGAGCTGGCATTCCAATTGGGGTGACCAACAATAAGTAGAATGAGTAAGAGAAGCACGCAATAGGTCGATGGTGGTTATCCCTGTGCCGTATCCGGGTGTGGAACATTCCAGGGAGAAGGCATAGCAGCTGCAGAGGTCCTGAGGCAGTGAGTGACGCGGTTGCCTCTGGGCAGGCCGGGGTGGCTAGAACAGTTTGGGCCAGGGGAGGGTGTGGGAACATGAGGTCAGGGAGGGATGGGGACAGACCATGGAGGGTCTTGAGGGCCACGTGGAAGGGACTTGGCATCTGTCCTGAGTGAGATGGAGCCACGGGAGGGCATGGAGCAGAGTGGGGGCAGGATCTAAATTGGGCATTCCAGGGTCGCTGTGGCTGCGTGTGGGGAACAGCCTGCGAGGAGCAGGGAGGAGCTGCTGTCGTGGTCCAGGCGGAGACGAAGGGGCGGGAGCAGGGTGGGGGCGGAGAGGGTGAGAAGGGGGCGGTTCCGGATAGATTATCTGAAATGGAGCAGACCCGGGCTTGCTGGCAGGGTGGATGTGGTGTGAGAGAAAGAGAGGGGTTGAGGATGGTGCGTCGTCTTGAAGCCCGGAGGACAGACTTGCCTTGAGTAGGGAGCAGGCTTGGGGAAGGCACAGTAGCTCAATCCTGGATGCTTCGGTGGGAGATTCGCAGGAGACATCCAGACGGAGGCGTGGGGGAGGCCCTTGAGTAAGGAATCCCGAATTCAGTGGAGAGGTCAGGCTGGAGGGAGAACTTTGGGTGTTATCAGCCTAGAGCTGCGAGGCTGGAAGAGCCCCTACGGCAGGGTGTGGATAGAGGAGAAATGTGGGACTGAGACTGAAACCCCTTGATGTTGAGCCAAAGTGAGAAGCCAGGGAAGGAGGCGGGGCGGGGAAGGCGGGGAGGTGCGGAGGCGGGGCCAGGGCCAGGGGAGGCGGAGCTCGGGCGAGGAGGCGGGGTCCAGGCTAGGGTGATGAGCCTGAGAACTGATTATATAGGGTTAAGCCTCCCAGAGGTCGCCAGAGGGTTCAGGAGAAAAGGGTGAGGCAGAGTTGAGGAGCTGCGCCAGCAGTTCATTTGGGGCATTTTGCTTTAAAGTGAAAGAGGAGAGGGGTGTGCAGTTGAGAAAGGGTTTTGTTTTTCAGTTGGAGGATACAGGAGCTAACATTTCCTGAGCACTCACCACATCGAGGTTCAGTTCTAAGTGGTTTGATGCGAATGAATTTACTGGATCCCACAACAGCTCCATGGGGGTGGACCTGGAGACGGGCTTGCACCATGTTAGTCAGGCTGGTCTCGAACTCCTGGTCTCAAGTGATCTGCCCGCCTGAGCCTCCCAAAGTGCTGGGATTACAGGCGTGAGCCACTGCGCCCGGCCCCTGTCCTCCCCCTTTTACAGATGAGGCAGCTGAGGCCCAGAGTCACACAGCTAGTGAGGGACACAGCCTGGATCAGAGCCCAGGAAGGCTGGGTCAAGGCTCACGTGTCTTGAGTGAGGGGCTCTGCTCTCCTCCATCATGTTCTTTGTAGTGTCATCTTTAATGACCTAGATGGAGACATTCAAATCTGGGGATGACACAGAGCTTGGAGGGAGAGACGTGTCAGGAGACAGAAACAGTGTCCCTGGAGATATCGGCAGGCAAGTGTGCTGAGCTCACGCTGAGAGCCAGAGGGGATTCTGAAAACTAGACTGATGATTAAAACTGCTTAAAAACTCAGCAGCCTCCCCATGCTCCCGGGATTAATGATACAGGCTCACATTGACTACACACGTTTTATACCAGGCACCGTGTTCTTTGCCCAAACTCCCACTCAGACCCTGGATGATCTGCCCTTCACCTCAGCCCTCGTTCCCATCCACTCTTCCCTCCTTGCTCTGTTCCAGCCACACTGGCCTCTTGCTGTTCCTCACACTCTCCATGTCCAGGCACACCCAGGGCCTTTGCACTGGCTCTCACCGCTGCCTCCAGTGAGCTCCCTCCAGATCTTCTCGGGTGCAGCTCACGAGGACTCACTCTAATGCCATCCCCTCAAACAGGTCCTCCTGGCCTTCAGTAGCCCAGGCTGTCATTCTGTGTCACTGTACTCTTTTCCACATCCTGTGTCCCCCATGGGAAACAGGTGCCACTGTCTTAGTCACAAGGCACTTGTAACGTGCCTGGCACACAGGGCATGCTCCATCCTGAACATAAGACATGTGGATCTTGTTTGATTCTCACGCGACCCCAATAAGTAGATACTATAAGGCCCCCACTTTTCAGTGTGGCCCAAGTTGGGCCCTGCCGAACCCTGTTACCCTCCTCAACAATCACCCGTACACACTGCTTCCTCTGCCTGGAACCCCCCTCCGACCCGCACCCCTACTCTAGGCCCACTCCTGCCTACCCATGTTAATTTGCCGGGGTAGCCGCAACAAAGTACCACACACTGAGTGGCTTAAACTACAGAAATGTATCGTCTCACAGTTGTGGAGGCCAGAAGTCCAAGTTCCAGGCATGGACAGGGTGGTTCCCTCCAAGGGCGGTGAGGGAGAACCTGCTCCTGGCCTCCCTCCTAGCAGCCGGTGGGTGTCGGCACGTAGATTCATCACCCCCACCTCTACCTCCTCTTCACATGACGTTCTCCCTGCATCTGTGCCCACATTTCCTCTTTCTGCAAGGACACCAATCTAATGGGATTAGGGGTCTACCCTAATGACCTCATTTTCACTTGATTGCCTCTGTAAAGACTCTGCCTCCAAATGAGGTCACATTTGGAGATGCTGGGGCTTAGGACTTCAATATAGCTTTTTGTAGGGCCCCAGTTCAACCCATAACACCACTCCTTGGGTATCAGCACAGACACACCTTTCTTGCAGAAGTTCTCTGAACCCCCACACCAGCCTTAGCCCACCCCCAGCACCTGTCCCAGGGCACAGCGACCGCCACTCCCCTGGCAACTTGCTTCCTCTCTGTCACCCCCACGGGGCCCAGAACAGAGACATACTGAACCGCACCCAGACCACACACTTAGTAGGTGCTCAGAAGGTGTACCCGGAGAGACAACAACCCTATCCAACAACAGCTTTCCCAGTGATGAAATCCAGAGATGGCTTGTATATGTGTGTGTTGGTGTAAACATATGTAAACTAAGCATATAAAATATCGGCTGGAGACACAAATGAAATCGCTTCGTAGTTCCTTTTAATATTTATTTATTTATTTATCTATTTATTTTATTTATTTATTTTTGAGGCGAACTGTCGCTCTGTTGCCCAGGCTGGAGTGCAGTGGCGTGATCTCGGCTCACTGCAACCTCCACCTCCTGGGTTCAAGCACTTCTTCTGCCTCAGCCTACCAAGTAGCTGGGACTACATGCGCACGCCACCACATCTGGCTAATTTTTGTTTTGTTTTATTCTTCTTCATTTTTGTATTTTTAATAGAGACGGGGTTTCACCATGTTGGTCAGGCTGGTCTCGAACTCCTGACCTCAGGCGATCTGCCCCCCCTTGGCCTCCCAAAGTGCTGGGATTACAGTTGTGAGCCACCGCACCCGGCCCCTTTTAATATGTATTTAGTTGCAGATACATTTTTAAAATCACAACCGAGGCCGAGTGTGGCGCAGTGGCTCATGCCTGTAATCCCAGCACTTTGGGAGGCCGAGGCGGGCGGATCACAAGGTCAGGAGATCGAGACCATCCTGGCTAACATGGTGAAACCCCGTCTCTACAAAAAATAAAAAAAAATTAGCCGGGCGAGGTGGCGGGCACCTGTAGTCCCAGCGACTCGGGAGGCTGAGACAGGAGAATGGCGTGAACCCGGGAGGCGGAGCTTGCAGTGAGCCAAGATTGCACCACTGCACTCCAGCCTGGGAGACAGCGAGACTCTGTCTCAAAAAAAAAAAAAACGAAAGTAAGCCTCTCTCCCTTCCCTGGCCCTCAGCCATCCTGCTCCCTCCCCAGAAGCAACCATTGTTTCATTTCTACATCCTTCCAGAAATGTTCCAAACGTGACTGCACACACATGATTATGTGGGCTTCCCTTGCACCCGTTTTATTAATGTGGTCACCTCCTGCATATGAACTACTTCCTCACTTGCTCTTTCTCTTCAAGTCTTTTTGTTTTGTTTTGTTTTTTTTGGGACAGGCTCTCACTGTCACCCAGGCTGGAGTGCAGTGGCGCCATCATAGCTTACTGCAGCCTCAACCTCCCGAGCTCAAGCAGTCTCCTATCTCAGTAGCTGGGCCCATAGGAGTACACCACCACACCCACCTAGTTTTTCACTTTTTTGTAGAGGTGAGATCTCACTGTGTTACCCAGGCCGGTCTCACACTCCACACTCCTGGGCTCAAGTGATCCTCCCACTTACACCTCCCAAAGTGCTGGGATTACAGGCATGAGCCACCGTGCCTGACCTAAGTTTCTTGGCAACAGTTCCGTATCAGTGTGTAGAAAGTGATGTCATTCTTGGCCGGGCACGGTGGCCCATGCCTGTAATCCCAGCACTTTGGGAGGCCGAGATAGGTGGACCACCTGAGGTCAGGAGTTCAAGACCAGCCTGGCCAACGTGGTGAAACCCTGTCTCTACTAAAAATACAAAAATTAGCCAGGCGTGGTGGCGGGCGCCTGTAATACCAGCTACTCGGGAAGCTGAGGCAGGGGAATTGCTTGAACCTGGGAGGTGGAGGTTGCAGTGAGGCAAGATCGTGCCATTGGGCTCCAGTCGGGGCAACAGAGCAAGACCCTGTCTCAAAAAAATAGAAAAAGAAAGTGAATCCCTCACGTGTCCAGTATTAGAAACGAGAGTTTGGTAAACTCCAGTATACCAAGCTGAGCTGTGTGTGAATTTTCTAAAAATGGTTTCGCGCTATACATGCTTCTTTTTTCACATGACATTGTATCTGGGAGTGCCTCTGCATGCCATGTGGATCTGCCATGCTCTCTGGAGGGTGTGATTCTGTGTGGTGGGCCTGGCCCTTTCCCGACTGGAGGCTGCTGTCTGCTTCACAGACAGGACCCTGGGAGTGTCCGTGTACATGTGGCACTGTGGACTCATGTGAGCCTTTCTGAAGTTTCCAGAAGTAGGACTGCTAGTGCAGAGAGCAAGCACATTTTATTCGTGCTTCCAGGAGGTCTTGGCACGCCCCTCTTGAGGGGAGCCTGTGGGCAGTGCACTGGCTGGGGGCATGCTGAAGGCCAGGCCTGCTTCCTCACTGCTGGGAGATGGGCACCATCAGCCCTGCACTGAGTCACACTCCCCTGTGCAGGGCATTCTGGGAAATGTTGAAATCAAAAGGGGTGGGGGAGTCCCCTTTTGATTTGTGTCTGTCTCTCTAGCTCTCTTTCTATTTCTCTCTTGAATCTAAAGCTTTTAATTTGCCCAAAGAATACACATCCCTGATAATTGACAGACCCAGCATTACCCTAGACCTAGAATTCCAATTTGGGAAGGAATATGAACTGACAGGGAAAAAGTCTGGCCCTGCTCTCGCCCTTCCTTTGTTAAAATCCCAAGGCTGGCAGCTGAGAAAGAGAAAAAGGAAATCCAGCCTTTAAAACCCTCGGGAACCCAAGACATCTTATTTCTTCCCCAGGTTCAAAGACTCTTTTTCTTTCTCACATTACAGAATGAAGAAGTCCAGGCATCAGCTTTTATTAAGCTGGTTTTTATTATTTTTATTGTTATAACCATGATTATGGTTAAGTAAATTCAGACACTTCAGAAAAATATCAGTCGAAAAGTAAAAGTCCAATTTTTCCACCTCCTAATAAGATTCCTACCTCCTAGAGGTTATCATGGTTCATAATTTCTTCCAGAAATTGTTATCTGCAGACAGAAGCATATTTTTAAATCCAATGTGGCTGTTCCCCACACCATACGTGTTTTTTCCTGCCATCTCTGATATACACGTGACAGTCAAGCTTAGCAGTGGCGTGGGTAGGCACTGCAGCTTGGCGGCCTTGATTTGAAACCTGACTGCTTCACTCACAGGCTGTGTGACTTGGGACAAGTGGCTAAACTCCTCTGTACCTGAACAGCCTCATCCATGAGATGGGATACTAGTAGTCCTTAACATATATGGCTGTGGTGGGGATCAAATGAATTTATAAGCTGGGCACGGTGGCTCATACCTGTAATCCCAGCACTTTGGGAGGCTAAGGTGGAAGGATCGCTTGAGCTCAGGAGTTTGGGACCAGCCTGGGCAAAATAGTGGGACCCCATCTTTACAAAAAAATTAGCTGGGTGTAGTGGCATGCGCCTGTAGTCCTAGCTACTTGGGAGGCCGGGGTAGGAGGGTCACTTGAGCCCAGGAGGTTGAGGCTGCAGTGAGCTGTGATCACACCGCTGCATTCCAGCCTGGGCGACAGAGGAGGCTCTGTCTCAAAAAAAAAAAAAAAAAAACCACACACACAAATGACTACTTATATGTTCCAAGGGAAACCCAGGCCTTGCTCTGGTATGGTTCACGTTCTGCTGGGTAGACTGACAATAGGCAAAGATACAGGTCAGGCACGGTGGCTCACACCTGTAATCCCAGCACTTTGGGAGGCTGAGGCGGGTGGATCACCTGAGGTCGGGAGTTCAAGACCAGCCTGGCCAACGTGGAGGAACCCCGTCTCTACTAAAAGTACAAAAATTAGCTGGGAGTGGTGGCGGGTGCCTGTAATCCCTGCTACTCCGGAGGCTGAGGCAGGAGAATAGCTTGAATCCAGGAGGCAGAGGTTCCAGTGAGCTGAGATCACACCACTGCACTCCAGCCTGGGCGACAGGGCAAGACTCCATCTCAAACAACAAAAGCCTCTCCCCTCACACAGGGGGTCTGTCTCTGTGCATGTGTTCAGCGTGGGCCTCCCCCACTGGCTGCCAGCTTGGTGCTCACGGCTGTGTCCCCAGCACCTGGGACAAGACAGCACAGCCAGCTCTGTGGTTCCAGGGAAACGTTTGTGGAAGGAGGGAATGGAGCCAAGCCCCGCCTTGCCACACGTTCTCTGGGTGAAGGAGAGAAGGCTGTGACCATGCGTCCCATGGTGGCCGGCCCTCTTGAATCCAAACAGCTTTGAAAAGTAGCTTGAGCCTCCCTGACACCCCTCTGACCCTGACGCTGTCGTTCCAGGCAGGTGGACACGAACACCAAAAACGTCTTTGGGCAACCGAGGTTGAGGGCATCCCTCCGAGACCTCCGGTCGCCACGGAAGAACTACAAATCCACCATCGAGGATGACCTGAAGAAGCTCATCATCATGGACAACCTGGGGCCAGAGCAGGAGAGAGACGCAGGAGTATGTAGCGCCCCATCCCTGGCTCCCGACCCCCAGCTCCCAAGGGGATCCCAGATCTGGGTGGGCGGGGAGAAGGGCTGTGCACCCCACGGTCACGCCAGCTCCTTCCTGTCGTGTCCCCAGCCTTTGGCATCTGCCAGTCCTATTGCGGGGTGTGGGCTCATGGCTGGGAGTGAGGGCAGCGCATTGGTCTGGGATGGAATCACAGGATAAGCCCAGGCAGGCACACGGGAATCTACCCCGTACTGAGAACCTCGCACAACTGGAAGGCCTCGTGCCCTCCTCCTCCAGCCTGCGATAGAAACAGCCACATCCGCCCAGACCACAGGGACTGAGAGTGGAGCAGGGGCTCCCAGGGGAAGTTCAGGTTCTTGTTACTCAGGGACATGGGTGGAAAGAACAGTGGGCGCCAGGGAACCTCCGCAGCATCCGCTTCCCTTCCCCTCCCAGCCCGGCCTGCCCTACTCATCCTCACTGCCAGGCAGGAGCTGTTTTGTGGGGACCGAGGTGGACCCCAGCTTCTCCAGGGTTGGGTCCCACCAGCCCACAGCTGGGGGAAGAGAGCACATCAGCCCAGCGCTACCCACTGGGGTCCCAGCACTGACTCTCGTGGGTCCAGCTTGGCTCACACCACCTTCCCCAACCCATCAGGCTTTGATCGCCAGCCCTTACCCAGAGCTGGAGGGTGGGGTTGGGGAGTGGGAGTCCCCAGGGGGAAACTGGAGTGCTTTGATCAGAAAGGAGGCAGAAGGCCAGGGGTGGTGGCTCACACCTGTAATCCCAGCATTTTGGGTGGCTAAGGTGAGAGGATCACTTGAGCCCAAGAGTTCAAGACCATCCTGGACAATATAATGAGACCCCTATCTCTATAAAAAAATCTAAAAATTAGCCAAGGGTGGTGGCACGCACCTGTGGTCCCAGCTACCTACCTGGGAAGCTGAGATAGGAGGATCACTTAAGCCCAGGAGGTCAAGGTTGTAGTAAGCTGAGATCGCCCCTTTATACTCCAGCTTGGGCAACAGACTGAGACCCTGTCTCAAAAAAGGAAGGAGGGAAGCGGGTGGGGGAGGGAGGGAGGGAGGAAGGGAGGGAGGGAGGGAGGAAGGAAGGAAATGGGGCAGAAATGGATGCTGGGTAGGTAAGGACTTGCCACCAATGTCCTGGAGGGGAAGATGCCTCTGAGGACCCTGGCTATGAGCCAGTCCATGACCTCCCCCAACATCCCACCCACACCCCACAGCAGTCACCACAGAAGGGCCTGCAGCGGACGCTGTCAGACGAGAGCCTGTGCAGCGGGCGCCGGGAGCCCAGCTTCGCCAGCCCCGCTGGCCTAGAGCCAGGGCTGCCCAGCGATGTGCTCTTCACCAGCACCTGCGCCTTCCCATCCAGCACGCTGCCTGCACGCCGCCAGCACCAGCACCCCCACCCGCCCGTCGGCCCTGGCGCCACCCCTGCCGCCGGCAGCGGTTTTCCCGAGAAGAAATGTGAGCCTGGGCCCCCGGGACTGGCGCGGTAGTTACCCCAAGGATGGGAGGTGGGGACGCCCAAGCAGGGGCTCACCTGGAGGTCAAAGGCTAGAGGTCATCAGTGCCGGGGCCATCTCAGGGAGGAATGGGGTTCACAGGAACTTCGGGGGGCCTGATGGTGGGGCACTGGGTGTCACCCAAGGAGCAAGGGATCATCGGCCAAGTATCAGAGGGTCACCTAGGAGTCAGAAGCTCCCAAGGATTGGAGTCACCTGAGACCAGAGAGGAAGTCCACCCTCAGGGTACAGGCCTAGGGAATAGGGCTACCCAGCTGCTGCCCCAGCACCCCCCAACCCTCCCACCCATTCCAGCTCCAAGCGGTTTGCTTCATGAGCATTTTATTTGCTTCCCTGACTCCCCCTATGTTTGCCACACTTGGGGGTGGTGCATGGTGTGACTTGTCCACTGCTTAATCACCCAGCAAATATTTACTGAGCACTCCCCTTAAACAGGTACTGCACACACCACCCGCATCAAAAGCCATGAGCCAGCTGGAGTTGGCCGTGCCCCAAATGCACCCTGTAACCCCCTTATCCACCTCCTAAACCCCCCACAACTGAAAGACAGTACGTAAGTTTGCACCATGCTCACTGGGTGGCGAAACCTGGCCTGGAGGGGCGTGAGGCTGTTTCGGGTCCGTAGTCCCCCTACTTAGTGCTAGCAATGAGGAGCTTGGGGCAGAGCGTTGGCGTGCCACTGCATGTGGGGTGCCCCTGACCTTTTTGGGTTTGTTACATAATACACAGCGTCTGCACACTTGCTCTCTCAAATCCAAGCACATCTCAAATTCAGAGGCATGTTCTACTCCAAGGGTCTCAGCTGAGGGGCTGTGCCTACCTGTGCCATCTGTACAGAGCCTCTTCTTGTGAGCTGTGGGGGATGGGGTGGAAGAGACTCTGGGACTTCTATGAAGGGCAGTCTGTCTCCCCCATTAAAATTCCCCCGCGGGCCGGGCACGGTGCCTCACGCCTGTAATCCCAGCACCTTGGGAGGCCGAGGCAGGCAGATCACGTGAGGTCAGGAGTTCAAGACCAGCCTGGCCAACGTGGTGAAACCCCGCCTCTACTAAAAATACAAAAATTAGCTGGGTGTGGTGGCAGGCGCTGTAATCCCAGCTACTCCAGAGGCTGAGGCAGGGGAATCAACTTGAACCCAGGAGGCAGAGGTTGCAGTGAGCTGAGATCGCACCACTGCACTTCAGCCTGGGTGAAAGAGCCAGACTCCATCTCAAAAAAAAAAAATTCCCCTGCAGCTCCCTGTTGCCTTGGCATTTGCATCTGCACTCCTTGCCCTGGTGGTGTGGGGTGCCCACCTCTGCTCCTCCGCCTCACAGAGCCTTCCTTTTGATCACTTAGCACACCACACCCTCCCTGCTCAGGGCATCCTGCACGGCTGTTCTCTCCGCCCGCCATGCTCTTCCCTCAATCCTCTTCTGGGTCACTCTTGTCCTTCAGGGCTGGCTCCATTCCTGCTCTTTCCTAGAAGGCTCCTCTAAGCCCTGGACCAGGTCCCAGCCCCCATCTCAACTCCAGAGCTTCTGGGCCCTCCCCTGCGCTCCCTTCCTGTTCCTGCAGTGCCTGCTGTGGGTGGGGCTCTGCCCTAGGTGCCAGGATGCTGCCCTGAGCAAGGCAGAGCACACCCCTGCCCTCAAGGGGCTGCCACTTCAGTGGCAATTTCCCTGCTCCCCAGGCTTCCCTCCACATCTCCTTCCTCGGCCTCTCCTCCTTGCTGCTCTGTCTCTCTGCCCAAGGCAGGGCTGGTCACGAAGTAGATGTTCAGTCACTGCAAAGGACCAGGACAGCGGCCACCGCAGAGAGGTGGTGACAGAGGACACAGGCATAGACTCCACAGGCCGATCTGAATTCCTCCAGCTTGCTGTACCTCATTCTTTCAGTCTTGGCTCAGATGCCCCCTCCTCCAGGAAGCCCTCCCTTCCCCTACCAGGCTGCGTCAGGCACCTCCACAGGCCCCGTCGCCCCCCTGGGTTTCTCTCACCCCCTCCATCCCCCCTCACTGCCTTGTATCCCCATCACCATCCTGAGCTGTCACTAGATGAGAATGTGTCTGTCTCCACCACCATACCGGGGCCTGGGGTTGTCTCCGTCACTGCTGTGACCCCAGCTCAGGGCCCTCTGCCTCACACAGCACACATACACCCTTCTCTGTCCACCTGACTCCCCCACACCCCTGAGCTGGGGAGACTCCCGTCTGGCCTCAGTGTGGCCAGGGACACTGGGCCTCTCCATTTCTCCTGTGCCTGCTCCAGAGCCCTTCCTGGGCCCCATCCCAGATGAAGAGACATGGTCATCCTTGGCCTGGGCTTCACTAACCAAGTGCCCTCCACACCAAGGAGCCTGTCACACGGTGTTGCTGATGCCCTGCTCAGCAATGACAGCCATTCCCATGGCTCCCATCAGCTGAGCAGTGAGACGCCAGCAGGCTGGAGGCACAGAACAAGGAGGTCAGGGGAAGAGCAAGGAGGCCCAGGGTGGAGCATGGAGTCAAGGGTGGAGCAAGGAGGTCAAGGGCGGAGTCTGGAGGTCAAGGGTGGAGCAAGGAGGTCAAGGGCGGAGCGTGGAGGTCAAGGGCAGAGCAAGGAGGTCAAGGACAGAGCATGGAGGTCAAGGGTGGAGCAAGGAGGTCTGGGGTGGAGCATGGAGGTCTGGGGTGAAGCAAGGAGGCCGAGGACAGAGCATGGAGGCTGAGGGAGGAGCCAGGAGGCCAAGGACTCGTTCATTCACCCATCACTTACTGCACACCACACATCACAGAGCTGAACGGCCTGAGTTTATGTCCCACGTCTTCCACTCACAGATATAACCTCTCTGTGCCTTAGTTTCTTTGACTGTAAAATGTAAAAAATAGTGCCCACATCCCTGGGTTGAAAGAATCAAACAAGTGAATATGTGGAAAGCACGTAGCGTACACCTCAGACGTGGTCAGCACTGAGTAGTACTAGCTGGAAGCCACGTGGGCCCAGGCAAGGCAGCGCCTCGCTCGGGTCTTCCTCCTCCATGCGTGGAGATCATGTCACCCTCCGCCCCCGCCAGGCTCACGGTGAGGCTGTGAGATGATCTCCCCCGGCCCTGCACAGAGGAGGTGCCGGGAACACAGAGCAGGCTGGGCCCACGGTCAGGCTCTGCCGATTCCCAGCTAAGGGCCCTCAGGTCTCTGTGTACCTGGCGTGTCTCCTGGTCTCTGTGTACCTGGCTGTCCTCTGTCCCCTTCCCTTAGGGGCTTCAAGGAGTCACGGAGCCCCAGGCCACAGCCTGAGCCTAGTGCCCGGGACTCTCTCAATAGCCGCAGCAGGTGCAAGTGCAGTGCTGGCGCCATTGCTTCTGACTTCCAACCCCTGAGATGTCACAGGCCTCTCCTCTGCCCAGCGTGTCATACCTGAACCTGCCCCCCACGGCAACCCCACCCTGTCTAAACACTGTCCATACACTGGCGATTCCAATCACAGGTGCAGCTTGGACTCTCCTCGTCGCCAGCTCCTGTGGCCAGCCTCCGTCCCACCGTCTCCTTGGGGTGTCCAGGGCCATCTCCACCGAGCACCTCCAGAAACAGATTTCTGATCCCCCACCCCAGCCTTCCCGATCAGAGCCGCAGTCCTGGCCCTTCTCTTTGTTTCACAGCCATATCCAACCCTCAGGAAACCCTATTGGCTGCCCCTGAAAAGTAGGCCCAGAAGCTGCCCCTGTGTCCTACCACCGCCCCACCCTAGTCCTGCCCAGTGTCACTGTCTCCATTGTGGGTTATGGTTACAGCTCCTACCTGCTCCCTGTCTCCCCCAAATCCCCACACACACACACAGTCCGTCCCCCACATGCACCCAGCGGGAGCCATCCAGGGCACTCAGGGTAAGAACACAGTCGTCATTGGGACCCACAGGCCCCACACGGTCCGGCCGTGTTGCCTCTCTCCTCGCCTCCTGCTGCTTCCTCCCTTGCTCACCCTCTCCCAGCCATAGGGGCTGCCTCCGTGTTCCTTAAACCTTCCAGGCACACTCCTGCCTCAGGGATTTAGCACTGGCTCTTCCGTCTGCCTGGAATGTTCCTCCCCCAGGTGTCTGCCTGGCGCACTCCCTCCTCCCCTTCAGAGTTTTGTCCAGATGGCATCTGCCAGGCCTGGCCCAGCACCCTGTTTGAAGTCAGGCCTCCGTAGGCTCCAGTACTCCCAGACCCCTTACCCTGCTGGAGGTTTTCCCGGGCATGTAGCATCTCCGCATAAGCAGTGGGATGTCTTCATGTATTTGTGTCTCCCACGTTGTCACGCTCAACCACTGCCATCTCCACCCTCCCCATCCAGCCACCATCTCAGCCTCGGAGCTCTCGCTGGCTGATGGGCGGGACCGCCCCCTGCGGCGCCTGGACCCTGGGATGATGCCCCTGCCTGACACAGCTGCTGGCCTCGAGTGGTCCAGCCTGGTGAACGCAGCCAAGGCATACGAAGGTAGGCGCCTTCCACCCAGTCCCGCCAGGCCCCCACGCCCTCCTCTCTTCTAGAGGGATTCATGGAGGGCCTCATGGCCTTGCAGGGATACCCACTCAATTTCCAGAATCAGGGAGTGGGGTTCAAGTCCTGCCCCGTCACTTGCTTACCATGCAGCCCTGGGCAAGTGTCGTCATCTCTTTGATGCCAGTTACCACGTTGACCATCAAGTGAAAGTGACCATGCCTGAGGCTGCCATGACGATTACACAAAACACCGCATGTAAAACACGTGAGGCCAAGCACAGTGGTTCACACCTGTAATCCCAGCACTCTGAGAGTCCAAAGCAGGAGGATCGCTTGAGGCCAGGAGTTTGAGACCAGCCTGGGCCACAGAGTAAGACCCAGTCTCTACAAAAGAAAAAAAAAAGTGAGACATGGCAGTGCACACCTGTAGTCCCAGCCACACCAGAGGCTGAGGCAGGAGGATTGCTTGAACCTGGGAGGTGGAGGCTGTGTGGTGAGCTGCGATCACACCACTGCACTCCAGCCTGGGCGATAGTGCAAGACCCCATGTCTGGGGGAGGGGGTGGGGGGGGGGGATAATCTGTCCCTGAGGACATTTGTTGGGTTTTCAGCCCCAGATCTGGGAGCCAGGGAGAGGAAGACTTTTCGTGCCCTGAGGGTCCTGCCAAGACCTTGGATCCTGGGTGGAGGGTTCCCCATACCAGGCCTGCAGGGATCCTCACTCCGTGGGTTCCCTGGAGCAGTGGACAGGGTTTGTTCTGCCACCCAGGGCCCTTTATGTGCTGGAAGTCCGTGGGGACAGGGGGCCAGGCAGCTGTGGCATCTCCTCTCTCATGTGGGTCTCCAAGCATCCTGGAGCCAGGATAGCCGGTTCCAGGACAGTGGGAAGTGAGGAAGGCCTCAGGTCTCTCCCTGGAGACCCAGATGCCATCAGCGGTTGTAGTGCTGTTTGCGGAAGACAGAGCTGCCCAGACACTGACCACCCCCCTGGCAACTGTGGGCCACAGGAAAGGGCTAGGGTAGCCAGAGCCCCTTACCCACTCCCAGCCACTCCGTGTACCTGGCATGCCTGGGAGCTGTGCGCCCCATGTGAGAAAGCTGAGGGAGCCTGGCTGGTGGCACTGATTTCTCCCCCAGGCTGTGCGTCACAGTCGCCTAGGGAGCTTTTTGCTTCCTTATAAAATTAATAGATGAAACACAGAAGGTTACGGGGGAGGGCTGGGAGTAGCAGAAAGACCTGGGAGGAAGCACACTAGCACCACCACGGAGGTGCCTCCCCAGGAGCCGGAAAGGGGCTGGCAGTGAGTGCAGGTCAGGGTGGTTTCAGCTTGCCTGGAGCTGTGGTTTTTAATGAAGATACATGTGGGTTTTCCCATGCAATTCACATAAGTGGAAAAGACTAAAGGAATTCTCATTAACTTTGGTAGGTGTGTTCATAGCATAGTAGTTTTCTTAAAAAAAAAAAAAAAATATATATATATATATATATATATTTTTTTTTTTTATCCACTAGAGCTACTTACTGAAGTTTCTACAGATGAAATACAAAGATATCTAGAATTTGACTTGAAATATTCCAGGTTGGATGCAGTGGTTCACACCTGTAACCCCAACACTTTGGGAGATCAAGGTGGGAGGATGGCTTGAGGCCAGGAATTTGAGACGAGCCTGGGCAACGTAGCGAGACCCTGTCACTACAAAAAATTTTATTTCACCTATTTATTTTTTAGAGTCTCACTCTTTCAACCAGGCTGGAGTTCAGTGGCGTGATCTTAGCTTACTGCAGCCTCCACCTCTCAGGTTCAAGTGATTCTCCTGCCTCAGCTTCCTGAGTAGCTGGGATTATAGGTACTAATTTTAAAATTAGCCAGGCGTGGTATCACACACCTGTAGTCCAAGCTCCTCGGGAGGATGAAGCAGGAGGATCGCTGGAGCCCAGTAGTTCTAGGCTGGAGTATGCTGTTCTGATCCGGTGTCTTCACTAAACTCAACATCAATATGGCCGACCTCCAGGGAGCCAGGGACCACCAGATTTCCTAAGGACAGGTATACTGGCCCAGGTCAGAAATGGAGCAGGTCAGAACTCCCATGCTGATCAGTAATGGACTCAGGCCTGTGAATAGCCACTGCACTCCAGCATGGGCAACACAGCAAGACCCTGTCTCTTAAAAAATAGATGTCATTATACATTAAATCCAAGATAGAAAAAAATAGCTATAAAGGGTATTATTCAGAGAATCAGAGAACATTTGCAGATGACTGTATATTAGATAATATTGTGGCCGGGTGCGGTGATGCCTGCCTGTAATCCAGCACTTTGGGAGGCTGAGCCAGGCGGATCACCTGAGGTCGGAAGTTCGAGACCAGCCTGACCAACATGGAAAAACCCCGTCTCTACTAAAAATACAAAATTAGCTGGGCGTGGTGGTGCATGCCTATAATCCCAGCTACTCAGGAGGCTAAGGCAGGAGAATCACTTGAACCCGGGAGGCAGAAGTTGCAGTGAGCCGAGATGGCGCCATCGCACTCCAGCCTGGGCAACAAGAGCAAAACTCCATCTCAAAAAAAAAAAAAAAAGTAAATGGGCAAAATGTTCACAATGGGTGGTGCCAGGGAAAGAGTGCTGGGGTTTTTACTGTGCTATTCTTGAGGCACAGAAATGAAAGTTGGACCCAAGGAGCTGCTTGCCTCTGGGGCTCGCCCTCTGCCCTGCCCTGCCCCTGACGTTGCCGCCCTCAACACACGGCACACAGGGTCACCTTCATGTTTTTAACACCCTGAGGATTCCATTGTCTGGCTGTTCATAGCTCACTGAACCAGCCACTATTGGAGGGCACTATTGTTGCCATTACAGGAAGAAAATCTAACAGTCACGTTTGAAAACGCAGACAGCCCAGGTGCCCCCAGTGCCAGTCATGTGTCCAAGGCGGGACCCAGGAATCTTCACTTTCACTGGCAGCCCCGTGCGATTTCTTTTCTCTCTTCAATATGCATGATGTGATCTGTCTCACTTCTCTTTTTGCTTTTGTAATCTTCCCAGCTTCCTCCTAAGGACAGCAAATCGTATAACGAATCCCCATGGACCTGGCGCCAGCCTGTCCACTTTATAACCCTTTTTTCCTACCTTTTACTTGTAGACCAAATCAAGTCATTTATGTTGAGAGCATGCCAGATTCAGAATCCGATCGGTTGCTACCTCGCACTCTCGTCTAACTGGCTTCTTCAGCCCTTGTATTTTGTATGAACTGGTCGTTGGATCGAAAGCCTTGACTGGAATCAGGATGGGATTTTGTTTGTGTTCTTGTTTTGTGTGTTCATTTGGTTGGTTTTTTGGCAAGAATCTATCCAAGTGTCCATGCAATCTGTCCCAAGTGTGATAGGAAGTGTCATGGAGGTTTGCAGGGAGAGGCGTGGTCCGTCAGTTTCGGGAGAAGCTGGGAGCCTTGCTGACCCCTCTCTTCCTCCTCCCTCCCTGGCAGTGCAAAGAGCCGTCTCGCTCTTCTCTCTGAACGACCCGGCCCTGAGCCCGGACATCCCGCCTGCACACAGTCCTGTCCACAGCCACCTGAGCCTGGAGAGGGGACCGCCGACCCCCAGGACCACCCCCACCATGAGGTGAGGTTTCCCTGGGAACACCCGGGTTCATACCAGCGGCAGGCCTGTGCAGCGGAAGAGGCTCACCCAGAGAGAGGCAGCCACTGCGGGTCACACCCACCACTCTCCGGGCAGAAGCTGATATAGCAGCTACTCCCCTCTCCTAACAGACTTGGAAGTCATTACACTGCACCTGTCTGTGCACTGGGAATCCACAGTGACCAAGACAGATTCTGCCCAGTCCCAGCAGATCTCCCGGTCCAGCGGAGATGACACTTGAATCAATACACACACAGTTGTTTCGCTTCCAACTTTGAACACTGCTAAGCAGGCGGGGCGCGGTGGCTCACTCTTGTAAACCCAGCACTTTGGGAGGTTAAGGTGGGTGGATCGCTTGAGGTCAGGAGTTCAAGACCAGCCTGACCAACATGGTGAAACCCCATCTCTACTAAAAATACAAAAATTAGCCGGGCGTGGTGGCACGTGCCTGTAATCCTAGCTACTCGAGAGGCTAAGGCAGGAGAATTGCCTGAACCCAGGAGGCGGAGCTTGCAGTGAGCCAAGATCGAGCCATTCTACTCCAGCCTGGGCCACAGAGCGAGACTCCATCTCAAAAAAAGAAAAAAAGAAAGGAAAGCTGCTAGGCAGTGTCTCCCAATCCCCCAGCCCTGTGCCTCTCGTCAGCCCCGTCACTGCCAATCTCCCGCCTGTCTGCTCTTTCGTCTCCTCCTCTGCAGATTCCTAAACCTCACAGACTTCTGCCTCACGCTCCCCCTTCCCAGCCTCCCTGCCAGGTGCCGTGCTGGGCTGTCTGAGGACCTAGTGGCAACTGAGGCCAGGCCTGGCCCTCAGGAAGCTTCACGGGGGAAGGAAGAGGACGGGGACAGATCTCTCACATTTGTCATCTCACGCGTGGCTTCTCACATTCAGCGCAGCATATTTGACTGCACTCACTTGGCAGAAAACAAAATTAAAAAGAGGCAGAGAGAATGTAAATGGCACATTCTGCCTGTACATGGATTTAAATAGTGCATTTCACACTCGTCTGCACACCTCACGGTTCAGAGTTCTATATACAACCATCCGTGCACTGTACTTCATGGGCAGTGGGAGCAATTTTTGAGGGTAATTTTGACTTCTTGCTTTTCACACTCTGGCTTCAGAACTCAACCTCCACCACGAACGTAGGCCCCACTGTAATTACAAGAAATTGGCAGTTCCAGGTGGTGCTGCTAGGCTGAAGGGCAGGAGCAGCATGGGCTGTGGGAAGCAGCGGGACCTGTGGCCCCTGGGCGGCGCTCCTGGAGTCCATTTGTCCCCATCTCCCTCTGCAGCTGCAGATCCCCAGGACTCAGCAGCAAGGTTGTAGGCAAGGGTGGGCGAGGCAGGAGGGCCAGCCCCCGACCGCCACCGCCACTGTGCCTGTGCATGCACGGCATCCAGCGGAGCCTCCGTCAGCCCCAACTCCAAGCAGGAAGGGGCTGCGCGTTCTCTGCAGCGGCCAGGCAGGCCCAGGGCTGGGAGGATCTGTAGAGGGGCAGCTACTGGCCATGGGCCCCTGATTCAAATCCTAGCACCAGCACGTGGGAGGGTGATATTGCCCGCGCATCCTTTGCTGTCCAGTGGGTAACCATGCAGCACCTCCGAAGGCCGCAGTGGGCAGAGGAGCTCTGTGAGATGAGCCGGGCAGCCTGGGGCTTGGTGCGGGGTGGCTCTCAGTGACAGCCACATGGTCAGCATCACTGCCAGGACCGTTGTTGGTCCTGCCCACAAGGGCGGGTCCTTTTGACCATCTGTCCATTCTCGTGCTTCCTGTGCCTGGAACTGTGCCTGGACCCGCCAGGTGCTCAGCAGGTGTCTGTGGAGTGGGCTCTTTGTATCCTGGAGGTACGAAGAAGGGGTCCTCCCTGAAGTCACATGCATGGCCCAGCCTCAGGGAAAACGCACACTTCAGGGTGGGCACCCACCCTTCCCCTGGCCTGGTGCTCCTAACACCCTGTCCACGTCCACAAAGGTGCCCTTGGTGGGTGCAGTGTGCTGGGTGGAGGGCTGGCTTCCTGCTTCCCCTCAGAGCTTCTCCTTGGGCTTTGCCAGAATGTCAGGGATAAGGGGGCCCGTACTCCCGGGCTCCTCAGCTGTGGGCCAGAAGCCTTCCCCAGGGGCTTTAGGGCCTCAGGCTGACCTTGTCCCTGGTCTTTCCAGCGAGGAGCCGCCCCTGGATCTGACAGGCAAGGTGTACCAGCTGGAGGTGATGCTGAAACAGCTGCACACTGACCTGCAGAAGGTAAGGCCAGGGGCCACGCCCTCTCTATCCCACTTCCCAGACACTGGGCAGGGCGGTCAGCAGGGATCAGGCACCTGCCCCTGCCATGCAGCAACCACCCCACCCCCACACCTCCTGTGCTTGAGTGTAGTCATGGGTGAAGAGTAAACAGTGATAACACCCAAGGCTAGCAAGCGCTGAGAAACTCATCCATTCTTGGGAGGGGATATAATCAGCCCATGCTTTTCGGAAGGCAATTGAATAACATTTATCAAAAAAACAAAAAAATTGTGGCTGGGCGCAGTGGCTCATGCCTGTAATCCCAGCACTTTGGGAGGCCAAGGTGGTGAGTCACCTGAGGTCAAGAGTTCGAGACCAGCCTGGTCAACATGGTGAAACCCCGTCTCTATTAAAAAGTACAATAATTAGCCGGGCGTGGTGGTGGGCGCCTGTAATCCCAGCTACCCAGGAGGCTGAGGCAAGAGAATCACTTGAACCCGGGAAGGTGGAGGTTGCAGTGAGCCGAGATCACGCCACTGGACTCCAGCCTGGGCAACAGAGCGAGACTCCGTCTCAAAAAAAAAGAAAAATGTTGATCCAGTAATTCCACTTGTGGGAATTTATCCATGACAGCGTGGGTACAAAGAGATTGTGAACAAGGACGTTCATTGCCACACTATTGGCGATAAAAAATTAGAGCCAGCGTGGCTGTCACTCAACATGAGAACGGCTGTGTAAATTATAGGGCATCCATGCAGCGGAACAGCTTGCAGCCAATTAAGTTAATAACAAATCTATGTATTTACTAACACGCAAAAAAAGTCCAGTAACTTACATAAAAACCAAAGCGAGCTGCAGCACTGTTGTGTAGAACATCATCATACTTATTTATTTATTGTTTAACCACCACGGTTGAGAGGGCCATCTAGGCCGGGCGCGGTGGCTCACGCTTGTAATCCCAGCACTTTGGGAGGCCGAGGCGGGCGGATCACGAGGTCAGGAGATCGAGACCACGGTGAAACCCCGTCTCTACTAAAAAAATACAAAAAATTAGCCGGGCGTGGTGGCGGGTGCCTGTAGTCCCAGCTACTCGGAGAGGCTGAGGCAGGAGAATGGCATGAACCCAGGAGGCGGAGCTTGCAGTGAGCCGAGATCGCGCCACTGCACTCCAGCCTGGGCGACAGAGAAAAAAAAAAAAAAAAAAAAGACAGGGCCATCTAGAAGGTGACAGTCAATTTGTTCTTTGGACTTGTCTCCATGGGGCAGAAGGATAAGGAGGAGACTGGCCAGGTACGTTGGCTCATACCTGTAATCTCAGCACTTTAGGAGGCCGAGGTGGGTGGATCACCTGAGGTCAGGAGTTCAAGACCAGCCTGGCCAATATGGTGAAACCCCGTCTCTACTAAAAATACAAAATTAGCTGGGTGTGGTGGTGCACACCTGTAATCCCAGTTACTTGGGAAGCTGAGGGAGGAGAATTGCTTGAACCCAGGAGGCGGAGGTTGCAGTGAGCCGGGATCATGCCACTGCACTCCAGCTCGGGCGACAAGAGCGAAACCGTCTCAAAGAAAAAAAAATGAGGAAGAGACTTTTATCTATTGTTTCTGTACTTCTGGGTTAAAGTCAGAAAGGTGGCAGAGTATATAATGTGTGAGTCCTCAAGCCGTGGAATCAAAGGGGCTCAGGTTCTGACCCCCGCCCCACTGCATAATGCTGCACGACCTGAAACAGGTCCCTGCCTTTGGGGGCTACGTCCTCCTGGAAGAATGGGGTCTGCTCAGGCCACCCTGCGTCCATGTCCCAGCTCCCCACTTGCTGTGTGAAGCTGGGGTCCTCTTCCAGGAAACTAGGGACAGCGACAGTCCCCAAGTCCTCAGGTAGTGTGAGGGTGGGATGCGGTGACCACAATAGTGATGTTAAGTGATGACTCCACATCGGGCTGCGTTCCAGGAGCTCTACATAGATGAGCTCCAGGCACCCCTTAGCCTCCTGGTAGAGTTGCGGGAACCGAGTGACTTGCCCAGGGTCCCTCGGTTGTGGAGAGGCAGAGTGGGATGTGCGCCCCGGCCTGGCCTGGCTCTAGTGGTCGGCTCCAAAGCACAGCCGGGCCAGGGCTCGCAGGCCTCAGGGAGCCATCGGCTGTTCCAGGAGCAGCCAAGCCCACCCACCTGATGCCAGCTTCCCACCCTGTGCAGGAGAAGCAGGACAAGGTGGTGCTCCAGTCAGAGGTGGCCAGCCTGCGGCAGAACAACCAGCGGCTGCAGGAGGAGTCACAGGCCGCCAGCGAGCAGCTGCGCAAGTTTGCGGAGATCTTCTGCAGGGAGAAGAAGGAGCTCTGAGGTGGGAGGCCGCCGCCCGGGCTTCGCTCCTTCCCCGCAGGCCGTGGCCCTGCTTGCCTCTCTCCCTCCACTTGGCTCCCAGCTGCTGGTGTGACCAAGATGACCCATCCAGGGCCCTCCCCATGGACACGGAAACCCCTATGGCCTCACTAGGGCTGTGAGTCAGGGTCAGCGCACGGCCCTCATGCCCCAGAGGGCGATGTGGTCTCAGGCCTCAGGCCTCCCTCCAAGCTGCCCAGCTGTGGTCCTGGTGAGCTGGGCTGTGCTTACACCGCTCCCGGGCCTGTCCCGCTGTCCCCATCTAGCTTCTTTCTGGGACCAGCCCTCCGAAGCTGATGGGGACAGAGAGAGGAGCCAGTCTCCAGACCCCTCGGCTCCAGGAGGTCATACAGCAGGTTTCTGCACCATGCACAACAAAGTTGCGGCTTGTGGGGCCAAGGCCCCTGCATGAAAAGTACAGCGTGAAGGCAACCCTTTCTTCCCTTTACCCAGAGAGGTGAGGCCCGCGTGGACACAGACCAGGGCGCCTCGGTCCCTAGCACGCGAGCTCCAAAAAGCACGAACATGATCCCCTCCCTAACTCCCTCCTCCCAAAAAGCAGCCAGGAGCACTTTCTTAGAGTTTAAATTATTTTCTTGGGGGCCTGAGGATAGAGAGAGGCAAGGCTAGCCTCCAGAGCCGATTTGAGAGAGAAACTCTATTTGTACCTCTGGGACGGTTTATACGATCTTTTTCTATCAGCTCTTCCGCCAGAGGCCACTGCACCTGGGCTAGGGGTCCACAGGCCCCTCCACCTTCCAGCTAACCAGGCCAGGCCTGGGCGGTGGAGCCACCACACAGCCGACTCTCTCCTCCTCCTCCCGGCACGACCTGGCCCTGACCAGCAGCCTCGGCCTCTTCTGGGTTCCAGGAGGGGCTCCCGAAGCCCTCAGGACAGGGCTGGAGGAGAACAGCCTTCATCTCCTCCTCTGGTTTTTTTTCCTTTGCAAGTCTCCCAGCCCATCTCTCCGAGCAGCGACCACCAGACCCCCTCACCGTGCTCCCCGGGGAGCACTGCACCCCGCGAACCCCACTGGACGCTGGTTCTCTAAAGGCAATAAGGGGCGGCCACGCCGGTGTGGTACCATGCTGTTCACCCAGGAAACCGTTTCTTTTTTTCCTTCTTTAAAAGCAAACAGAAAAAGATATATATATATATATATATATTTATTTTTTCATGTAGAGTTGGCGCCAGAACAAGCCTGTATGGCCACAGTCTGTGGATTCACCCCCCCAACCTCAAGCTGAGGACCAAGGCATGTCCCCCGTGGGCTGGGGGTCAGTGGGAGGACCAGAGGGATGAAGTCAGGGCAGGCGGGCAGGCTGGTGCCCTTTTTGGGAGGCACCAGGTGGGGAGGAGTTGGTGGAGCAGGTCTGGCCGTGAGCCAGCACCAGGCAACCCGGCCCTTGTCCAGGGACCTCTGCTGCCTTCTCTCTGGGGTCAGGAACCTCAAGGGAGGGGGCTTTGGGGACTGCATAGGACGCAGGCACTCAGGGAGGTGCCGGTGTGGATGGGTGGGGGTGACAGAAGAGGGTTCTCATCGCGTATCCTGTGATCTGCCTCTGGCCCCCTGGAGGAGGAAACCTCAGTGCTGTCCCTGCCCCCACCCTCACCCCCCACACCGAGAGTGAGGTGGGCGTGCCCCAGGCAGCGTCCTCAGCCCTGGCCAGCTACTGTGATGCCATCTTCTCCCCCATCCCTTTCTCTGGGGGGCCCTCCCGTCCCCCACCCCCACCCCTTAGGCCCTCATCGGGTCCCTTTTTTTTTCAGTTGTCTCCTCCCATCTTCAGATCATTCACATCATTTTGGGACTTAATCATGTACATGGACAAGTGTAAATTATGATTTTTGGTTTTGTTTTCTGTTATTTTTTAAGGATGTCTGAAAAAACAGATCTATTTAATTTGAGGTTGGTGTTCTATCCGATGGCTGAAGACAGCAGCAGGGTTTTTTTTTCATATGTTGATTTGTTTCATTTGGATTTTTTTTTATTATTCTTTATTGTCTTTTTTTTTTTTTTCCCATCCCTGTCTTGAGATTTTCTGGCATGTTTCTGGAGGTTTCAAAGGAAATAAATGTTTCATAGAAATGGCTTGTGTGTTCACTTTTGGGGCAGCTGCCTGGAGTTGCTGACGAGAGGGTGTGGTCCAGCATCAGCCCCTCCTCCTGCTCCTGTCCCCAAGTCCCCCACACCATGACCACCACACACATGTCCTAAGAACCAGGGGCACCTGCCTTGCTAACTTCTTTTCCTTGGAATCCAAAGGACAGAAATCCAACTCAGAATGTGAAATGTGCTTAAGTTCAAAAGAGTGAGATTCTGCCTCAGAGGTCATATACTGGAGGCCTGAAGGCCAGACCCAGCCCAGAGGGTTGTGTTGGGTCTTAGAAATAGTGGCCAACTTTTAATCTGGACATTCAGCCAGGTGCAGTGGTTCATGCCTGTAATCCCAGCACTTTCTGAGAGGCTGAGGCAGGAGGATTGCTTGAGCCTAGGAATTCAAAACCAGCCCGGACAACATAGTAAGATCCTGCCTCTAAAAAAACCTTTTTTTAACTTTTTTTTTGAAACAGAGACTCTGTCACCCAGGCTGGAGTGCAGTGGTGCAATCTCAGCTCACTGCAACCTCCACGTCCTAGGTTCAAGCAATTCTCCTGCCTTAGCCTCTCAAGTAGCTGGAATTACGGGGACCCGGCTAATTTTTGTATTTTTGTAGAGACAAGAGTTCACCTTGTTGGCCAGGCTGGTCTCGAACTCCTGACCTCAAGTGATCTGCCCAGCTTAACTTTTTTTTTTTTTTTTTTTTTTAAATGGAGATTGCACATGAAGAAGGCCAGGTTTCCAGCTTGGTTGATCTGTCGCTTGCTGCAAGACTCACAAGGGGCCCCTGCCTCCTTTGGCCCCGGCCACATGGCTGCATTTGGGACACTCTCCCCCTTCTGTCTGTAGAGGTGGGAGCAGACCCATGCTGCCAGTTGCCAAGTGAATGCTTTGGGGGTAGAAAGCAGCCCCTCATCGCTTCAGATCTGCATCTGGCCTGATGAACATTTGCATTTTGGGAATCCGGATCAAACTGATTTCTGAATTAGGAAATTCCTCCTGAAAATCCCAAAGTCCAGCCCCTTGAGGGAAGCCTAGCCTCCTGATGGGGCTGGCCAGGTGGGGTCTTTCTGCCTCCCTTACCCATGTACCTGTCGTGGAGTTTCACATCTCTGAGCTAAAACCCAGTGCTTCTCTGACTCAGACCCTGCCCCCTCCAAAAAATGTCTTTTTCCAAAAGGCGTGGGGCAGGACCAGCCATTCCCAGGTCTCCTAAAAATTCTGGAGTTCTCCAGACACCCTCCCTGTCTCCGCCCTCCTCCTCCTCGACGCCCGGTCCTCAACCCGCACTGCCCTCCCCCCGCCACCGGGCGAAGGGGGCGGGAAGCCTGGGAACAGGCTGTTCTCACACCCTCTCCTGGCGCCGGAGCCACGCCAGCTGCTTCCAGCACCCCACGACTCGCGCGCACGCCAGCCCCTGGTCGCGCCCAAACTGTGCTTTGAGGCCCGGCCCTTCCCTTCGTGTCCCAGTTTCCAGCTTCCTCTGCCCGTCTCGGACCTCCCTGTCTCCCCTCCCCGATCTTTCTGGGTCCCTCATACCTCCGGCTCTCTCTGCAGATTGTTCTGCTGTTCCCCTAGAGTCTGTCTCCTCTCCCCTGCCGCCCGCGTCTCTCCCCATCTCTGCCTCTTGTCCTGGGACTTTGCCTGTCCCTGATCCCAAGTCTCTCTCTCTCTCCACCCGCAATGTGGCTCCTTCTCACTCTCTTCCCTCTCCTGATCGATGTTACCTCCTTCTCTGCCTCCCCTCCTGGAGGACCTCTCCCTAAATCTGCTGCTGCTCTTCCCCAATCATCGTCCTCCTCCTCCTCCTCCTCCTCCTCCCGTCTCTCCCAGCATGTCAGCTATTTTTTATTACTGTTATTCCCTCTCTCCCATTAAACCTCCTTCTCACCCCTGCTCCCTTCCTCTCTCCCGGTCCTTCCTCCTGTCTCTCTCCCTTCTGCACCCTCCTGCTCTTTTTCTGATTCTCTCAATAACTGTGTGACTGTCCTCGTCTCTTTCTCTCTACTGATCTGTGTCCTAGTTCCCTCACTCCTCACTCTCGCTCCCCACCCGTCGCCCACATCTCAGTCTCTCTCCCAGTGCCCGTGTCTAGATACCCTCCTGCCCTCCCTTAGCGCCTCTCTTTCCACCTTATCCCCACCGCTGATTTGACCCACATCCAGGACACGGAGCCCCCTGGAGATGTCTGGGTCTGGGATGACACCTCCTGACACCCCCGTTCCTCACCCCAGCCTCAGGAGGGGCCAACCCACCGTCCTCTTCCCAGCCCTTCCCTTCCCCCCGACCCGGCTCCCGCCTCCCTGCCGGCTGCGCCCGCTGCAGCTGCAGCAGCCCGTTGCCAGGGCAACCACAGCTGGCTGGGCGGGAGCCCCTCCACCCCCTCCCCCTTCTCCTCCTTTCTGGCAAAGCAGGGCGGAGCTGGGACAAAGCCGGGGAGAGGCAGGGTGCAGGCAGGGGGAGAAGGAGGTGGATGGAGGTAGGGGCTGGCTGGTCGCCTCACCCCCAACAAGGCCCCCCGACCCCCGGCCCTCCTTCTTAGTGATGCCCCAAACCAGACGGGAGAACGAGGCAGTCGTGGGCAGAGGGGTCAGGCCCAGTTTAATACACAGAACAAGTTAATTCACAGCAGAGGCAGGCAATAGAGGAGACTCGGTGACAAGTGGGGGGGCACTCCTGGATTGGGGGGACATCCCCCCAAAACCCACCACCTCCCCCACCTGCAGTCTCAGTTTCCCTTTTTTAAAACCCGAACAACAAACACACACAACCACAAGAAACAACCACGCCCCCTCACTCCCCCAAAATGGCCAGCGAGGGGGGCGGGGGCCGCCAGGCCTGGCGGGGCGGGAGGAGGGCGGAGGAGGGAGGGAAAAGGAGTCCGTGGCGGAGTCTGTGCTTCTCATTCCAGCAGGCGCTGGGCGGGGGCCCACCCGGCCCCACCACCGCCACCCACCAGCCACGGCAGGCACGGGGCGGGCACAGGCTGGGGCGGTCGGGGAGGGGCAGGAACAGAGTTCAAAACCAAGGTTCACATCATGCAGTATCCACCGTGGGCACCGGGAGGGGCGGGTGGACACCACGCCCACCGCCCTGGGCACAAGAGGGGAAGGCGCCCACCTTGGGTGGGGCGCGGGACGGCTGCAGCTCCAGAAATTGGGGTTGGGGCGCCCAGCGGGGGGCCGGCAGAGGCGGGTGCCCAGTGGACACTCTCAGCAGCGCCCCTCCACCCAGCCAGGCCTTGGAGGACTCTTTGTATATATTAACTTCTTTTCTTCTTTTTTTTTTTTTTTTTTTAACTTTTTGTCTTTTTCTTTAGAAAAAGGCTCTGTCCATGCCCCTGGCTGGCACCCACCACCCCCTATGCCCGCCCAGAGGCGGGGTATGGCTTTGAGGGGAGAAGCCCCTGGTGTCCATTTGCCAAGGGACAGAGAGGGAGGAAGGGAGGGAGAGGCCCTGGCCGGGCCCACCCACCCACAGGGCAGACATTCCACTTGCACAGAGGGGAGGGGGTGGCCCAGCCCCCTCTCGGCTTCCCCCTCTCCCCCTCCCCCTGCGGGGCGTTCAGGGTGGGGGAGAATTGAGGAGCTCGGAGAAGCAGGTAGGTGAGCACCACCCCAGAGTCGCGGCGAGCGGAGCCGGCCTAGGTGAGGGTGATGTAAGCAGAAGCCTTTTCCTTCAGGTGCCGGAGACAGAGGTGACAGCTCCAGCTCCCTGCGGGGGCGGCAGAAGCTGGAGTCAGGCCCGGGTCCGGGAGGGCTGCCCCAGCCCCTTCCCACCCAGAGGACACAGTCTTCCACAACCAGGAGACGGCGTTCCCACCCACCCGCCCCACAGGGTGCCCGCCTCTCCTCTCACCTTCCGGGGGCTCCGCCATGGGGGGGCTCAGGCAGTACATGTGGTAACCCCGATCGCAGTCATCACAAAACAGCAGCTGGTCCTGGGGGGTGAGACCCGCCCAGCTGGCACCCTGGGGGCACGGGCACCAGAAACGGGGGTGGGGGGCTGGGGCAGGGGCTAGGTCAAGGGGGCTGGGGGAGGTGAGGCCTTCCGAGAAAGGCTCTGAGAAGGTCCTCGCAGCAGGAAATGTGTACGCAACACTGCTTAGCCAAGCACATCTCCCTCAGGACAGTCTCTTTGCGATTTATAGTGGGGGTTTATAAGGCTCTGTGGAAGCCTTATTATTATTATTATTTTATATTTTTAGAGACAGGATCCTACCCTGTTGCCCAGGCTGGAAGTGCAGTGGTGCAGTCACAGCTCACTGCAGCCTCACACTCTTGGGGGCTCAAGTGATTCTCCTGCCTCAGTCTCCTGAGCTGGGACTACAGGTGTGCGCCACCATGCCCCACTTTTTTTTTTTTTTTTTTTTTTGTAGAGACGGGGGTCTCACTATGTTGCCCAGGCTGGTCTAGAACTCCTGGGCTCAAAACTCCTCGGCCTCCCAAAGTGCTGGGATTACACAGGTGGGCCACCGCTCCCGGTCTGTGGAAGGTTTAAATGACACCAAGATGATCTGATAGTAGCTCTGCCAGAAATGGTCATGACTTGTTTTTGTTTTTTGTTTTTTTTTTTTTTGAGACGGAATCTCACTCTGTCACCCAGGCTGGAGTGCAGTGGCTCCATCTCGGCTCACTGCAATCTCCACCTCCTAGGCTCAAGCCATTCTCCTGCCTCAGCCTCCCGAGTAGCTGGGATTACAGGCACCCAGCTAATTTCTGTATTTTTGTAGAGATGGGGTTTCACCATGTTGGCCAGGCTGGTCTCGAACTCCTGATCTCAGGTGATCCACCCACCTCAGCCTCTCCCAAAGTGCTGGGATTACAGGCCTGAGCCACCGCGCCTGGCCTGTGGAAGGCTTTAAACAACCCTAAGATGATCTGATACCAGCTCTGCCAGCAGTGGTCATGGCTTTAAATCTCAGCTCTACCATTTCCCTAGCTGGCTGACCCTGGGCAGGTCTCTTTCCCTCTCTGAGCTCAGTTTCTTCCCTGTGAAGTGGAAACAAGACCACCTGCTTCAGAGAGTGGTTGGGAGGAGGCAGAGAGATGAAGAGGAAAAAGGGCCGGGTTCGATTTATGGACACCAGCATAATGATAACACAGAGGACTGGTGTTCACCACGGAGGGCTCAGGCACAGGCTTTAGGCTCAAGGGGCAGAGGTGGATGTGCCAGGGGGAGCGGGCAGCAGGGCACACGGGGGGTGGGCGGCACTCACGTCGTTCTCGGAGGTTCCGCACAGGCTGCAGGATTTGCACTCGATGCACTGCCAACGGTAGGTCCGCACGGCTGCCGTCATGTTCACCGTGAATTGTAAACATGAGGGGTGTCCTGGGGGCCAAGGGGCAGGGGTGCAGTTAGGAGGTCACCGTGCCCCTGGTGAGCACTGACTGCCAGGAGAGCCATAGCTCAGCCCCTACCCCTGGCTCATGATGCCAGGATGAGCTGCCAGGATCCGCAGCCTGACCCCACACCTGCCCAGCAACCACGTGGCCAGTAGCAGTCCCCCGGCCACCACAGTCTCCTACCACAACCACCATGGCAACCACACTCTGCTCCCCAGAACGCCATGGCAACCGCATTCCATTATCCACAGTGCTGTGGCAACCACTTTCTACCACCCACAACACCGTGGCAACCACATTCTGTTAACCACCATGCTGAGACAGCCACATTCCATTACCCACAGCAGAACGGCCAGGGGTCCTGTTAACCACAGCAACGTGGCAACCACACTCTCCCAGCCACAATGCCATGGCAACCGCCTTCCACAACGGGGTCCCCACACCTCGGTTTCATGCAACTAAAGTCCATTCCACATGATGCCCCAGCAACCAAACTGTTACTCACATCACAACACTGTGTAGCCAGGCTGTTAGTCATTGCACAGCCCGCTGCAGAGACACCCGCAGCTGCTACCTGCAGCCTCGACCCATGGTGCCCTCACCCCGCAACCACAGTCCTGGTGCCATCACAACTACATTCCATTATACCGAGTTGCCATGACAACCATATTTCACTACCCATGATGCCATGACAACCACAATTCATGACCTGCTGTGCTGAGGCAACCACAGTCTATATTGCCCACAAGTCCACCATGGGAAACCACATTCTGTTAACCACAATTCTACGGCAAGCTCATCCTGCTACCAGTGCCCAGGTGGTGGCGTCCGTCACTCACACCGCACAGCCCACTACCTGCCATGCCTCGGCCCCTGTCTCTTGCTACTCCTTTTGTCTTGTTTTGGTTTTTGAAACAAGGTCTCACTCTGTTGCCCAGGCTGGAGCATAGTGGTGCCATCACAGTCCACTCTGCAGCCTTGACCTCCCAGGCTCCAGTGATCCTCCCACCTCAGCCTCCCGAGTAGCTGGGACTTATGGGGTGCGAAACCATGCCCAGCTTTTTTTTTTTTTTTTTTTTTTGAGATGGCATCTTGCTCTGACACCCAGGCTGGAGTGCAGTGGCACAATCTCGGCTCATGGCAACCTCTGAGTCCCGGGTTCAAGCGATTCTCCTGCCTCAGCCTCCGGAATAGCTGGGACTACAGGCACACGCCACCGCACCCAGCTAATTTTTGTATTTTTAGTAGAGACAGGGTTTCACCATGTTGGCCAGGATGGTCTCGATCTCTTGACCTCGTGATCTGCTCGCCTCAGCCTCCCAAAGTGCTGGGAATACAGATGTGAGCCACAGCACCCGGCCTCGCCTATTTTTTTTTTAATAGATGGGCTCTCATTATGTTGCCCAGGCTAGTCAAAAACTCCCAGGTTCGGCCGGGCGCGGTGGCTCACGCTTGTAATCCCAGCACTTTGGGAGGCCGAGGCGGGGGGATCACGAGGTCAGGAGATCGAGACCACGGTGAAACCCCGTCTCTACTAAAAATACAAAAAATTAGCCGGGCGTGGTGGCGGGCGCCTGTAGTCCCAGCTACTCAGAGAGGCTGAGGCAGGAGAATGGCGTGAACCCGGGAGGCAGAGCTTGCAGTGAGCCGAGATCGCGCCACTGCACTCCAGCCTGGGTGAGAGAGTGAGACTCCGTCTCAAAAAAACAAACAAACAAACAAACAAAAAAAACAACTCCCGGGTTCAAGGGGCTGGGTGCTGCCATGGCTCATGCCTTTAATCCCAGCACTTTGGGAGGCCAAGGCAGGCAGATCACCTGAGGTCAGGAGTTCAGGACCAGCCTGGCCAACATGGTGAAACCCCCGTCTTTACTAAAAATACAAAAATTAGCCAGGCATGGTGGCGGGCGCCTGTAATCCCAGCTACTCGGGAGGCTGAGGCACAAGAATCACTTGAACCCAGGAGGCGGAGGTTGCAATGAGCCAAGATCATGCCAATGCACTCCACCCTGGGTGACAGAGGGAGACTCCGTCTCAAAAAAAAAAAAAAAAAAAAAAAACACACCTTCTGGGCTCAAGCGAGCCTCCCACCTCAGCCTCCCGAGTAGCTGGGACTAATGGGGTGCAACACCATGCCCAGCTGATTTTATATAGATGGGATCTCACTATGTTGCCCAGGCTGGTCTCAAACTCCTGGGCTCAAGGGAGCCTCCAGCCTCAGCCTCCTGAGTTGCTGGGATTACAGGTGCGCAACAACACACCTGGATAATTTTTAAATTTTTTGTAGAGATGGGGGTCTTGCTATGTTGCTCAGGCTGGTCTCAAATTCCTGGCCTCAAGTGATCCTCCCACCTCTGCCTCCCAAAGTGCTGGGATTACAGGCGTGAGCCACCCCACCGCGCCTGGCCTCTCACTACTCTTGATGCCATGCTAAGCACAGGCCATGAGAGCCACATCCCATTATCCCTGAAGCCTCACTGATCCGACCCCGTTCCCACAATCCTCAGCAGTTGCATCAGCCTCGCTAGCTCTGGTTATCCACAGTATCCCCTACATGCTCGGGGTCCCCTCAGTCCTCACCGCCTTGCCTTCCTCCCCCCAGGTCTGCACTCCTGAATGTCCTCTGCACCCAGCCCCAAGAAACCTCAGGTGGGGAGCGTCACCTGATCGCCCACAGTCTGCACAGGAGATGAGGTCCTCGGGACACCCCGTCTTCTTGGAGCCCCCCAGGCAGAAGTCACAGTAGCCGTTGGGGATGACAGTGCCGTCGGGCGCCTTCTTGGCTGCAAGACAGCAGACAGGCATTGGCACGGGGCAGGCAAGGGCACCCCACAAAGGTGGCTGCAGACTTTAGGAGCAGAAGGAGGTGTCCGTACCTGTGTGTTTCCTTTGTGCCTCAGGGACCCAGGCCAATTCTTTGTAAAACTCTGGGGTAGGGGGGACAGAGAGAGGGACTCTCACTACAGGCAAGGCTCCACCCTGCCCCCAGCATCAGCCCCAGGGATGGACCTCTTAGTCCAGGCGTGGGGAGGTGCGAAGAGTGAGTAGCTACCCTAGGCTGTGGGGAGAGGCGAAAACAATTCTCATAGGGACTCCCAACTCTGCCTTTTAAAATTTTTTTTTCAATTAAAAATAAAGGCAGGGTCTTGGTATGCTGCCCAGGCTGGTCTCCAACTCCTGGCCTCCAGTGATCCTCCCACCCCGGTCTCCCAAAGTGGTGGGATTATAAGTGTGAGCCACTGCACCCAGCCAGGATTCCCAACTCCTTGAGACAACTGACACGTCCTCTTTATTGGGTCAAAACTTGGTAAAGACAGCTTGAGGAAGGGCTCCCTGCCTCCCTTCTCACATACATGTCTCCCAGCCAGCCACTCCCAACTGCACCCTCAGTAATTTGTATCTAACAAATTCAGCGAGTACCCCTAGCCAAGATCTGGTACAGAAACAGACACTCAGAAGAAAAACTCTGAACACTGAGGTGCCTGGGTGTGTAGTGGCCAGGGGTGAAGACACTCAGCCTCTACCTCTGAGAAATAGGTGGGAAGACGGTGTCTCCCTGCTGCCTCTCCGAAACCCTCCTCCCCTCCCCCATCCCTCAGCTGTCAGAATTGGCATGGGATTGGCACGGGCAGACGCCAAGGGCTCCCAGGCCACAGACCCTTCCCCTTGAGCAAAGCTTAGCAGATACAGGAGAAAGGGAAGGCAGGGCGGGAGGGGAGCCATCTATCACCCCCCCTCCCCAAGCTCTAATTGAAACAATAAATCAGACCCAGAAATATTACGCCCGGCCAGGAGCGAAGGAGCGATGGTTGGTTGCCATGGCAACCCCAGAGCCAGCATCCCCATGGTCGGTGGGGGGAGGGAACGGCTAAGCTGGAGATTTTCCAGAAATGTCTAATGCCCCCCCCACCCCCACCCCCAGCTGGGCTCCTCTTCCCCACTCCCAGGGCCCCTCGCCACCCCCACCTGGCCTGCCAGCTCACGTTTATGGTTGTTTTTCCGGTGGAAGGGCAGGGCGTGGCGTTCGGCGTTCTCCTCCCCCTCCTCCTCGGCCAGGTGGGTGTGGGTGTAGTGGTAGCTGAGCCCCGGCCGGTTCTTATACCGTTTCCCACAGACTGGGGAGCGAGCGAGCCAGGAGGGCCTGTCAGCCCCTCTGGGCCCATGCCGCCTCCACCCTGGCTTCCAGGATCACACCTCCCCCCTCAGCCAGAGACCTGAGCAGCCTCCCAACCCGGGTGTGGAACAGGAGGGAGAGGGCCACAAGGTGGGGAGTCTCTGGGCCCCCCTCTCTCTGCCTTTCCCCCTCTTCAGAAGGACTCACTATCACAGACATACGGCTTGTCTCGATCCTCCAGGGAAGCGGTGTCCTGGCGTTTCCGGAGACCCCCGATGCCATATGCCTGTGAGGAGAGTCAGGAGTGAGGGGCCAAGAAAGTGAGAAAACAGGCCGGGCGCGGTGGCTCACACCTGTAATCCCAGCACTTTGGGAGGCCGAGGCGGGCGGATCACAAGGTCAAGAGATTGAGACCACCTCAGCCAACATTGTGAAACCCCGTCTCTACTAAAAATACAAAAATTAGCTGGGCATGGTGGCGCATGCCTGTAGTCCCAGCTACTCGGGAGGCTGAGGCAGGAGAATCTCTTGAACCTGGGAGGCGGAGGTTACAGTGAGAGGAGATCGCGCCACTGCACTCTAACCTGCGACAGAGCAAGACTCCGTCTCAAAAAAAAAAAAAAAAGAAAAAAAAGAAAGAAAAAAGAAAGTGAGAAAACAGTGTCTTTTGCAAATTCAAATTGCAGCTGTACAAATGTCCCAGCTGTGGGGGCCTCGAACCTCTCCAAGGTTCAGCTTCTTCCTCTGTGGCACAGGGATGAAGGTAGCTCTAACCCACTGCATAATCTCTGCTTTGCAAATGGCTTAATACAGATGAGCCTCAGTTTCCCCATCTGTAAAATGGGTATAAAATCCCCCACCCCTGCAGGACGCTCTGGGGATTCAATGAGGTCAGACTGAGGTCAGACTGTGGCAGGGGCGGACCACTGCGCCTGCTCCATGAATGAGACCTGTCATTGAGGGGAGCGGGGAAGAGGAGAAGCTTGGGGTGATACCTTTCCTTTGGCCCTGTTCTTCCTCCTGGGAATGTCATCCTCCAAGTCTTCCACCTCGAGATCATGCGGAAACTCCAGCAACTGCTGTTTCTGGGCAATAGAGAAAGGAGACGGGTCAAGAAAGTAGGGGCCACTGACCTGCTTTTGAGGGGCTCTGGGCAGAGGTGGAGATTGGGGGTGAGAGTATAAGTCAGGAGTTGTTCCAAACAGAGATGAAGTCTGGGAGGATGGAGACTGGGATGCCCAACGGCCAGAGGAAACCGGGGGGGTTTCAGAGCAGGAACGTGAGGGCCCGGGCTGGTGGCAGGCAGGCGTGAGAGGAAGCCATGCAGCGGGGGTCCCCCAGGGGTGGGCCTACCTGACAGTCCATAATGGTCTCCTCCTCCTTCAGCTCAATCTTCTTCTCCCCCGTCTCTGCACACAGTAGAGCCTCGAGGACTGGCCCTTCCGGGAGGCCACCCTCCTTCTTCAGGGGTGCTTCACAGTCTGGGGACAGGGCCATGGGGGGGTCAGATGGGGAAGTTGACCCCGGAGGACTCCTCAAACCATGCAGGTGGGGGGACCGTGCTCTTTGCGGGAGGAAAGAGGCTTTCCCACACTCGGCCGGCAGCAGAGGCAGGGATTTAACCACATGCCCTAGGAGGGAGGCCCAGACTCTGGGGAGAAACAGCCACGCCCTCAGATGCCCTGGGACGCACAGCAGGAGACATGGTCAGAACTTCGGATACACCGGAAAGCCACGGAAAAAGACACAGTTAGGCCATCAGGCACACCCAGACCTACTCAGGGAAGACACAGCAACTCTCAAACATACCCAGACAAATATGGACAGATCCAGGCACTTGCAGAGGAGACACACGGACTCCTGCAGGGGACATCCAGACAGATCGTCTGAGACAGATGCGGAAAGGAAGAGGCCCAGCCATGCTGTCTTTTTCTCTTTTTTTTTTTTTTTTTGAGACAGGGTCTCACTCTGTCACTCAGGTTGGAGTGCAGTGGTGCAGTCTCAGCTCACTGCAACTCCCAGGCTCAAGTGATCCTCCCACCTCAGCCTCCTGAGTAACTGGGACTACAGGCAGAGTAGCTGGCATGCCACCACACTGGGCTAATTTTTGTATTTTTGGTAAAGACGGGGTTTCACCACGTTAATCAGGCTGGTCTCAAACTCCTGAGTTCAAGCGATCCTCCGCCTCGGCCTCCCAAAGTGCTGGAATTACAGGCATAAGCAACGCTCTCAGATACAGCCTAGAGACTCAAAGAGGTATAGCCAGATCCTTGGAGACACTGAGACACATGGAGGAGACATAGCCGGACCCATGGGTACACTCAGAGATGCTCAGAGACAATTAGCTGGCCAGGCGCTGTGGCTCACACCTGTAATCCCAGCACTTTAGGAGGCCGAGGTGGGTGGATCACTTGAGATCAGGAGTTTGAGACCAGCCTGGCCAATATGGTAAAACCTCATCTCTACTTAAAAAAAAAATACAAAAATTAGCCGGGTGTAATGGCACACACCTGTAATCCCAGCTACTCAGGAGGTTGAGGCAGAGAATCACTTGAATGCAGGAGGCAGAGGTCGCAGTGAGCCGAGATCGTGCCACTGCACTCCAAATTGGGTGTAAAAAAAAAGGAAGAAAGGCCGGGCGCGGTGGCTCACGCCTGTAATCCCAGCACTTTCGGAGGCTGAGGCGGGTGGATCACGAGGTCAGGAGATCGAGACCATCCTGGCTAACACGGTGAAACCCCATCTCTACTAAAAATACAAAAAATTAGCCAGGCATGGTGACGGGCGCCTGTAGTCCCAGCTACTCAGGAGGCTGAGGCAGGAGAATGACTTGAACCCGGGAGGCGGAGCTTGCAGTGAGCCGAGATCACGCCACTGCACTCCAGCCTGGGTGACAGAGCGAGACTCCATCTCAAAAAAATAAATAAATAAAAAAGAAAGAAAGAAACAATTAGCCCTCCGGATATACCTAGACCCTGGGGAAGACACAGCCAGATGAGACGCCTGGACACATAGCGGGGACATACTGACATACCCAGGGAGAATCACTCAGCTAGATACACACAAACACACACAGGAGACAGACCGGAAGAGACACAGCCGGCTGGGCACTGCCACGCTCCTGGGTACACACAGACCCTCGGACTCAGGAAGAGGAACTGACCCCGATATTCCTAAACACATTCAAGGGTAAGTCCAGATCCTCTGATGGACTGGCACACACGTGCAGAAATACACCTGATACGCCAGACACCATCAGGAAGGGATTCTCCCAGACACTCCGAGGCACCTACACACCTACAGAAAGAGACGGCCGCACTGCCTAACACACCCAGACACACTCGGGAGGAGCCAGACGCCCTGACAGACCAGACATACACAAGACACAAGCCTTCTAAGACACTTGGAGACACCTGGGAAGATACACCTAAGAGAGAGAAAGAGCTCCAACCAGACACTGAGACATCCAGACGCCCTTGGGGAGACACAGAGGCAGACATCCTCAGGCACCCACAGAAAAAAATACAGGCAGACGGCTGGGCATGGTGGCTCAAACCTGTAATCCCAGCACCCTGGGAGGCTGAGGCGGGTGCATCACCTGAGGCCAGGAGTTCAAGACCAGCCTGGCCAACATGGTGAAACCCCATCTCTACTAAAAATAAAAATAAAAAATCAGCCGGGCATGTCAGTGTGTGTCTGTAATCCCAGCTACTCAGGAGGCTGAGACAGGAGAATCGCTTGAACCCACTAGGCAGAGGTTGCAGTGAGCTGAGATCGCGCCACTGTACTCCAGCCTGAGTGACAGAGCCAGACTCCATCTCAAAAAAAAAAAAAAAAAAAAAAATACAAGCAGACACTGATCCATCCCAGCTCCCAGGGGAAGGGACACAGTCAGAAACTCCATACACCCACATACACCTAACAGATATCACTAATCCCTCCAATACCACTGGGCCCCTTGGTGGGGCATGGTGGCTCACGCCTATAATCCCCGCACTTTGGAGGGCTGAGACCGGAGGATCCCTTGAGCTCAGGAGTTCAAGACCAGACTGGGCAACACAGTAACACCCTGCCTCTATTTAAAAAACAACAGGCCGGGTGCAGTGGCTCACGCCTGTAATCCCAGCAATTTCGGAGGCCGAGATGGCCAGATCACCTGAGGTCAGGAGTTCCAGACCAGCCTGACCAACATGGTGAAACCCCGTTTCTACTAAAAATACAAAACCAGCCGGGCGTGGTGGCGCATGCCTGTCATCCCAGCTACTCGGAAGGCTGAGGTAGGAGAATCGCTTGAACCCGCTAGGCAGAAGTTTAAGGTTTAAGGTTCAACTCCCCGCTAGATGGAGGTTGCGAGATCGCGCCATTGCACTCCAGCCTGAGTGAAACTCTGTCTCAAAAATAAATAAATAAATAAATAAATAAATAAATAAATAAATAAATAAATAAATACAACTGGGCACCTGGGCCCATGTAGGAGGAGATGCAGTCGCCACTCAGTGCCTCAGAGAAACTGTGGAATCTCTGGGAAATACCCGGGACGCACATGGGCAGACAGACACACAGCCAGCCAGGCAGACACTTGCTAGAAAGCGATAAAGGTGATGGACACGTGCTAGGACACACAGCAGGCGCTGGGACACCGATGGGAGCCCCAGCGGCTGCACCCACCGATCTTGTACTCGCAGGGCCTGAGTCTGGGGTCCTCCAGGATGTTGAGTCTCCGTTTCTTCCTCCAACAGCGGGCGGGGTACGTGTAAATCTGTCCCGGGGCCAAACCTGGAGAGAGATGGGGGTGAGAGGGCGCGGCGGTGGGGCGGCCCGGCCCCGCCCCGCCCAGCGCCAGCCCTCCCGACGGTACCCGGCCCGCGGTGGGTCTTCTCCATCCAGATGTAGCAGTTGTTCTGGGCCACGCCGGTCTGCGAGTCGAGGAAGGGCAGTCGCAGGCTGCGCTCGGCGCACAGGCGCGCGTTGTAGCTGCGGCAGTGCTCGATGGCCTCGCGGTAGAAGTCCTCGCCTAGGCTAGAGGGGCGGCGAACGGGCGGGCGGCTGTCAGCAAGGGCAGGCGCACAGGGTCGCCCAGAACCCCTCCCCCGGCTGCCGGACCGCCCAGGCTCGGGAGGGGTGGGCCGACCCCTCCAGCCTCACCTCTCCCCTCCTCCCACTCCGGGACCCAGGCTGGGGGAAGGGGACAGGGCCCAGGGGCCCCCAAACTGGGACTCAAACAGGCCTCCAGCTCATGAGTAGAAACACCATACAGAAACAAACAAAAACACACCGGGACGTATCCCTACATGAACATATGCAGACACACAACACAAATCACACACAGTCACACGGGATTCACACACAAAGAGAGACAAATCCCAATACTCACAAAGGAGAAACAGACAAACCTCACACACGTGCACACATAAATGTCTACTGAAAAAGACAAATATCCCAACTTCCATAGTGTGGAGACAAATCACACAAATAACCATGCATAAAGACACATCACATATCCACAGACACACACCAGAAACACGTCACCCACACAAAGGCACACAACATGGAAACATCACACCACACACACATACACCCCTCATGCATCCAAAGACACACAGACACACGCATGTCAAAAGACAGGAACTACAGAAACCACTTGCCCCCCTATGCACTTACCCATGTATCCAAAGACACAACACAAACCACACACACAATATCCAGACACACAACACAAAGAAATCACACAGATTCACACAGGTACACACACACATTTACAAAGATGCACGATGTGGAACCAGTATCTAAAATATCACACTTCCACACAGACACACACACATATAAAACACAGAAACAGCCAAATCCACCCATAGTCACACAAAAATTTACACACAAATACATGCTTCCCTACATACTCAAAAACACAGAACACGAGACAAATGACATATAGTTCCAAAGGATACGAACACACACTGGGAGACCCAAATATCCAAAGATATCTAGTGCAGAATAAAAGGAAACAGACACATGTCCACACACCTATGCCCCAAAAATTCTTTAAAAAACCAGAACACAAATAAGTGATACACACACACACTCCACATCCCAAGACAAAGGTAGTGTGGACTTCACTCCAGTTGCCAAGTCCCCCGCACCCCCGGGTCATTTCACCCTCTCCCAGACCCGAGGGTTGCAGGGAGGGGAAGATATCTCCCTTCCCCAAAAAGAATCTGGAGGCCCCCCACGCCCTCCACCCCGCCAGGGAGCGGTGCATCCGACACCATTCTTGTCAGAGACCGACAGTCACACACTCTCGCACCCCCGCACTCGGTGACATCCCCCCAGACACCCCTTCGGCCCCACCCCCGGTCGCCACACACACACAGGCCCGCGTAGACCCGCCCGCGCTCCCTCTCCGCCTCCCGCCGGGCCGCACCACCTCAGGGGGCCAGGGATGACCGTGGCCATCTTGCTCCCCGGGTCCTGCCCCCAGCAGGTCCCCGCCGGGTCGGTCCTCCCAGCGGTCGGGCGGGCGCTGAGGCCGCCCATCCATTCATTCCCGGGGGGCGGGAGCACGAGGGCCACGGCCAATCGCGGCGACGGGGCGGGCCCGCCCGGGCCATGCTGGGAGTGGTAGTCCCAGGCCAGGGGGCCCCCGGGACCCCGCGGGGACCGGGACGGGGACGGCGCGGAGGAGGGGCCCGGGGCACGCACCGTCACTCACCCGCCCTCACTCGTCCACATATGCTGCTCTCGCGTGCACACAACCACATGCACACCTGGACTCGCACACGCCCACGCATGGCAGTTTACACACACATTCACGCGGATACTCACAGCCTCCCGCACACTCCTACTCACACACCTTCGCACGGACTCATACAGCCACACGCACACACACTGCAATACTAAGAGACGCAGAGACACCTCCCAGGTGCCCACACAGACTTCTCATCAACATGCTTCCAGCAGACACCTCCTCATCCCCCCCCAACCCAAGTCCCTCCTGGCTCCAGAGACCCCACCCGGAGCTGTCTCTCCCAGCAGCCACGCTCACGGTCACCCCGCCCTGCTCAACGCCTTCTGCAGGCCTGACAGCAGCAGTGCAGGTTAGAAACAGTAGTCACACCTCCAGGGTTCAAATCCTAGCTCTGCCACTTGGTGGCCATATGACCTTGGCAAATGACTTAACCTTTCTGGGCCTCAGTTTCCTCATCTGTAAAAAGAGGATGATGCCTCACTGGAGTGTTGTGAGGATTAAATGAGTAAATATAGGTAAAGCATTTTAAGATGTGACTGGCAGGCCAGGCACAGTGGCTCACACCTGTAATCCCGGCACTTTGGGAGGCCCAGGCAGGTGGATGACCTGAGGTTAGGAGCTGGAGACCAGCCTGGCCAACAGTCTCTACTAAAAATACAAAAATTAGCCAGGTGTGGTGGTGCATGCCTGTACTCCCAGCTATTTGGGAGACTGAGGCAGGAGAATCACTTGAGCCCAGGAGGCCGAGGTTGCACTGAGTTGACATTGCGCCACTGCACTCCAGCCTGGGCGAAAGAGCAAGACTCCGCCTCAATAGTATTTGCTCAATAAATCCATTTATTCTACAAAGGAGCTGATATATACTTTACTAAGATGTCAATGGTAATACCTAAATGCTATCAGAAAGAATAATGCGGGCCAGGCACAGTGGCTCATGCCTGTAATCCTAGCACTTTGGGAGACGGAGGCGGGTGGATCACCTGAGGTTGGGAGTTCAAGACCAGCCTGACCAACATGGTAGTAGTCTCTACTAAAAATACAAAATTGGCCGGGCATGGTGGCGCATGCCTATAATCCCAGCCACTAGGGAGGCTGAGGCAGGAGAATCACTTGAACTCAGGAGGCAGAGGGTGCAGTGAGCCAAGATGGTGCCATTGCACTCCAGCCTGGGCAACAAGAGTGAGACTCCCTCTCAAAAATAAATAAATAAATAAGAAGAAAGAAAGAATAATGCTGGCCAGGTGCAATGGCTCCAGTCTGCAATCCCAGTACTTTGGGAGGCCTAGATGAGAGGACTGCTTGAGCCCAGGAGTTTGAGACCAACCTGGGCAACATATCCAGACCATATCCAACATATCTCTACAAAAAAAAAATTAAAATTAGCTGGGCATGATGGTGCATCAGTGTAGTCCCAGCTACTCGCAAGGCTAAAGCAGGAGGATAGCTTGAACCTGGGAGTCTGAGGCTGCAGTGAGCTGTGGTCTCACCACTGCACTCCATCCTGGGTGGCAGAGCCAGACTCTGTCTCTAAAAGCAAACAAACAAACAAACAAACAAACAAACAAAAACTAAGTAAGCAGGGCGCCGTGATTCATGCCTGTAATCCCAGCAATTTGGGAGGCTGAGATGAGAGGACCGCTTGAGCTCAGGAGACCAGCCTGGGCAACATAGGGAGATCTGGTCTCTACTAAAAAAAAAAAAAATAACTGCTGGTCATGGTGGCACATGCCTGTGGTCCCAGCTACTCAGGAGGCTGAGTCAGGAGGATTGGTTGAACTCAGGAGATTGAAGCTGCAATGAGCTATGATCACACCACTACACTCCAGCCTAGACAACTGAGCAAGACCCTGTCTCCAGAAAAAAAAAAAAAAAAAAAAAAAAATAGATGCTCAGTAGATATTTGTTGAATGAGTAAATGCACCTATCATGTGCTGGGCACAGTTCACCCCGTGATGCTATTATCTGCATTTTCCAGGTGAGGAATCTGAGGCACAGGAAGGTGACCTCACATGCCGGCATCCCCTGGCGGCTCTTTGAAGGTGAGACTGAAGGAAGGAGGCAGGCACCCCTGGCGGCCCTCCTCAAGTAGTCCTGACCTCCTTCTCTCTCCCACTGTCACCCACACTGACTCCACCCGAAAAGATCCCCAGGGAGTGAGCGGATCCACTGAGTCACAAACTGACCCAGTTTCTCCGCAACACCACCACCCCGTCCCTCCTCCCGTCTCACCTCTCCTCCCCCTTTCCCCTTCCCCTCTTCCACCCCGACCCCTGTAGAGCCAGCATTCAAGTTTGGGCGGCTGCTGTAATTAACACGCCCACAAACGCCCTCATCCACCAGGGGGCGCCCCAGCCGACAGAAGTGGCCCGCTAGCCTTCACCATTTTTGTCACTTGAAATCCCCCCATGAGATCCAGTCAAGGCCTCCTACACTCCCGGTCACTTCTACACACACACACACACACACACACACACACACACACACACACACACACACACCCCTCTAGTCTTAGACCCTTTCCACAAACTCGCCCATCTAAGCCAGGTAAGGCCTTGGCCGGCCCCTCTTCTGAAACAGGAGGAGGTGGATCTCTGATTCACATATTGCCTGGAGTGGTGACAAGGGGATTAAGTGAGGGACACTGACACCACTACGATCACTCTGGCCTCCAGGGCCCCGTAGTGGCCACCTCACACCTTGCCCACAGTGAGCCGTGACCCCACCTTCCTCTCTCACCTCCCATTCGCTCACAGGTCCCCAACACACCCTCTTACACTTGATTCCCACACCGCTAGCCTCAGACACGCAGACTCACCCCTTCCCCACCCCAAACTCTTTTGTCGATTTGATTAAGAGAAGCCCGAGTGTAGACACTCTGAGTGTAGACCTTCCTAACAGTCCTCCTCTACCAGCAGAATTTCTATTTTTCTTTCTTTCTTTTTTTTCTTTTCTTTCTCTTTCTTTTTTTCTTTCTTTCTTTTCTTCTCTTTCTTTCCTCTTTCTCTTTTTCTCTTTTTTTTTTTTTTGGACAGGGTCTCACTCGATGGCCCAGGCTGGAGTGCTGTGGCATGAACACAGCTGGTTGCAGCCTCCACCTCCCAGGCTCAAGCGATCCTCCCGCCTCAAACCCCCAAGTAGCTGGGACTACAGGCGTGCGCCACCACACCCGGCTAATTTTTGCATTTTTGTAAAAACAGGGTGTCCCTATGTTGGCCAGGCTAGTCTCAAACTCCTAAGCTCAAGTGATCTGCCCACCCTGGCCTCCCAAAGTTCTGGGATTACAGGCATGAGCCACCATGCCCAGCCCACCAGCAGGATCTCTATCCATAAACCCAGGCTGACACTTGCAGCAGGCTCTCCTTTCTTTCCTTCTGCACACACCACTCCCACACACTCTCCTACAAACTTGAACTCCCAGTCCTCTCCCTGACCCAAACATCCTCCTGCCCCATCCCCCAGTGCCCTGTGTGGGAGCTGGCCCACAGTAGAAATCAATATCATAAATCAATATTGATACTACTACTAATAATCACTACATTTGGTCAGTGTCAGTCTCTGTGCTAACTGCTTTACAAAGATGGCCTTAGCCCCACGGCAGCCCCACGGGGTGGTAAGGGCTGTTAGAAGCCCCCATACACAGATGGCAAAACTGAGGCTCAGGGCAGGGAACATTCATGGCTGAAGCTGGTTTTGGAACTCAGGCAGTCGGAACTTCCGAGGGCGGCACCCTCCAGCTCCTTCTCCCCAGGGGATTTGACTCACATTCTTTCAGGAGCCAGGGAGTCCCCACCCTCACCCCTGCAGAGACCTTTTGGAAGGGGAGGGCACAGAGGGGTAGGGCCCTCCCAGTCCAGGCTTACTCTGGCTGGGCCCCTGCTCAGGGCTGCAGCACACCTCCTCCCAGGGGTCTGGGCCAGGGTCAGGGTGAGGGGCCCCATCGCCTGTAGATCCACGAACCTGCACAAGAGCCCCGTTCCCGGCCATTTTGCGGATGTCTCTCACAGGAGAGACAGCTGTCTGTGTGTGCCACTTAGGGTGAGAGGGCAGCAGAGGGATGTCACCATCATACACCACCTCACACGGACCCGAGCCCCACACACCCGCTTCCGGCACCCTGCTCACGGCGAAGCCACACGTGTAGGCGCTTGCCTCTAAGTCCCTGCCCCCCCTTCCTCTCCCAACTCCCACCCTCCACCTCCCACCCCCATTCCCGCCAGAAACCAGAAGCAACTGGCGGCCTCTGGTCCAGCCAGCAGGCGCATCCTTTCTCGTGGGTGGGGTGGGGGGGCGCTCCCTCTCTCCCTCTCTCCCCCCACCCCCGCCCCCAGCCCTCGATGTTCAAGGTCAAGGCAGCCAGCGCACGGGGTTGGGGGAAGGGTGGGGGAGGTCGCCCCGGCCCCTTTGTGCGACGCCGCGGGCGTTCGCCCTCCGCCTCCTCCACCAGGCCCGGGAGGAGGGGGAGGGTGGCGCCGCGCTCGCCTGTGGGGAGGGAGGGCGGGAGCGGCCAAGCTCCTGTCACTTGGAGCCCGCTGTCACCGCCTGGGAACGGGGGGATGGGGAGCGCTGGGACCCGGGAGTCCGGGATCCCGAACAAGAAGCAAGAGCGAGATGGAGAGGGGTAAAGGGAGGGGTGGAGAGCGCGAGGGATGGCAAGGAGAGGAGAGGGTCAGGAGGGGCCAAGCTCGGACCCAGGCGTCCGGATTCCCAGCCACCGGGCCCGGGAAGAGGCGAACGCTCGAAGGGCCGCGGCCGGGGAGAAAGGGAGGGAATCCCCGGAGACCGAGGGCGCTCCCGGCACCCCCTCCTGGGCAGCCGGTCCCCAAGGGGATCAGAGATGCTCCCGTTTGATGTGTATGCGCGGGGAGAGGGACGGATGCCGCGGTCCAGGCTGACCGCGGGTTCGGGGCTTCTAGTTCCCGGAGATCCCAGGAGGAAAAAGGGGAGGCAGCGGGGATGGAACTGGGGACCCGCGACCTCTCAGCTCCCACCCTGCGGCCGCAGGGGCCGGGGTCCCCAGGGAAAGAAGGGGAAAGAGAGAAAGGCGCTTTGATGAGCGGAGAGCGGGTGATGGAAACCCTGGAGACCGAGGTCCGGACCTAAGTTCGAGCTTTCAGCCCCGGCCGGGGCAGGCCCGGCACCTCCGGAGACCCTGAGGGAGAGATGGAGGAGAGGGAAACCCCTACCCCCACTCTGGGTGGGGAAACGGCCTCCGCCACCCCCAGCCCGCGCCGCATTCCTTCACTGACAGCGACAAAGAAGAGGCGCCCCCGCGACCCTGGAGGGGCTCCCGCCCCCAACCCCAGGTGGCGACAGGGGGTGGGGGCCCCCGGGGCAAGGGTTCGCGCTGGGGGCCCCCATTCAACTACGGTCCGCGGGCTGCGTCCCCCTCCTCAGCCCCAGGGCGGGCGGGGGAAGGGCTCCTGGTGGGGGTGTCTGGACAGGGGGCGGGGACGGCAGGGACACTCACGACTTGAGCGGGTTCTGAATGGCGGTAGCCATGGCCCGCTCGGCTGGGCCGCCTCCGGCCCGGGGCGCCGCTGCCGCCGCGCGCGGGCCCAGCCCGGCCTGCGCCGCCCGCTCTGCCGCCCAGCGCGCTACGATTTCATTCATTCTTGGGGCTGCGGCGCGAGCGGAGCAGGGCGGGCTGGGGGCGGGGCTCAGCCAATCCCCGCGCCTCCCGGCGCACGACGGGACGTGGAGTCTAGGGGCGAGCGGCGGCGCCCGAGGGCGCCCCTGCCCGGACTACACGTCCCAGGGGGCGTCAGGAGGACCGCGCTCCCATTGGCTGCTGGGGATACAGGGAGGGGCGGGGCTCCCCCCAGAGCATCTTTCCTCCCTCCCTGGGAGTGCTCGGTCTCTAGCTCCGGATCTCCACCCTCCAGGCACCGCAGGCACGGAAGCAGGTAGTCCCTAGCTTCTAGATGTCCCCAGGGTATGTGGATGACCCTAGGGTCTGTCGTGTATTCTTGTCTAGGCCTATTTGGGTGTCTCTTCTATGTCGGACAGCCTGTGAACAAGCACAGGGATTAATCAGTGCCTTTGTTCATTTACTGAGTGCCTGCTGTGTTCCAGAAACTCTTCTAGGCACTGGGGATACAGCAATGACCAAAGCAAAGTTGCCGCTCTCAAGGAGCTGATATTCTAGTGGAGAAAGACAGATAATAAGAAAATAAATAGATAAAATCATTTCAGACAGTGAAAGGTGCTATAAAGAAAAGAAAATGGGGCCAGTCGTGGTTGCTCATGCCTATAATCCCATCACTTTGGGAGGCCGAGGCGGGTGGATCATCTGAGCTCAGGAGTTCAAGACCGATATGGGCAACATGGCGAAACCCCGTCTCTACCCAAAATACAAAAAAATAGCTGGATGTGGTGGCGCATGCCTGTAGTCCCAGCTACTCAGGCAGCTGAGGTGGGAGGATCACTTGAGCCTGGGAGGCAGAGATTGCAGTGAGCCGACATTGTACCACTGCATTCCAGCCTGGGTGACAGTGAGACCCTGTCTCAAGAAAAAAAAAAGAGAGAGAGAGAGAAAGAAAAAGAGTCCAGGCACACACCTATAATCCCAGCACTTTGGGAGGCTGAGGCAGGAGGACTGCTTGAGCCCCAGAGCACAAGACCAGCCTGGGCAACATAGTGAGATCCCATCTCTACAAAAAGTTTAAAAATTATCTGGGTGTGGTGATGCATGTCTGGAGTCTCAGCTACTCAGGAGGCTGAGGCAAGAAGATCACTTGAGCCTGAAAGTTGGAGGCAGTAGTGAGCTCCAGCCTGGACAACAGAGAGAGTCTCTGTCAAAAGAAAGTAAGCAAGCAAGCAAGCAAGCAAGAGAAAGAAAGAAAGAGAAAGAAAAGAAGAAAATAAAATAGATTCAGCAGAACACAGATTCTAGAAAGAAAAAAGAAGCAAATAAAAAATAATTTTTAAAAAAGAAAACAGATTGATTTGAAGGAATGAAGTGGCTTCTCTGAGGAGATGACATTTGAGCTAAGATCTAGAAGTTGCCAGCATGCACTAAGAAGCATGTCTAGGCACAGGATCACCAAGTGCAAATGCCCTGGGCTGGGAACAAGTGTGGCATGTTCAAAGATCAGGAAGCAATTGAGTGTGACTGGAGCAGAGTGAGCAGGGAGAGGCAGCCTGGGGAGAGAGCAAGGACCTGGCTCATGTAGGACCTTGTAGGTCATTATAAAGAAAATGGATTTTGTTCTAAGTGCAATCAATCATCCTGAACTCTCCTTCTCCTCTTCTTTTTCACACACACACCCCAAGCCCATCAGCAAATCCTGTTGTCTCTATATTCAAAACATAACCAGATTCCACCCACTCTCTGCCCTTCATGGCCTGCACCCCAGTCCTGTCCATCATCGTCTGCTGCCTGGACTATGGTAGCAGCTTCATCACTGGGCTCCTGCCCCCCAAGTCTGCTCTCCCCACACAGCCAGAGCAGGCTATCTGAAGCATATCTCTGGGCTGAGCACAGTGGCTCACGCCTGTAATCCCAACACTTTGGGAGGCCAAGGTGGGTGGATCACTTGAGGTCAGGAGTTTGAGACCAGCCTGGCCAACATAGTGAAACCCCATGTCTACTAAAAATACAAAAATTAGCCAGCTGTGGTGGCGCATGCCTGTAATCCCAGCTACTCGGAAGGCTGAGGCAGGAGAATCGCTTGAACCCAAGAGACAGAGGTTGCAGTGAGCCAAGATCGCACTGCTGCACTCCAGCCTGGGCAAAAGAGAGAGATTCCACTTCAACTAATAATAATAATGATTAATTAATTAAGCATATATCTGCATCCAACCACTCTCTGGCTCAAACCTCCAGTGGCTTCTTTCATAATTTGAATAAAATGCAAAGCCCTCGTTATGCCCTCCTCCATCCCTCCTCAACCCTCATCACATTTCTGGCCTCTTTCACCTCCTTCCTTCCCTTGGCTAACTTCACTCCAGCCCCACCAGCCTCCTCCCTGTTCCTGGAACATTCCAATCCCACACCAGCCACAGGACCTTTGCACCTCTGCCTAGAGTGCTCCTCCCACAGATGCCTGCCTCACTCCATCCCTCACTTCATTCAGGTCTCTGGTTAAATGCCACCTCTTCAGAGACAACCCTAGCTAAAATTGCAGCCCCTGGCCTCCTGCCTCAGCCTCCCAAAGTGCTGGGGTTACAGGCCCAAGCCACAACACCCAGCCAAAATTATGAATAAATAAATGTATTGGCCAGGTGCAATGGCTCACATTTGTAATCTTAGCACTTTGGGAGGCCGAGGCAGGTGGATTACCTGAAGTCAAGAGTTCGGGACCAGCTGGCCAACACAGTGAAACCCCGGCTCTACTAAAAATACAAAAATAAGCCAGGCATGGTGGCATGTGCCTGTAATCCCAGCCACTCGGGAGGCTGAGGCAAGAGAATCACTTGAACCCAGGGGGCGGAGGTTGCAGTGAGTCGAGATTGTGCCACTTCACTCCAGCCTGGGCAAAAGAGCAAAAAACTCCGTCTCAAAATAAAATAATAAAATAAAATAAATGTATCAATTACTCATGCTCGGTGCCTCTCCCCAGTGACCAAAAGCATGCACCCAGCATGAAGAGAATCAGGTGGGATCCAGGCTGTGCCCTACCCCATATGGACACTTGGACAACCTGAAGTGAGGGGCAAATTTGGGGCCTTTATTAAGCAAAAGTGCCCAGCACAGCATCTGGACCTAAAGCTTCAAGGCAGAGAGAAGGGATACACTAAAAGGCACACTTGGCCAGGCACGATGCCTCACACCTATAATCCCAACGCTTTGGGAGGCCGAGGAGGGTGGATCACCGGAGGTCAGGAGTTCGAGACCAGCCTGGCCAACATGGTGTAACCCCATCTCTAGTAAAAATACAAAAATTAGCCGGGCATGGTGGCGGGCGCCTATAGTCCCAGCTATTCGGGAGGCTGAGGTAGGAGAATCACTTGAACTCGGGAAGTGGAGGCTGCAGTGAGCCGAGATGGCACCACTGTACTCTAGTCTGAGCAACAGAGCAAGACTCCATCCCTAAATAAATAAATAAATAAATAAATGTCACATCCACTCATTTCTAGAGAACGATGATGTCTCCATCCCTGTGTGGACGTGCTGGGGACACAGCAGCGAATAAGATGGCCCTAGACTTTGCCTTAAGCTTGGAGTCCAGAAGAGTAACAGACTCATCACCAGACAATGATGTCCAGAGGCGTCCAGGTGGGGTTGGGGGACACAGGCAGAGGGGTTGGGGCCGGGACAAGGGGGACACAAGCAGAGGGGTCCAGGTGGGATGGGGAGCACAGGCGGAGGGGTCGGAGCTGGGACAAGGGGGACTCAGGCAGAGGGGTCCGGGCGGGGATTGCCGGGCACAGGCAGAGGGGTCGGGGCTGGGACAAGGGGGACACAGGCAGAGGGGTCCAGGCAGGGATTGGGGGGCACAGGCGGAGGGGTCAGGGCTGGAGCAGGGGAGGCACAGGGCACTGTGGGAGCCCAGAGGCGGCTGTCTCCTGGCCTAGCCTGACAGTCAGGGATGACTTCCTGGAGGAGAGGACACCCGGCCTGCATGTGAATCCTTTTGAGTTCTGACCCCCTGATCTACCCAGACACAGGGCAAGGTTCCTGCTCTGATCTCTTGGGGTCTTAATGCCTGATCTTCCCATCACTCAAGTTTTGGGGAACAAACCCTAAAAGTCTCAACCTGTGGTCTCTTCTCCTAACCCTGGAACCCAAGGGTTTGCCCACCAGAGGGCGCTGTGGCCCCAGTCTTTGTCCAGCAGAGGCTGCTTCGGAAGCCTCAGATCCGGGAGGCATCGTGCAGGCCATGGGGCTGCCCGCAGAGACACTGGGCCCCCAACCCTGAGCCTCAGACCCTGCCCAGGACCTGGTCACCAGCGTATCTCCCTCTCCTCCTCTCTCTCACACACACATGCACACATACACGCCTCTAATCCAAGGTTCCGGTGGACCTGGAATCACAGAAAACTCTGCCCCATACCCACCGGGTCCAGCTTCGGCCTCTGAAGGAGATACAACTGCTAACAGCCACTTCTCCCCTCTCCTCCCCGCTACAATTCAGAGGAAGCCTTCCCTAAGTGGCCCTTGGGATGTTCAGATGTGCCCTTCAGAAGTTTCCTGCCCAGACCCAGCACGGTGGCTCATGCCTGTAACTCCAGCACTTTGGGAGGCGGAGGCAGGAGGATCACCTGAGGTCAGGAGTTCAAGACCAGCCTGGCCAAAATGGTGAAACCCTGTCTCTACTAAAAGTACAAAAAATAACTGGCTGAGCGTGGTGGCAGGTGCCTGTAATCCCAGCTACTCAGGAGGTTGAGGTAGGATAATCGCTTGAACCCAGGAGGCAGACACTGCAGTGAGCTGAGATCATGCCACCTGCACTCCAGCCTGGGCAACAAGAGCCAGACCCTGTATCAAAAAAAAAAAAAAAGTTTCCTGCCCAGATGGGGATGCTGAGGCACAGAAGAGGTGGGGCTGGTGGGGCCATGCAGTATCAGGGCAACAACAGTAATAATCACAACAGCAAATAAAGATCCATTGTTTTAGCTCCTCCTCAGTCAGGACCTGTACTGAGCTTTAACAAGCTACACATATCACTGAATCATACAGACCACACTTGGGAAGCAGGCACCCAAACGTCAGCAATGAGCTGAGGCAGGAAGCCCTCATCCTTCATGGCAGGGAGAAGTGGGATTCAAACCCAGGTCTGGCTGGGTGTGGTGGCTCAAGCCTGTAATCCCAGCATCCCAGCACTTTGGGAGGCCAAGGTGGGAGGATTTTTCTTTTTTTTTTTTTTTTTTGCTTGATTGTGAAACAGAGTCTCACTCCGTCGCCCAGGCTGGAGTTCAGGGGCGCCATCTCAGCTCACTTCAACCTCCTCCTCCTTGGTTCAAGTGATTCTCCTGCCTCAGCCTCCCAAGTAGCTGGGACTACAGGCATGCGCCACCACATCTGACTAATTTTTGTATTTTTAGTAGAGATGGGGGTCTCACCATGTTGGGCAAGCTGATCTCGAACTCCTGATCTCAAATGATCCACCCACCTCGGCCTCCCAAAGGGCTGGGATTATAGGCATGACCCACCGCGCCTGGCCAGGAGGATCGTTTGAGCCCAGGAGTTTGAGACCAGACAAGGCAATATAGTGAGACCCCATCTCTACAAAAGATTAAAAATAAATTAGCCAAGTGTGGTGGGGGGCACTTATACTCCCAGCTATTCAGGAGGCTGAGGCAGGAGGATCACTTGAGCCCAGCTTGGGCTTCTGAAGGAGACATGATTGCTAAGGTCGAGGCAGTAGTGGGCTATGGTTGTGCCACTGCACTCCAGCCTGGGGTGCTGAGGGAGACTTGACACAGACAGGAGAGTGAGACTCTGACTCAAAAAAAAAAGAAAGAAAGAAAGATATATCAGGCTGGGAGCAGTGGCTCAGGCCGGGCACAGTGGCTCACGCCTGAAATCTCAGCACTTTGGGAGACCGAGGCAGGCAGACCACGAGGTGAAAAGATTGAGACCATCCTGGCCAACATGGTGAAACCCTGTGTCTACTAAAAATACAAAAATTAGCTGGGCATGGTGGCACGCACCTATAGTCCCAGCTACTCGGGAGGCTGAGGCAGGAGAGTCGCTTGAACCCAGGAGGCAGAGGTTGCAGTGAGCTGACATTGCGCCAAGGCACTCCAGCCTGGCGACAAAGCGAGACTCCATCTCAAAAAAAAAAAAAAAAAAGAAAGAAAGGAAAGAAGAAAGAGAAAGGAAGGAAGGAGGGAAGGAAGGAAGGAAGGAAGGAAGGAAGGAAGGAAGGAAGGAAGGAAGGAAGGAAGGAAGGAAGGAAGGAAGGAAGGAAGGAAGGAAGGAAGGGGAAAGAAAGGAAAGGAAAGGAAGGGAAAGGAAAGGAAAGGAAAGGTCTCTGTGATTACTGGTGGGGGCGCAGACTGTGGAGGCAAAGGGGAGAGCAGAGACCAGGGAAGTGGTGCCAAGATGGGTCAGAGGGGAGGAGGAGCAACAGTGTGGGTATGAGAAAGGGATGGGAAGTAAGAGAATGTGTCTGTTATATGACCACCAACGTGGTGGCCTAAAACAACAGAAATGGGCGGGCAAGGGTCATGCCTGGAATCCCAGCACTTTGGGAGGCCGAGGAGGGCAGATCACTTGAGGTCAGGAGTTCAAGACCAGCCTGGCCAACATGGTGAAACCCCGTCTCTACTAAAAATACAAAAATTAGCTGGGTGTGGTAATGCATGTCTGCAGTCTCAGCTACTCAGGAGGCTGAGGCAAGAAGATCACTTGAGCCTGAAAGTTGGAAGCAGTAGTGAGCTATGATCACACCACTGCACTCCAGCCTGGACAACAGAGAGAGTCTCTCTCTAAAAAAAAAAAAAAAAAGAAAGAAAAGAAAAAGAAAGAAGAAATAGATTCAGCAGAATACAGATTCTAGAAAGAAAAAAGAAGCAAATAAAAAATAATTTTAAAAAAAGAAAACAGATTGATTTGAAGGAGTGAAGAAGTGCGGTGGCGGGTTCCTGTAATCCCAGCTACTCGGGAGGCTGAGGCAGGAGAACTGCTTGAACCCAGGAGGCGGAGGTTGTAGTGAGTCGTGATGGAGCCATTGCACTCCAACCTAGGTGAGAAATGAGAGAGCAATACTTTGTCTCAAAAAAAAAAAAACAGAAATGTATTCTCTCACAGCTTAGAGGCCAGAAGTCCAAGTCAGTGTTACTGGACTGAAAGCAAGGTGTGGGCAGGGCTGTGTTCCTTTGGGAAGCTCTGGGGGAAAATCCGTTCCTCTCCAATTCCAGCTTATGGGGGCTGCTGGTAGTCCTGGGCTTGGCCACATCACGCCAGTCTTCAAGGCCAGCGTCTCCACATCTCTGCTCCGCCTTCACAGCACCTTCTCCTGTCTATGTCAATTCTCCCTCTGACTCCCTCTTAAAGGGCACATGTGATCGTTTTTGGAACCCACCTAGATAATTCAGGAGACTCTATCTCCCCTCAGGTCCTCCTTCTTTTTTTGAGACACAGTCTCACTCTGTCACCCAGGCTGGAGTGCTGTGGCACCATCATAGGTCACTGCAGGCCTGACGTCCTGGGCTCAAGCAATCCTCCCACCTCAGCCTCTCAAATAGGTGGGACCACAGGTGCACACCACCATGCCCAGCTTTTTTTTTTTTTTTTCCTTTTTTTGGAGAGGAGGTCCCAATGCCCCAGGCCGGGAGGCAGCGGTAAAACCAGGCCTAACCACAACACCCCAGCCCAGGTTCGAGCGATTCTCCTGCCTCAGCCTCCCTAGTAGCTGGGATTACAGGCACATGCCACCACGCCCAGCTAATTTTTGTATTTTTAGTAGAAATGGGGTTTCACCATGTTGGCCAGGATGGTCTCAATCTTGACCTCGTGATCTGCCCACCTCAGCCTCCCAAAGTGCTGGGATTACAGGCGTGAGCCACCACACCCGGCTTTTTTTTTTTTTTTTTTTTGAGAGAGAGTGTCTCACTTTGTTGCCCGGGCTGGTTCAAACTCCTGGGCTCAGGTGATCCTCCCACCTCAGCCTCCCAACACCCTGCGACTACAGGCATGAGCTACCACACCCAGCCAGATCCCCCTGTTAAGATGCTTAACTCAATCTGCAAAGACTCTTTTTCCTTCTACGGAACTAGGATCTCTTTGTGGAGGCATGATTCTGCCTCCCTCAGCAGAGTGGACAGAATCTGAGGGTGGATAATTTACAAATCTGACTGTGGAGTGTCAAGAATGAGGATGACGCCAGGGTCTGTAACCTGAGCAATCAGAGGCCCCTGAGATGGGGCCGCATGAGAAAGGGGCAGGTTAGGCAGAGGCCAGGAGATCCAGAGGTGTTGGGTCTGAGATGCACATCAGACATCCAAGTGTCGTTGCTGGGTGAATCTGAAGGTCAGAGAAGAGGTCAGGCTGGAGAGAATTTGGAAGACTGTTGACGGTTCCTAAAGTCATCTTCTCCATGCAGGCATTCTCCCCAGGGGAACTCACTCAGCCTTCTCACTTCAGGTAATGTAAACAGTCTTCCAAAAGTTGGAGACCCCGGCTGGCCAGCATTGACAGGTGAGAGAGTGAGGAGGAACCAGGTGAGAACGAGGACGGAGACAGAGGAGGCGGAGGCAAGAGGAGGCCAGAGACAGCGGCCCTGTAAAGAAAACATTCAGGCTGTTGGCCGGGCGCGGTGGCTCACGCCTGTAATCCCAGCACTTTGGGAGGCTAAGGTGGATGGTTCAACTGAGGTCAGGAGTTCTAGACCAGCCTGGCCAACATGGTGAAACCCCGTCTCTACTAAAAATACAAAAAATTATCTGGGCGTTGTGGCAGACGCTTGTAATTCCAGCTACTTGGGAGGCTGAGGCAGGAAAATCACTTGATCCTGGGAGGTGGAGATTGCAGTAAGCCACTATCATGCCACTGCACTCCAGGCTGGGAGACAGAGCAAGGCTCCGTCTCAAAAACAAATAAAATAAATAAGCATTTTATAAAAAGAAAGCAGACGGGCGCAGTGGCTGGCTGGGCGCTGTGGCTCACGCCTGTAATCCCACCACTTTGGGAGGCCAAGGCAGGTGGATCACAAGGTCAGGAGTTCGAGACTAGCCTGGCCAATATGGTGAAACCCCTTCTCTACTAAAAATACAAAAATTAGCTGGGCATGGTGGTGTGTGCCTGTAATCCCAGCTACTCGGAAGGCTGAGGCAGGAGAATTGCTTGAACCAGGGAGGTGGAGGTTGCAGTGAGCCGAGATCAAGCCACTGCACTCCAGCCTGGGTGACAGCGTAAGACTGTCTCAAAAAAGAAAAGAAAAGAAAGAAAATATTCAGTGGGCACGGTGGCTTATGCCTGTAATCCCAGCACTTTGGGAGGCCTAGGCGGGCAGATCACCTGAGGTTGGGAGTTTGAGACCATCCTGACCAACATGGAGAAACCCAATCTCTACTAAAATTACAAAATTAGCCGGGCGTGGTGGCATGCGCCTATGATCCCAGCTACTCCAGAGGCTGAGGCAGGAGAATCACTTGAACCCAGGAGGCAGAGGTTGCGATGAGCCGAGATCACGCCATTGCACTCTAGCCTGGGCAACAAGAGCAAAACTCCGTCTCAAAAAAAAAAAAACAAAAGAAAGCATTCAGGGGAGTGGGAGCCAGTGGTGCACCGGATGCAGCTGAGAGGTCAAGACAAGCAGGAGGTGTGATGTTTGACCCAACCAACACCATGGGGACCCCGACAAGAGCATTTCCAGAGTAGGAACAGCAAGATGTGAACATTTGACTGGAAATGGTGTAAGAGAGAACGGAGAACGTCTCTTGTGAGAAATTTTGCTGTAAAGGGAAACGGAGAAATGGGGCTGGAGCTGGAGGAAGTCCAGAGAGTTTTTGTTGTGATTTTGTTTTAATATGGAAGAAGTGATGATGTGTCTGTGTGCCTGTGGGAATGAGTACGTGGGGGCTGGGGACCTGCTGGAGCAATGACCTTCAGGAAGCAAGAGAAAATGGGGAAAATAGGCCAGGCACAGTGGCTCAATTTGAGAGGCTGAGGTGGGCGGATCACTTCAGCCCAGGAGTTCGAGACCAGCCTGGGCAACATGGCAAAACCCCGTCTCTACAAAAAAAAAAAAAAAAAAAGGTAGCCGGGCATGGTGGCACATGCCTGTAATCCCAGCTACTTGGGAGGTTAAGGTGGGAGGATCATCTGAGCCCGAGGAGGTTGAGGTTTCAGGGAGCCGTGATGGTGCCACTGCACTCCAGCCTGGGTGACAGAGACCCCATCTCAAAAAAGAAAAAAAAAAGAAAAGAAAATGGGGAAAGTCCCCAAGGGGGGAGGGGTCACGTTAGAGACAGCTGATCCATCCCAACAGGACCCAGAAGCACCTACCAGCACAGAAGCCAGGAGGTGGGGCAGTCGGCAGGAGAGGAGGGAATTAGGGTGTTCTCTTCTAGTGGCTTCCACAAAATAAGAAGCTTGTGAGCAAAGACGGGGAAAGGAGAGAGATACACTTGGAACCCTCACTATGAGCAAGGGAGGCATGGAGCATGGCTCCCACCCCAGTGGACGCCTGGAGGGGAGGGTCAGGAATTTAAAGTGAAAACTTGTGTTTCCTCCAACCATGCTAACCAATGAAGGCACACACTTGCAGAAGGCAGAGAGTTGCCAGCACTTTGGGAGGCCTAGGCGGGCAGATCACCTGAGGTCAGGAGTTCGAGACCAGCCAGGCCAACATGGCAAAACCCCATCTCTACTAAAAATACAAAAATTAGCCGGGCATGGTGGCGCACGCTTGTAATCCAGCTACTTAGGAGGCTGAGGCACAAGAATCACTCGAACCCGGGAAGCAGAGATTATAGTGAGTCAAGATCGCGCCACTGCACTCCAGCCTGGGCAAAAAGAGTGAGACTCTGTCTCAAAGAAAAAAAATACAAGGGGAAGGGAACGAGACACCACCTTTTGATGGGAGAGTGAGAAATAATTTGGCATGTCACGATGATATTCTCTTCCATTTTCCATAATCAACTTCATTGGTGTTTTTTTTGTTTTTTTGTGTGTGTTTTTTTTTTTTTTTTTTTCTTGAGACGGAGTCTCGCTCTGTCGCCCAGGCTGGAGTGCAGTGGCGCAATCTCGGCTCACTGCAAGCTCCGCCTCCCGGGTTCACGCCATTCTCCTGCCTCAGCCTCTCCGAGTAGCTGGGACTACAGGCGCCCGCCACCACGCCCGGCTAATTTTTTGTATTTTTTAGTAGAGACGAGGTTTCACTGCGGTCTCGATGTCCTGACCTCGTGATCCGCCCGCCTCGGCCTCCCAAAGTGCTGGGATTACAAGAGTGAGCCACCGCGCCCGGCCATTTTTTTGTGTTTTTTGAGACGGAGTCTCCATCTGTCACCCAGGCTGGAGTGCAGTGGTGTGATGCCGGCTCACTGCAACCTCTGCCTCCCGGGTTCAAGCAATTCTCCTGCCTCAGCCTCTCGAGTAGCTGGGATTACAGGTGCACACCACCACGTCCTGCTAATTTTTTGTATTTTAGTAGAGACAGGGTTTCACCGTCTTGCCCAGGCTGGTTTCAAACTCCTGAGCTCAAGCAATCCACCCACCTCGGCCTCCCAAAGTGCTAGGATTACAGGCGTGAGCCACTGCGCCCAGCCAACTCAATTGTTATACTCTATATTTAGGTCTTTATTCTATCTGGAGTCTATTTTTGTATGTGCTGCTACATAGGGGCACTTTTGTAGGATTATTTTTAAATTTTTTAAAAAATTTCAATAGTTTTGGGGGTACAGGTGGTTTTTGGTTACATGGATAAGCTCTTTTTTTTTTTTTTTTTTTTAGACAGAGTCTTGCTCTGTCACCCAGGCTGGAGCGCAGTGGCACCATCTCGGCTCACTGCAAGCTCCGCCTCCGGGGTTGATACCATTCTCCTGCCTCAGCCTCCCAAGTAGCTGGGACTACAGGTGCCCGCCACCATGCCTGGCTAATTTTTTTGTATTTTTAATAGAGACGGAGTTTCAATGTATTAGCCAGGATGGTCTCCATCTCCTGACTTTGTAATCCACCCGCCTCGGCCTCCCAAAGTGCTAGGATTACAGGCATGAGCCACCGCGCCCGGCATGGATAAGTTCTTTAGTGGTGATTTCTGAGATTTTAGTGCACTTGTCGCTGGCGCAGTGTACACTGTATCCAGTATGTAGTCTTTATCCCTCACCACCTCCCAACCTTCCCTGCCCCAAGTCCCAGAGTCCATTATATCATTCTTATGCCATTGTGTCCTCATACCTTAGCTCCCGCTTACAAGTGAGAACATATGGTTTTTGGTTTTCCATTCCTCAATTACTTTACTTAGAATAATGGGACGGGCACGGTGGCTCACGCCTGTAATCCCGGCACTTTGGGAGGCCGAGGTGGGCGGATCATGAGGTCAGGCGATCGAGTCCATCCTGCCTAACACGGTGAAACCCCATCTCTACTAAAAATACAAAAAATTATCCGGGCTTGGTGGCGGGCACCTGTAGTCCCAGCTACTCGGGAGGCTGAGGCAGGAGAATGGCGTGAACCCAGGAGGCGGGGCTTGTTGTGAGCTGAGATCGCGCCACTGCACTCCAGCCTGGGCAACAGACCAAGACTCCATCTAAAAAAAAAAAAAAAAAAAAAAAAAAAGAATAATGGCCTCCAAGGCTGGGCGCGGTGGCTCACGCCTGTAATCCCAGCACTTGGGGAAGCCAAGGCGGGTGGATCACATGAGGTCACGAGTTTGAGACCAGCCTGGCCAATATGATGAAACCCCTTCTCTACTAAAAATACAAAAAAATTAGCTGGGCGTGGTGGTGCATGCCTGTAATCCCAACTACTCAAGAGGCTGAGGCAGGAGAATTGCTTGAACCCAAGCAGCACGATCTCGGCTCACCGCAACCTCCGCCTCCCAGGTTCAAGCAATTCTCCTGCCTCAGCCTCCCAAGTAGCTGTGATTACAGGCATGCACCACCACACCCTGCTAATTTTTGTATTTTTACTAAAGATGGGGGTTTCACCATGTTGGTTAGGCTGGTCTCGAACACCTGGCCTCAGGTGATCCACCCACCTCAGCCTCCCAAAGTTCATCTGGAATTTTGATGAAGATTGCTGTGGGCAGGCACAGTGGGCAGCAGCGAGACTTCGTCTAAGGGAAAAAAAATTAGGTGTGATGGCACGTGCCTGTAGTCCTAGTTACTCGGGAGGCTGAGGCGAGAGGATCACCTGATCTCAGGAGTTTGAGGGTGCAGTGAGCTATGATGGTTCCACTGCACTCCAGCCTGGGCAACACAGTGAGACCGTGTCTCAAAAAAAAGTTCTGCCCATCAACCAATGAGTGCATAAAGGAAATGTGGTACATATACAGCCATTAAAAGGAATGAAATTATGTATTTTGCGGCCACTTGGATGGCGCTGGAGACATTATTCTTTTGTTTGTTTGTTTGTTTGAGATGAAGGTCTCCCTCTGTGGCCCAGGCCGGAGTGTAATGGTAGGATCTCTGCTCACTGCAAACTTTTGGGCAGATCATGAGGTCAGGAGTTCGAGACCAGCCTGGCCAACATGTCGAAACCCCGTCTCTACTAAAAATACAAAAGTTAGCCGAGCGTGGTGGTGCGCGCCTGTAATACCAGCTACTGAGGAGGCTGAGACAGGAGAATTGTTTGAACCCGGGAGGCGGAGGTTGCATTGAGCCGAGATCATGCCACTTCACTCCAGCCTCAGTGACAGAGCGATTCTTGGTCTCAAAACAAACAAACAAACAAAAACCACTTCAAGCCGGGCATGGTGTGGGTGCCTGTAGTCCCAGGTACTCAGGAGGCTGAAGCAGGTAGGATCGCTTGAACTCAGGATTTTGAGGCCGCAATGAGCTATCATAGTGCTGTTGTGCTCCAGCCTGGGTGACAGAGCAAGACCCCTTATCTAAAAAAAAAAAAAAAAAAAAAAAGATAAGAAAACAAAACAGCCGGGCGCGGTGGCTCAGGCCTGTAATCCCAGCACTTTGGGAGGCCGAGGTGAGTGGATTACCTGACGTCAGGAGTTCGAGACCAGCTTGACTAATATGGTGAAATCCCGTCTCTACTAAAAATACAAAAATTAGCCGGGCATGGTGGTTCATGTGTGATCCCAGCTACTCAGGGGGCTGAGGCAGGAGAATCGCTTGAACCTGGGAGTTGGAGGTTGCAGTGAGCCGAGATCGCGCCATTGCACTCCAGCATGGGCGACAAGAGCAAAAACTCCATCTCAGAAAACAAAGAAACAAAACAAAACAAAACAAAAAAAGTAAAAAGGAGAAACGAAAATAAAAACAAAACAAAAAAATAAATAAAATAAAATAAAACCAATTCACATAGCCACGAGGGGGCGCTGAGGCCTCACGTCCACACGTAGAGGGCGGCGGTGGTTGGAGACAACGTGGCCACTTGGGAGTACGGTTCTTGGGCAAGCGCCTACTGTGCGCCCGGCGCCGTTCTACACAGGAACACAGCGCTACTCAAGGTAGGCAAGGAGCTAATATTCTGAAGATGGTGGTGGGGGGCGGTGAACAGACTATAGAATAGACAGACCAGAGTGTAATAATTTTTTTTTGAGATAGGGTGTTGCTCTGTTTCCCAGGCTGGAGTGCAGTGGCGCAATCATAGCTCACTGCAGCCTCAAACTCCTGGGCTCAAGCAATACTCCCACCTCACCCTCCAGAGTAACTAAGAACACAGGCGCGCACCACCACATCCAGCTAATTTTATTTTTTGTAGAGACAGGGTCTCCCCTGGGTTGGTCTGGAACTCCTGGCCTCAAGTAATCCTCCTACCTCGGCCACTCAACGTGCTAGGATTACAGGCATGAGCCACCACGCCTGGCCAATAAATTCTATAAAAAATAAATAAATCAGCAGGGCACGGTGGCTCACGCCTGTAATCCCAGCACTTTGGGAGGCCGAGACAGGTGGATCATGAGGTCAGGAGTTCAAGACCAGGCTGGCCAGGATGGTGAAACCCCGTCTCTACTAAAAATACAAAGAAATTAGCTGGGCGTGGCGGCAGGCGCCTGTAATCCCAGCTACTCGGGAGGCTGAAGCAGAGAATTGCTTGAACCCAGGAGATGGAGGTTGAGTCGGGATCACGCCACTGCACTCCAGCTTGGGCAACAGAGTGAGACTCCGTCTCCAAAAAATTAAAATCAATCAATCAATCAAGTGACAGGATAGTGACTGAGGGTGCTCCTTAGATTAGGTGCTGCAGAACACCTCTCTGAGATGACATCTACATGACGGTGAGGATGAGAGAAACCTGGGGAGAACTGCAGGCAGAGGCAATGTGGCCATGGATCAAGGAGGTGGCAGCAGGTGGGTCTGAGGACGGGAGAGAAGCTGGTGTGGGTGAGGGTCAGACAGCAGAGGGCTGAAGGCAGGAAGGTGACAGGGCGCAGTGTGGCCAGGAGGACTACCAAGGATAGGCTGTGAAAAGTGGTGACATGAAATGTCTTCAGGATGGGTTTTTATTTTTTATTTATTTAGTTTTTTGAGACGGAGTCTCGCTCTGTCGCCCAGGCTGGAGTGCAGTGGCGCGATATCCGCTCACGGCAAGCTCCGCCTCCCAGGTTCACGCCATTCTCCTGCCTCAGCCTCCTGAGTAGCTGGGACTACAGGCACCTGTCACCATGCCCGGCTAATTGTTTTGTATTTTTAGTAGAGACGGGGTTTCACCTTGTTAGCCAGGATGGTCTCGATCACCTGACCTCGTGATCGCCCGCCTCAGCCTCCCAGTGTTGGGATTACAGGTGTGAGCCACTGCGCCCTGCCTTTTTTTTTTTTTTTTTTTTCCGAGATGAAGTCTCACTCTGTCACCCAGACTGGAGTGCAGTGGCATGATCTCGGCCCACTTCAACCTCCGCCTCCTGGATTCAAGCAATTCTCCTGCCTCAGCCTCTGGGGTGGTTGGGACTACAGGCATGCACCACCACATCCGGCTATTTTTTTTTTTTTTTTTTTTTTGTATTTTTAGTGGACACGGGGTTCCACCACATTGGCCAGGCTGGTCTCGAACTCCTGACCTCAGGTGATCCTCCTGCCTCGGCTTCCCAAATTGCTGGGATGACAGGCATAAGCCAGCACGCCTGGCCCAGGGTGAGTTGTTAAATGGCCGGCAAGGCGTCTCACGCCTGTCATCCCTGCACTTTGAGAGACTGAGGCGGGAGGATCACTTGAGCTCAGGAGTTTGAGAACAGCTTGACCAACATAGTGAGACCTCATCTCTACAAAATATTTAAAAATTATCTGGGCATAGTGTTGCACACCTGTAGTCCCAGCTATGTGGGAGGCTAAGGCAGGTGGCTTGCTTGAGCCCAGGAATTAGAGGCTGCAGTGAGTTATGATTGCACCATTGCATTCCAGCCGGGGTGACAGAGTGAGACTCTGTCTCTAAAAAAATAAAATAAAATAAAAAAAGCAAAGAGTAATGTTAGGAATGTCTGCCTTGTTGGTACAAAAGGGGTGACTAGAACATAGCTTCACACTTGTTTGTATTTGCAGAAAAAAAAATATTGCAGTAATACTAAGAAATTGATTTTCTTTTTAAAATGGTGACCTTTGGAGGAAAGAGGAAGAGAGAACAGGGTGGATGGAGCTTAGGGTGAGAGTGAGAAAAGGCGTTGTCTGGCTGCTGAGTGGGAAACGGACCACAGACAGTGGGAGGCAAGGAGCCAGACAGGTGGGGAGGTGAGTGTGGCTACAACGGGGGCGGTGGGGGGGGGGGCATGGTGGGTCAAGTACACTGCGTCTTTTGGGGTTTTTTTTTGGGGGGGGGGTGGAGTTCCACTCTTGTTGCCCAGGCTAGAGTGCAATGGCGTGATCTTGGCTCACTGCAACCTCTGCCTCCCAGGTTCAAGCTATTCTGCCTCAGTCTCCTGACTAGCTGGAATTACAGGCAAGTGCCACCACGCCCAGTTATTATTATTTTTTGTATTTTTAGTAGAGATGGGGTTTCACCATATTGGCCAGGCTGATCTCAAACTCGTGACCTCAGGTGATCCACCTGCCTCAGCCTCCCAAAATGCTGGGATCACAGGTGTGAGCCACTACTCGTGGCCCCTTTGGGGCTTTTCTGTATCTGAAGGCCTGTGGTTCAGTGTTCCCAAGGGACTTCCTGCTGGCCAGAAATGGTGACCATAGGAGCTAATGATTAGTCCCCTCCTCACAATGACAGGGTTGATAACAATGCTTACCATGTGCCTGGTCCTAGCCTATTCTCTGCATTTAAACCTCACAACAGGCTGGGCGCGGTGTCTCCCACCTGTAATCCCAGCACTTTGGGAGGCTGAGGCGGGTGGATCGCTTGAGCCCAGGAGTTCGAGACCAGCCTGGGCAACATGGTGAAATCCCGTTTCTACAAAACATACCAAAATCAGCTGGGCTTGGTGGTGCATGCCTGTAATCCCAGATGCTTCGGAGGCTGAGGTAGGAGGATCATTTGAGCCCCTGAGGCAGAGGTAGCAGTGAGCCAAGATCACACCACTGTACCCCAGTGTGGGTGGCAGAGTGAAATCCTGTCTCAAAAAACAAAATAAAGCAAAACCTTGCAATAATCCCTGGAGGTAGGTACTATTAAAATCACCTTCATTTTATAGATGTGGACACAGACACAGAGAGGTTAGGTGACTTTCTCAAGATCACACAGCTAGGAAGTGGCACTTGAATGTTGGCAGTACCCCAAAGTCCTTGCTCTTAACCACTAACCACTGTGGTGTTTCCCGATTCTTTTCCTTTTTTTTTTTTTTTTTTTTCTGAGACGGAGTTTTGCTCTGTCACCCAGGCTGTAGTGCAATGGCCTGATCTCGGTTCACTGCAACCTCCGCCTCCTGGGTTCAAGCGATTCTCCTGCCTCAGCCTCCCCAGTAGCTGGGATTATAGGCAAGCGCCACCACACCCGGTTAATTTTGTATTTTTAGTAGAGATGGGGTTTCTTCATGTTGGTCAGGCTGGTCTCAAACTCCTGACCTCAGATGATCCACCTGCCTTGGCCTCCCAAAGTGCTGGGATTGCAGGCCTGAGCCACCGCATCCGGCCCTTTTTTTTTTCTCTTTTTTTTTTGAGACACTGCTATGTTACCCAGGCTGAATGCAGTGGTGTGATCGACCTCCTGGGCTCAATCCTCTGACCTTGGCTGGGATTACAGACTTAAGTCACCCCGCCCGGCCTCCCAGTCCTTCACTGTAGCATTGTTCTCAGTTAATTGTATTGCCCTTTAGATTGGTTATCTCCAAGAATTGCGAGCAAGCAGTAAGACCTTAGTATGAATTAGCCAATATTTTCCCATCACTGAACAATAGCAATTGTTGCTGTGGTTTAAAGGGATCCTGTAGAGCAGGAGTTAAATAGTTGGGCTCTGGAGTCATAATGCCTGGGACTGAAGCCCAGCGCCACCATTTCCCAGCCATGTGACTTTGAACAAGTGACATCCCTAATCTGGGCCTCTGTTTCCTCATCTGCAAAGTACCCATTTTCCAGATGAGGATACTGAGGCCTAACACACGGCACACCTGGGTTTTGAGCACATACCGCCTCCACCAGGACGAGGAACTCAAACGAGATTCTGTGAGAGGGAAGTAGAAGGGGTTCTGCAGGCCCAAGTGTGGTGTTCTAGGACACAGGCCCAGGAGCTGGGATGTCAGCAGGAGGGACTTGCCCATTCTCTATACAGTGTGGAGGAAAGGGAGCACTGGAAGCCTGGGGTCCATCTGCACAGAGACAGCAAGGTCACCTGAACGGCTGGACAGGCCAGGGTGCTCCTGGATGCTCCTCCTCAGGGGGCTCTTCTCTTCCTCCCAGACTGGAGCTCAGACACCCGGGATAAGTGCTTAATCCTGGCGGGGCCACTTGATGGCACAGGTGGGGATAGGGCCCTGGGGCCCCAACTTCAGTCAGTGGAGGCCAGGTGGGAGATGTACTTTGTCCTTGGTGAGACAGCCCAGCTCTGACCCTGCCCTGGTCCTAAGCACGGCCACAGCCCCACCCCAGCTCCTGATATACACACCTGGGACCACTGGTCCAACCAGAACCATTAAAATGTTGGAATAGGCCAGGCACGGTGGCTCACACCTGTAATCCCAGCACTTTGGGAGGCCGAGGCAGGTGGATCACGAGGTCAGGAGTTCAAGACCAGCCTGGCCAAGGTGGTGAAACCCTGTCTCTACTAAAAATACAAAAATTAGCCAGGTGTGGTGGTGCATGCCTGTAATCCCAACTATTCGGGAGGCTGAGGCAGAAGAATCACTTGAACCCAGGAGGCAGAGGTTTCAGTGAACTGAGATCGTGCCACTGCACTCCAGCCTGGGTGACAGAGCAAGACTCAATCTCAAAAAATGAAATAAAATAAAATAAAACAAAATGTTGAAATATAGGCCAGGCCTAGTGGCTCACACCTGTAAACCCAGCACTTTGGGAGGCCGAGGTGGGCAGATCACTTGAGGTCGGGAGTTTAAGACCAGCCTGGCCAACATGGTGAAACCCCATCTCTACTAAAAATACAAAAAGTAGCCAGGCATAGTGGTGCACCTGCAATCCCAGCTACTTGAGAGGTTGAGGCAAGAGAAATCACTTGAACTTGGGAGGTAGAGGCTGCAGTGAGCTGAGATCGCACCACTGCACTCCAGCCTGGACGACAGAGCAAGACTCTGTCTCAAAAAAAAAAAAAAAAAAAGAAGATGGCTGGGCGCGGTGGCTCACGCCTGTAATCCCAGCACTTTGAGAGGCCGAGGCGGTCAGATCACCTGAGGTCAGGAGTTCAAGACCAGGCTGACCAACATGGTAAAACCCTGTCTCTACTAAAAATACTAAAAATTAGCTGGGCATGGTGGCATATGTCTGTAATCTCAGCTACTCAGGAGGCTGAGGCAGGAGAATCGCTTGAACCCAGGAGGTGGAGGTTACAGTGAGCCAAGATCACACCATTGCACTCCAGCCTGGGCAACAAGAGCAAAACTACATCTTAAAAAAAGAAAGAAAAAAAAAAGACAATGTTGAAATAGAGGGGCTGGGCATGGTGGGTGAATTGCTTGAGCCCAGAAGTCCAAGGCCAGTCTGGACAACATAAGGAGACCTCGTCTCTACAAAAAAGTAAAAAAATAGCCAGCCATGATGGCTCACACCTGTAATCCCAGCACTTTGGGATGCCAAGTTGGGAGGATTTATTGAGCCCAGGAGGTCAAGGCTACAGTGAGCTATGATTGCACCACTGCACTCCAGCCTGGGTGACAAAGTGAGGCTCTGTCTCTAAAATAAAATTAGGTCAGGCACAGTGGCTCACCCCCGTAATTGCAGCACTTTGGGAGGCCGAGACAGGCTGATAATTTGAGCCCAAGAGTTTAAGACCAGACCGGGCAATACAGCAAGATCCCGTTCCTTAAAAAAAAAAAAAAAAAAAAAAAAAGCTGGGCATGGTGATGTATGCCTGTAGTCCCAGCTACTTGGGAGGCTGAACTGAGAGGATCACCTGAGCCTGGGGAGGTCAAGGCTGCAGTGAGCCAAGATTGCACCACTGGACTCCAGCCTGGGTGACAGAATGAGACCCTGTCTCAAAAAACAAAATCAATTTTTTTAAATAATAAAATTAAAAAACATAAAATACAATTTTTTTAAAAAGCCACTACCCACTTTTTGATGGCCCAGCTGCTCCCTTGGGACCCTCCAGGCCTCTCCATGCCCCAGCATGAAAGGATTAACCTGGGTTTAATAGGGGTCTTCCCTGACCCAGCTCTGGGGGCCATTGTCCTTCCTGACTGGTGGATGGCCCTGGCAATATTTGGTGTTTTCCCTGGCTCTGCCCCAATATCAATCCCTCCACCCATAAGTTCAGAGTCTTCAGAGAGGAGTATCCATTTCACAGAATTCCTATGCATCCTTCAAAGCCTACCTTAATGTCACTTCCTTCAGGAGGCCCTCCCAGATTTCTTCACCACCGCCAGAGTGAATAGCTCCCTCCCCTCTGCCAAGCTCCCAGGTATCTTGAGCCATTCAGCACATCTTGCTCTGATCCTCACACTCAGGCCCTTCTCCCCCCATAGTGTGTGAGCACCTTGATGCCAGAGACCATCTTCCTCTCATCTTTGCAGCCTCAGTACCAAGGGCCATTATAAGCACAGCGCAGATTTCATGGAGTGGCTGAATGATTTGTTTGCTGTGTGATCACCTGTACTGAGTCAATATCGGTCACCTTTGGTCATGAGCGTGCCCCTTGACCCAGATTCCTGCAGGAGCCCGAATATAGGGGCCCTGCTTGCTGGGACTGGGGATGGGGGTGGGGTGGGGAATTCAAGGGAAGGCGAGGTCTAGGATATAAGTCCCAAGGGCATGGGCTCAGCAGGGCCCGTTCTCATGCTCTCTGGCCCAGGAGGAGTGATTCTCCATCTGGCAGGCCCAGCTGCAGCGCTGGGACAGGGACATGAGCAGAGGCCACAGGAGGAGAGAGGGAGGTTATGGGGGGAGCTAGGGGAAGTCCATGGTAACCCGGGGGGAGGAAAAACAGCCACACAGTGTTATTGTTACAGAACCATTAAATACAACTTATACACAAGCCGGGCGGCGTCCAGCGGGGCAGGGAGAGTGCGAGAGGGTCAGGGGTGAGCAGTCCGGGCCCGGTCCTGGAGGGGGCTGAGGCTGCCGTCGTGGGAGGGGCTGGGCTGGCGGAGGCCGGGCTGCCTGTGGAGGCCTTGAAGCTTTGCCAGCAGCTCCTGGATGAAGTCCTGAGACAGGGCGGGGGAGCTGAGAACATGGGAACAGCGCGGGGGCACCCCCTGCCCCTGTCCAGCCCAGTCCCTGACCTGGGTGCCTCCTCCTGTTCTCTGATTGTGGGGTTGGGGGAGTTAGGGGCAGAGGCTATAGACATAGAGAGAAAAGTGAGCCGGGAGAAAGACAGAGATGGGGAAAGAGCAATGGGAGGGGTGGAGAGAAAGAGCTAGGAAGAGAGAGAGAGAGATCCAAGGAGACAGACACGGAGTGGGGGAGGGGGAGAAACAGATAGACATGTAGAGATAGAGACAGAGAGAGACATAAGGACAGAGAAAGAAACAGAGACATGTGGAGACAGGTCCCCAGAGATAGATCCAGGGCGAACAGAAACGCAATGACGTTTGTCCCTAGAGCTAGTTGGAGAAACATGAATAGTTTTCCCTTTTAAAGCAGGGAAGGAAGTGGGAGGGGTTGGGCCGCTCAGCTTCAGGGTCTGGGAGGAGGGAGGGCCCCCAGAGGTGGGGAAGGGAGTCCGGGTGGCGGAGGCAGTGACAGGGGAGGACAGAGGGAGACCGAGCCCAAAGGCTGGTGGCCAAAGGGCAGGCACAGGAGAGGCAGAAACAGGGCAGATGGGGGAGGACAGAATGGAGCCCCCTCAGCAGATGGGGGAGAGAGGGAGAGAGACAAGAAGGACAAAAGACACCCCTGGAGACCAGAAAGAGCTGCGGAGGGCAGGTCGGGGCCGGAGGTGGGGGGGCTGGGTAATGTTCCCCAGAGACCCTTCTGCCAGCTTCTTCCCCCTCCCCCATCAGAGTACTTGGGGCCTGAACAGGGAGAGAATGAGGGAGAGAAAACTCACCTCGACGGGTTTCCCACACGACTTCAGGAGTCCCTAAAACCCCCAACCAAAAAAAACAAAAAACAAAAAAAACAAAACAGTAAATGACTAACACCTACTCCCCTCCAGCCCCTTTCCTTCCCCAGCAGCAAGACAAATGGAAGTCAGACTCCAGGGTGGACTGCCCACCAAGCTTCAAGAGAGGAACAGAGCCCAAGGGGCATGTGGATAGACTCAGGGCAGGGGTGAGTCACTAGATCCAGAGAGGGTGAGAGGGTCACACAGCACTTCCCTCCTCTAAAAAGGCATAAGCCATAAGCAAGGACATGGCTGCCAAACTGCCTGGGTTCGACGCCCAGCTCTGCTCCTTCTGAGCTGTGTGACGCTGGGCAAGAGATTCAACCTCTCTGGGCCTCGTTTTCCTCATGGGGAAAATGGAGCTCACACTAGCGCCTGCTTCGGAGGGTTTTGTGAGGGTTAAGTGAGTGAATACGTGTAAAGCCATCACACCAGTGCCCGGCAGCTAGTGAGCGCTCAGGAAACATGTGAACTATTGCTATTATTTTTAGGGAGGTGCAAAGTAGGGGGCTGGGGGACACTTCCCCCCCACCTACCTGGATTTTCCGGCTTCTCTCCTCTTCACTCTCTAACTCCAACAATTCGTCAATGTTGATCTCATCGGGCATGTCTGCCTCCTAGGGCCAGGGAGGCAGGGGTGCTTAGGATCCCCTTCCCTCCCTCCCTCGCCTTTGTCCAGGGCTCTGCAGGAGCCCCACTGGCCCCAGGGCCCAGCTGGCGGGTTCTGGAGCATTAATGTGGCAGTCAGGGACAGCACTGCCAAGGCGGGACATCTGGGTGTTGGGGGGGTGGGTGACAGATGGGCTGAGAGAGCCCCGGGGCCCTGTACCAGCCCGATGCCTGGACCCATGGGCCCCGGCAGCCTCGGGGCTGGCACGGGTCTCTCGCCTTGGCTGTAGTTCCCACAGAGGAAAACAGGCCTAGTGGAGTCCTGGAATGTCAGATTCTGGGATTCGGGAGAGGGGCTGGCTTCTGCCCTTTCAAGGAAAAGTCTTAGCACTAGGTGTGGGGGAGGAGAGGCTGGCAGCCAGCAGCCAGCTGGGGCGGCCCCTTCCCCCAGGGGACAGGAAGGGAGGGGAGGCTTGGGCCAGCCCCCAGGGGGCCAAAATGCAGCCTGGTGAGACCGGAGGGAGGACCACCGAGGCCCCTCGAGGTGGGTGGGTGGGATGAGTCATGGCTCAACTCAGCTGCTAAGAGCGGGGCACTGAGTATGGCCTCTACAGGCAGTGGCCCAAGCGCAGGCTGGCTCAGTACCCCTGCTGGGAACAGGACCCAGCTGTCCCCAGCTGTCGAGGGAGCAAGAGAGCCTTGGGGTTATGAATCCTTTCCTCCCCAACCCAAAGTCCGGCTGTTGGCTTCAGGCCTGGGGCTTCAGGGCTGGATGGTCCTGGTTCATGTGTGGTGAAGGGGCTTCAGCAAGGACACAGGTATGCGAGTCTCTGCCAGGGCCACAGCCTGATGCCAAGGGCCTGGGGCTGGCTGAGCTGCAGAGGGACCCGGCATCGTGCAGTGGCTTCGTATAGTGGCCTGTGGTCCTGCAGGTGTGAGGTGTGAGGTGTGTGGCTCTGGCTTGGGTGTGGGACACATCAGCATTTGGGGCCCACCACCCAAAAATGGCCTCATAGATGCCACCTGCCACTAGCAACCAGATTGGTTCACCCGTATGGGCCCAGGTGTGAGTCTGAGAACAGAGGGACTGCATGTCACTGTGGGAGAAGGGCCGTGCCTTCCACCATTGTCGCACCATGAAGAGGAGGACTCGTGGGTCCTGTGTACACTGTGGCATACAGAAGTTACAGAAGACCAGGCGCAGTGGCTCACGTCTGTAATCCTGACATTTTGGGAGGCCAACAAGAGAGAATTGCTTGAGCCTAGGAGTTCAAGATCAGCCTGGGCAACATAGCGAGGCCCCATCTCTTTTTCTTTTTTCTTTCTTTCTTTCTTTTTTTTTTTTTTTGAGACAGAGTCTCCTTCTGTCACCCAGGGTGGAGTGCAATAATGTGATCGTGGCTCACTGCAACCTCCGCCTCCCGGGTTCAAGTGATTCTCCTGCCTCAGCCTCCCAAGTAGCTGGGATTACAGGTGCCTGCCACCATGCCCGGCTAATTTTTGTAATTTTAGTAGAGACGGGGTTTCACCATGTTGGCCAGGCTAGTCTCAAACTCCTGACCTCAAGTGATCTGCCCACCTCGGCCACCTAAAGTTCTGGGATTACAGGCGTGAGCCACCGTGCTCAGCCAGTGAGGCCCCACCTCTAAGGAAAAGAAAAAAGAAGTCACAGGCGGGGCGCGGTGGCTCACACTTGTAATCCCAGCACTTTGGGAGGCCGAGGCGGGCGGATCACGAGGTCAGGAGATCGAGACCACGGTGAAACCCCGTCTCTACTAAAAATACAAAAAATTAGCCGGGCGTGGTGGCAGGCGCCTGTAGTCCCAGCTACTCGGAGAGGCTGAGGCAGGAGAATGGCGTGAACCCGGGAGGCGGAGCTTGCAGTGAGCCAAGACTGCGCCACTGCACTCCAACCTGGGCGACAGAGCGAGACTCCGTCTCAAAAAAAAAAAAAAGAAAAAAGAAGTCACTGAAAGTGTGACGTCAAGCAGAAACTCAAGTGATGAAGTACCTGTGTCTGTCAATACATGTAGCTGTGGCTTAGGCTCTTGTGTGACTGTGAGCAGCAGTGGGTTCTGCGGTTGTATGTCCACCTGTTCCTATAGCTTACAGTTTTTTTGTTTGTTTGTTTGTTTTTGAGATGGAGTTTCGCTCTTGTTGCCCAGGCTGGAGGGCAATGGCGGGATCTCGGCTCACCCTCTGCCTCCCGGGTTCAAGTGATTCTCCTGCCTCAGCCTCCCGAGTAGCTGGGATTACAGGCATGCGCCACCACACCCGGCTAATTTTGTATTTTTTAGTAGAGACGGGGTTTCTCCATGTTGGTCAGGCTGGGCTCAAACTCCTGACCTCAGGTGATCCGCCCGCCTTGGCCTCTCAAAGTGCAGGGATTACAGGCGTGAGCCACCGCACCCGGCACTTACACAGTTTTATGTCTGGGTGTAGTTATAAATTCTGTTGCGTTTTGTTTGTTTTTGAGACACGGTCTCGCTCTGTTGCCCAGGCTGGAGTGCAGTGGCGCAATCTTGGCTCGCTGCAACCTTGGCCTCCCAGGCTCAAGCAATCCTCCTACCTCAGCCTCCTGAGAAGCTGAGATTACAAGTGCGTGCATGCCACCACGCCCAGCTAAGTTTTAAGATTTCTGGTAGAGACAGGTTTTCCCCATGTTGCCCAGGCTGGTCTTGAACTCCTGACATCAAGCAATCCTCCTGCCCCGGCCTCACAAAGCGCGTGAGCCACTGTGCTGGGCCAATTTCTGTTGTTTTATGTCTTTGAGTGGCTGTGGATCAGCGCTTGTGCTTGAAGGTGGTCATAGTCTTTTCTTTAGGAGATAAGGAAGGGCCATAACTTGAGTCATTTTGTGTTCCAGTGGGGTTGTGCTGTGTCTGCCTACGGCTGTGGCCCACGCCGCTGTGCCTGTGGGTGGCTGTGGCTGTAGCATATGTTGAACTGTAGGTGACCCCCCCCGCCCCCGCTTGTGTCTTTGTGGGTTTGTACATGGCTGTTACTTCTGGGCTGTGTCCTTGAGTAGCTATAGCTTCCTTCACTGTGCACATCTGTGTCTGCTTTTGCTTCCTTTGCCGTGGGTCTCTGTGTGGCTGTATCTCCCCTGTCACCATGTCTATGTTTGGCTTTATGACACCCCCCTTCCCCCACTCTTTCTCCAGACGTGGCGATTTCAGCTCAACTTAGCTTCCTCCCTCCTCATATGCTAAACCCCTGGCCCTCCCCAGGCGTTTGGACGTATCTCTGGAGACCCAGGTGTTTGTGTGTCGCTCTCGGTGTGTCCACAAGCACGATGCCATAGGGCACGGACGGCCAGGCCAGTGAGTGCTTGGCCCTGGGACCCTCATCCTCTTGTGCAGACCAGGCTGGCCGTGCACCAGCGAGTGTGCACCGAGACCCCAAGGGCTTGGGGTCTCCGCGCCCGGGCTCTATCTGTCCCCGACCACCCCCGAGCCCTCCCCGGGCTCACCATGCCGCGGTACAGCTCCTCTAGGCGCCCGTCGATCCACTTCTCCACGTCCAGCCGCCGCTGCAGCTCCCGCCGGTCATACTTGACGGTAACGCGCGCGTGCCGCTTCTGCAGCCCCCCGGGACTGCCTCCTGGCCCGCGGGCCCGCGATGGAGACTGCAGCTTGCTCAGCACGCGCTTGCCCAGCCGCTGAGCTGCCATCGCGCTGCTGGACCCAGCCTGGCCCGGCGCTGTGCGCCTTCGCCTCGCGCCCCGGGTGCTTCTTACGGGCCGGGGCGGGGCTAGCTGGGGGCGGGGGCTCGGGCTCGTCGGGAGGTCTGCCCCGCCCCGGCCACCCGGGCCTCAGTTTCCCCATCTGCAGTGCGAGAGTAGGCCGCTGCGTCGGCTTGAGGCACGCAGTCGCTCGGGGTTCAGGTATGCGCGGGGACCCAGAACCCCGGGCGGGTCCCTGCGTCGGGGGCTCCCGGGCCGGGATCCCGTGGGGCGGGGGCCCGGGGCAGACACACGGGCCCCGGCCTGTCTGCGCCCTCTGGCGGTGGCGGGGGGGGTGGTGCGGGAGCGCCTGCGCCGCCGTCGCTGTAGGAGGTCGAGCGGTCACTTGTTCCTTCGTTCATTCATTCACTCATCCATCCATTTGTTTGTTCACTCATTCCGTTCAACTAATTTTTTTTTGAGTCGGTGTCTCTCTGTCGCCCAGGCTGGAGTGCAGTGGCGCGATCTCAGCTCACCGCAACGTCCGCCTCCCAGGTTCAAGCGATTCTCCTGCCTCAGCCTCCGAAGTAGCTGGCTGGGATTACAGGGATGCACCACAACTCTCGGCTAATTTTTGTATTTTTAGTAGTGACGGGGTTTCGCCATGTTGCCCAGGCTGGTCTCGAACTCCTGACCTCTAGTGATCTGCCTGCCTCCGCCTCCCAAAGTGCTGGGATTACAGGCGTGAGCCACCGCCCCTGGCCCCATTCAACGAATATCTATTAAGTATCCACTCTATACCAGACACTGCTTTACCCTCCAGGGATAGAGCAGGGAACAAAACAAGCCCAGTCCCACGCATTTGACAGTTGTAGTCGGGACACACGAGAAACACAGTAAGTACGGTATTATACAGCTTATTATCACATAAGTGCTTTGTAGAAATATAAAGCAGAAAAGGAGAAATGGAGTGAGGGTAGGGTTGCAACTTTAGCGAGGGTGGCCAGGGAAGTTCCTTACTTCAAAACAGTCTTCCCACTTCTAATTATAAGCAGCAAGAATTATACTTTAAAATTTAAATGTGGCTGGGCGCAGTGGCTCACGCCTGTAATCCCAGAACTTTGGGAGGCCAAGGCGGGTGGATCACGAGGTCAGGAGTTCAAGACCAGCCTGGCCAACATGGTGAAACACTGTCTCTACTAAAAATACAAAAATTAGCTGGGCGTGGTGGCACATGCCTGTAATCCCAGCTACTCGGGAGGCTGAGGCAGGAGAATCGCTTGAACCCGGGAGGCGGAGGTTGCGGTGAGCCAAGATAGCGCCATTGCACTCCAGCCTGGGCAACAAGAGCAAGACTCTCTCTCAAAATAAATAAATAAAATAATAATAAATAATTTTTTTAAAAAAAGGCCAGGCATGGTGGCTCATGCCTGTAATCCCAGCACTTTGAGAGGCCAAGGTGGGCAGATCATGAGGTCTGGAATTCAAGACCAGCCAGGTCAACATGGTGAAACCCCATCTCTACTAAAAATACAAAAAAAAAAAAAAAAAAAAAATTAGCCAGGCGTGGTGGTGTGCCCCTGTAATTGCAGCTACTGGGGACGCTGAGGCAGGAAAATTGCTTGAACCCAGGAGGCAGAGGTTGTGGTGAGCCAAGATCGCACCACTGCACTCCAGCCTGGGTGACAGAGCAACACTCCATCTCAAAAAAAAAAAAAAATTGTAGAGACATGGTCTCCCTGTGTTGCCTAGGCTGTTCTCCAATTCCTGGGCTCAAGTGATCGTCCCACCTCGGCCTCCCAAGATGCTGGGATTATAGGCATGAGCCACCTCACCCCACCAACCAGCCATAATGTAAAACTTTTGAGTTTCAAAGAACATCATCAAGAAAGTGAAGAGACAACCCACAGAATGGGAGAAAAAAAATTGCAATCATGTAACTCATAAGGTGCTGGGATGAGCCACCACACCTGGCCAAACTGTATACTTTAAAAAGTGGCCGGGCGCGGTGGCTCAAGCCTGTAATCCCAGCACTTTGGGAGGCCGAGGCGGGCGGATCACGAGGTCAGGAGATCGAGACCATCCTGGCTAACACAGTGAAACCCCATCTCTACTAAAAATACAAAAAATTAGCCGGACGTGTTGGCGGGCGCCTGTAGTCCCAGCTACTCGGGAGGCTGAGGCAGGAGAATGGCATGAACCCGGGAGGCGGAGCTTGCAGTGAGCCGAGATCGCGCCATTGCACTCCCACCTGGGAGACAGAGCAAGACTCCGTCTCAAAAAAAAAAAAAAAAAAAAAAAAAAGTGAGTTGGGCCAGGCACGGTGACTCACGCCTGTAATCCCAGCACTTTGGGAAGGCAAGGCAGGTGGATCACCGGAGGTCAAGAGTTAGAGACCAGCCTGGCCAACATGGTGAAACCCCGTCTCCACTAAAAATACAAAAATTAGCTGGGCATGGGGGCACATGCCCGTAATCCCAGCTACTCAGGAGGCTGAGGCAGGAGAATCACTTGAACCTGGGAAGGGGATGTTGCAGTGAGCTGAGATCGCACCATCGCGCTCCATCCTGGGCAACAAGAGTGAAACTCCATCTCTAAATAAATAAATAAATAAATAAGGGTGAGTTGTATGGTATGTGAGTTATATCTCAATAAGGCTGTTTTTTTGTTTTTGTTTTTGTTTTGGGACAGAGTCTCGCTCTGTCTGCCAGGCTGGAGTGCAGTGGCACGATCTCAGCTTACTGCAACCTCTGCCTCCCCGCTCAAGCAATTCTCCTGCTTCAGCCTGCCTAGTAGCTGGGATTACAGGGGTGTGCCACCACGCCTGGCTAATTTTTGTATTTTTAATAGAGACGGGGTTTCACCACGGGCTGTTCTTGAACTCCTGACCTCAGGTAATCCACCCGCCTCGGCCTCCCAAAGTGCTGGGATTACAGGCGTGAGCCACCCTGCCCGGCATCAATAAACCTGTTTTATTTCAAAATTAAAAACAGGCCAGGCGCCATGGCTCATGTCTGTAATCCCAGCACTTTGGGAGGCTGAGGTGAGTGGATCATCTGAGGTCAGGAGTTTGAGACCAGCCTGACCAACATGGCGAACCCCTGTCTCTATTAAAAATGCAAAAAAATTAGTCAAGCATGGTGGTGCACCCCTGTAATCCCAGCTACTCGGGAGGCTGAGGTGGGAGAATTGCTTGAACCTGGGAGGCGGAGGCTGCAGTGAGCTGAGATCGCGCCATCACACTCCAGCCTGGGCAACAGAGCAAGACCCCATCTCTAAAAAAACAAAAATAAAAAACAACTATCGGCCGGGCGCGGTGGCTCACGCTTGTAATCCCAGCACTTTGGGAGGCTGAGGCGGGCGGATCACGAGGTCAGGAGATCGAGACCACGGTGAAACCCCATCTCTAGTAAAAATACAAAAAATTAGCCGGGCGTGGTGGCGGGTGCCTGTAGTCCCAGCTACTCGGAGAGGCTGAGGCAGGAGAATGGCGTGAACCCGGGAGGCGGAGCTTGCAGTGAGCC